>NW_023270377.1:3455455-3644971 GCF_011800145.1 Mirounga leonina | reverse complement strand
TTTTAAGAGAAATATTAATTAAAATATTAGAATATTGCTTAAAAATCAAGAGAGAGATGAAATAGAATATGTACAACTTGAGTTAAAGACAATCATATATAGAAATACAGTCAGTCATATATGGAATTTTAGATGATCTAGTAGCCACATTTAGTAAAAGGAAATAGGTAAAACTAATTTTAATAATATATCTTATTTAATTCTATATATCAAAAATATTTCAACATGCGATCAGTCCAAAAAAAATTATTAGGATTCTTTACATTCTTCTTTTGTCCTAACTCTTTGAAATGTGGGTGATCCACATTGCCAGTGTTCAATAGCCACCATGGCTACTGGCTATCCCATCATTACAGCATAGATTGTGGGGAGGGAATTTTATATATTATGGACAAGCATCAGGAAAACAATGGAGAAGCAAAATAGACATTTAATAAGAGTATGATGTTCTGATAATGGTTTGTAAAATCTAGAAATGCATAAAAATGAAACCACACCACAGGCCATCTGATGCAATAAATTTTAGAAGAAGTAGATTATCAATTGTTTTTAAAACCAAAAGCCAGCAGTGAGTTGAACAGTGTCATGACTTGGGTGGACCTGGGTGGGAGGCTCCCCTGGTTCCAGGACAAAATGGCCTGAGGAGGAAGGGAAGAAGGCAGGAGGTGACAGACACAATGGGAAAGATGACCTGTTCACTAAAGCAAGCCCTGGGGAAGGTGGGAGGAGTCCAGCAACCAGAGAGGCAATTTCCAGAGTGATTTGGAAGCTATCAGGATCCAGCAGGCCTAGTGGGGCGAGGCTATGTAGCAGAAGTTTCCAGGCCTGGGACCAATTTGAAGTCCAGAAGGGTGTTGGCCAGTGTTGGGTAATCTGTCTGCAGTGGACAGGGCCCCGCCCATGGAAGCCCCACCAAAAAGACTGGAGCTTGTCCTGGGGAGAAAGGCTTGTGGAGTCAGCATGCCCCAAGAACTGTCAGAGTTTCTTACAGCTTCAATCCTAGAGGGATAGTAGGATACCCTCAAGCCACAGACATACTGTTGAGTGATAGAACAAGGCAGAAGGTGAATGCCTTGGACAGACAGCCATGGGAGTAGAGGTTATTGTAATGGGCTGAATTGTGTTTTCTAAATTTATGTGTTGAAATCCTCATCCCTAGTACCTCTGAATATGACTACATTTAGAGATAGGGTCTTTAAAAATGTAATTAAGCCAAAGTTAAGACATTAAGATGGGCTCTAATCCAATATGGCAGGTGTTCTTATAAGGAAAGTTAGGACACAGAAATACAGAGGGACAACCATGTGAAGAGAGGGAGAAGACAGCCATCCCCAAGCCAAGGACAGAGGCCTCAGAAGAAATCAGCAGAGATGACACCTTGATCTTGGACTTCTAGCCTCTAAAATAGTGAGAAAATAAATTTCTGTTGTTTAAACCACTCAGTCTGTGGCACTTTGCTATGGCAGCCATAGCAGACTAACATAGATGCAGAAACTGAAGACCACACCAGTGAGATCCCCCAGCCCCAGGCCTGGTGAGCAGTAAAGGAGTGTCCACGGAGTCAGCCCACAGGACCGTCACTGCTGTGTCCTGGGCAAGCAATACCTCTTCCTGAGGACTGAGAAGAAATATTTAACCTGGTTGAGAAGATAGCATAGGACACAAGGTAGGACCCGAAGCTAGGGTTGCCAGATGAAATATATAGGACATTCAGTTAAATTTAAATTTCAAATAAACAATAGAATTTTTTAGTGTATATCTTAAATATCTCTTGGGGCATGCTTATTCCAAAAGAATTATTTGTTGTTTATCTGAAATCCAAATTCATCAAGCCATCTTGTATTTTAACCTGCTAAATCAGATAGTCCCATTTAAGTATAAAGAAAAGGCCAGCATGTCTAGCAAGAAGTGCAGAGGAAGATAGGGTGGGAGGGCCTGCAGTGAAGCAGGCTGAGTGGGAGGGAGCATTCACCAGGACTAACCCAGGCAGGGGAATTTCCGAAGACCAAAGCCAACAGACGGAATTGGGAAGAAATGTCCAATAAGTTTAACTACATCAATGCTTCATAACTAAAATGAAAAGAGATGAGGAAAAATAGTAGACTGGAAAAACCATTCCTATGACATGAGAGAGTTGGTACAGAAATGAATACTCATTCCAGTTTGTAAGAAAAATATCAGCATCTCAGTAGGCAAACAGGTTAAGGACATGATCAAAAAAAAAAGGTCTAGTTTTCATGGGCACTGGGTGGCTCAGTCAGTTAAGCATCTGCCTTCGGCTCAGGTCATGATCCCAGGGTACTGATATCAAGTCCTGCATTGGGCTTCCTGCTCCACAGGGAGACTGCTTTTCCCTCTGCCCCTCATGAATAAATAAATAAAATCTTTTTTAAAAAAAGGTCTACAGTTTTCAAACAAATTTGCAGAAGTATTGGGTTTTTTTAAATAATTTTTACTGCCAAGTTTTTAAAAAATTAAGGACTGGGGCACCTGGGTGGCTCAGTCACTTAAGCATCTAACTCTTGATTTCAGCTCAGGTCATGATCTCAGGATCATGAGATCCAGCCCCGCCATCAAGCTCCATGCACAGTGCAGAGTCTGCTTGTCCCTCTCCCTCTGCTCCTCTCCCTCTTGCACTCTCCTCTCTCTCAAATAAGTAAAATCTTTTTTAAAAATTTTAAAAATACAAATAAATAATAAAAAAATTAAAGCTCAGTTTTCATCTTTTTAAATAGGAATGTAAAAAAATAACCAAAATACTCAGTGAGGATGAGACTGGTGTGCAGCTGACAAGGCCCCTTCTGGTGGTGGAGATAGTTTCGTACCATGCTCACACTTGCTGACCCGTTGAAACCATTCCTGATTTTGTCCTCGGGCTAATAATTTAAAATAAAGAAGGAAACAATGATAAAAGATGGTGCATTATTTCATTATCATGTCCATAAAATTATAAAAATGCTTGAACAATGACTGGAAGGAAACATGGAAAAATAAAAGCATTTGATGTGAGTATCGATTTATCTTTAAAACTTCCTCTTGGATCATGAGCATCTTCTTCTTTTATAATGACACGTTTTCATGTGAGATGCAGTTCCGTTTTTGCTCGCAAGGATTAGGGGCGAAGGTGCACCCCACGGGAGCTCCCCAAGGGCTGGGGGACCATCCGCCTTGGTTGGGTCTGGACCTGCGCAGGGACTCACTCCAGGAGACTTCCTGTATTTGTTGTCGGCTTCTGCAGGGCTATTGCTGGCCATCCAGGTCTTTAAAGAGCTACTCAAAAGCTCTAAAAAGTTTCCTCGGGCCAAAGGTTCAATGGACTATAGGCCATTCTCAACAAATAAACATTTCCATTGAGTGAGACAGCCATTGTTATGCCGCCCATGTGTTCACTGCAATCATAATGCCCTCCGGCAGGGTTCACAGTGTCTTCTCCCAACCAAAGGCCAGACTCTAAATACCTTCCTGCACTGACAGTCTTTGTATGCTCTGCACTAATAAATCTTTGTTATCATTACCCTGCTTTCCAACATCTAGGACAAGGGAAAGTGGGGTGCTGGCTTATCCCCAAAGAGTCTGAGCTTTGGTTCTGGAGTAGATGGTCACTGGAGCTAGCAGGGGAAAGACACCTCATTATGGGTCACTTAAGGGGGTACTATTATTGTTTGGGGGAGATCCTAAAAAAGCAAAGAATTCATGTTAACGTCAAAAAGTGTTGGACTCTCCTGAGATTCATGAAGCTTTTCTCACTGCAAATTAGCCAATAACAGACCACTGGTGTGTTAGTCCACCTGGGCCGCCATAAGGAAGGACCACAGACGGGGGAGGGGAAGGGCTTAAACAACAGAAATTGGCAGTCTCATAGCTCTGGAGGACCCAAAGTCTGAGATCAAGTTGTCGGCAGGGTGGGTTCCCTCTCAGGCCCCTCTCCTTGGCTGACAGATGGACGTCCCCTCCCTGTGTCCTCACATGGTCATCTCTGTGTCTTAATCTCCTCTCCCTATAAAGACATTAGTCATCTTGGCTTTGGGCTTACCCTAATGGCCTCATTTTAGCTTAATCACCTCTTTAAAGACCTTGTGTGCTCATACCGTCACAAGCTGAGATCCTGGGGCTCAGGACTTCCACCTATGAATTGGGTGCGGAGTGCCCAGCTCAGCCCAGAACAACTCAGGAGGTCAATAGGGACCTTCTCCCTTGTTGGCCCCAAAGCTGCATAGAATTCCATGTGTTTCCAAGGATTCCCAGACATCCTGTAAGGAGAGCCATTGGTCCTAAGCTTACCACCAAGACAAATGTGCCCTAAGAGCCTGACTGACCTGCCTGTGGTGAGCAGCTTGAGGGCGATGCACATTTCCTCTTGGCATTCCTGAGATTCCTGCCTCAATCCAGCAATCGCCTCGGAGGGGGTGAACCTCTTGCACACAGGTCTCCATGCAAGCCCTGCCCCAGGTGCCAATAAGGAGCGGGTCTCTACTAGGTGGCTGTGGGCCCACTGGGTGAAGTCTCCCTGCCTGGGCACCACTAGTCCCTTGGGTTATAAGTGTCCTTCAGCCAGGCCTCGTTCGTGGCCTGATGCCACCTCTCTCTGACCTTTGGAGAGAGCTTTGAAGCTACGTGATCCCTCGATCACATTTTCCTTGTTTTGCCGCTGTGCACCTTAGCAGGGCCGGTGAAGGCCAGGTTGCCCCAGCACACAGCCTTGCTCTGATTGGCCTCCTGGTTTCCTGCTCAGACCTTATCCTCTGCCTCCTGGGTATATGGGATGCACTGAGCATTGCTAGAGGCCGCACTCACCTCTGGGGGTCCCTGAGAGGCTGTTAGGCTAGAGTGACACCATTTTTAACAGCAAGCTGAGGGTCTGGATTCATTGGCTTCCTCTCCTTTCATGTACTTTATCTTTTAGCCATGAAGTACAGGGATGGCCAGAGAAATCCGTTCAGCTTTTTTTGGAACAAATAGGAAAAAGCATGCATTCGATAGCCTATATGTAAGTCATTTGGGTCTCCAGCTGCCCTCCTCCCCATCAGAGCGTGAGGCTGGCACACCTCCATAGTGAGCACATGGGTCTATCTGCACTATTGGGCTTTAATGTACCTCCGACAACATGGGGAGGAGGTGGCCTCGCGTGCAGGCAGGATGACACTGTGGGGCGGCTGCCTCCCGCGTAGGATGTGCAGCCAACTCCATAGCTGGAGTTTATTCTGCAAAGAGGTCAACAGAGCTTATGCAATATTTGCAGCTGGGGAAGGGATTCCTAACACCCGGGAAGCCCGCTCTGCCTGTGAGCATCGTGGCCCAGGATGAAGCATCTACACCTCTGGAGAGCATGTGTACGATATCAGATAAAGCCAGACCTGTCATTAGCACAGTTGAGCAAGACCGAAAGAAATTCTCCAGAAACTGAACTGAGTGGACAGCTGAGTCAAATGTGATTTGGCTTCTCCTCAGGCAGCCCCAAGACAGTAAATATGGCACCAGAGCCTTCATTCTCTGGCCTGCCCACGACTCCACCACTGATTAAAAACAACCGGAAAGGCTCCAATTATCTGTACTGGATGGAATATAGGCTCTGAAAGGATCCATAGAACTGCTCATCATTCAAGTGCAAATAGTATGGCTAGCCACAGGCCAGTAAGATTTCAGATATATGCCTTACATTTAGAAGTACAAGGATTTTCTGGATCACCGACTTTGCTGGGTTTTGTCCTGTTTGTTTGCTCATGAAGCATTACAATTTCTAACACGAACCAATACTGGAGAAACAGGGCAATGGAAGGAATTAAAGATCCTTGTTTGGCAGAAGGACCTCAGAGCAGGAAGAGGTGAGACCTGTAGGAACCAAAAGAAATACGTCAGGGGGTAGGGTCTCAGGAAGCTCATCACTTTTACTGGATCCGACTCTGCTGGAAAATCTGGCTGAGATAGTATATGAAAGTTATGGAAGGTGATCCCCCAGGGAAACGGGGTGAAGGGCACATGGATCTATCACTGGTATCTTTTACAACTGCATGTGAATGTTCAATTATCTCGAAATTAGAAGTTTGGTTTCAGAACAGGCAGCAGGTCTGTAGTCCCTGTGCCCTCCCCGCCCAGCACACCACACCTGAACCATCCTTGAGTCCCTGCAGCCTTAGGAGGAGAGGATCTTGGGGGTGCAGTAGAGGCCAGGCCTCTCTGCAGCCTGTGTCGCTGGCTTACCAATTGGATGGGGGCTGTGTGCCCCCTAAAGCCATGTTACTGCCCTACACCTGCTCCTGTCCCACATTAACCTACTGACCGGGGCTGCTCCTGCGACCCTCGCCCTCACGTCTTAGAAAGGAGTACAGAAGTCTGGGATGCAGCCGCCTAGACAGGAGACACGGGTACCAAGACCCCGACTCTTTTAAAGAAGGAAAATGACCCCACCGTAACTATATGATCTGAAATAGCGGTGTTTCTTCAGGCTTCCAGATTTGGAGTGAGATCTTGGAATGTGAACAGCAGCAAGTGTTACTCCAGTTTGGGGAAGACCCCAGCAAGGACAATCGTGGTTCTGGAACCATGGCGTTTGAATGAATGAATGAATAAATGAGTGAGTGAACAGGCAGCCTGCAGCACTGCACGTCCAATACTAGGTTAGAAAGGTCTTTTCACAGCTCTGAGTTCTCTGGATCGTTTCTGTTCCCCTCTAACTTGGGCCTCTGTGATCCAACAGTGCTTTTCAGCAATGCCTCCCGTCAGGAGGGAGGTGGGGGCCCCTCTCCTGCCAATGAAGCCTCTTACAAGTGGGGTGGGGGCCTTCGAGAAGCAATCCCTTCTGGAATCCATTCTTGCTGGCAGGGATGTCTCCATATTAATTCTGTAAAAAAGAAAATAGCTGTGTTTGGCAGACATCTCCCAAACTGTGAATGCTGATGTCTAAATAACTGTTTTCGACAGTGACATCGCTCAGTTCCTGGGGATACTTTTCATCACTAACCCCCCCGGCAGACCCTGTGGGGGTCAGTGGCTGAGAGGCAGAGGGTCCTTTCGGAGGGGTTTCTCTAGAGCTGAGACGGGTCACATGGGACACCTGCTCCCCATTTTCTGGCATACACCACTCTCCCAAAGTGCTGGAAACATGACAGCACAAAAAGGTTCACCCTCTAAATTTCCAGTGACATTTGCTGTCAATATGAGGAGTGTTGGCCTGTGGTTGGTGTTGGTCCAGCTCCTGGAGAAAGGGCCACCAAACAGAGCAAGGGCAGTAATAGAACAAATCCAACACATCCTGAGACTCGAATGTAGCGGAATGGTATTTCTTTAGTTGGTTTACTACTAAGCCACCCTTTATGGCTCCATTCACTGGATTTGGGGGAAAATAGCTAAATGTTCATTCTTTTTTAGTGCTTACTTCCATCTCCTGCATCAGAAACTCTGATGGGGGTTTGAAGAGGTCCTGCAAGGGATCTGATGCACTCCAAAGTGTGAGAACATGAGGAAAGTCGGCCTCGCTGGGTAGTAATGAGCTGGGAAAATATGAACTTGTGGTTAATTACTTTGTCTCTTTGATTTTTGTTTTTAGGTTCAGAACCCGTGTTTCATCAACTTGGGGAACTACACAGCAAGGGGACAGTTTTGATCAAACACTCTTCCGCCCCTCATGCTCTGCTGAACGTCACCAAGGTCAGGAACTGTGGCGTTAAACACTTGCCTACTGTTGGTTCAGACGTGGGGTTCAGGGGGGAGCTTCAGGTCCCTCCCAGGAAGGAAGATGGGTGGCCCCACAGGGGCCGGGCGTCCGGAGAGGTAGGGCTGTGATGAAATCTATAAATTCATTTCCAGAAAGTCCAAACGCCCCATCTGTTATAAATGAACATGCCTTTTGAGTGACAGAAATCCTCTCCTGGAGCCAGAGCGGGAGAGGGTCATCGAGAGGAGGGTTTGTTGTTGAAATCTGTGTCTTTCCAAAGCATGGCTCTCAGCATTTTGGGCAGCTCCTGAAGGCCGGTCTCCATCCGAACCAAGGCCAGCCCGGAGCCTGGGTTTCCTGAGCGGGTTCAGCATGGTCCCTGCCCCTTTGTCTCTAGGCTGGGAGCCCATCGTGGAGCGGAGGACCCTCGGAGGGAGCCCACCTTACCTGTCCCTGCTATGAGCCCTGAACTGGGCTCCTGCTCCCAGTGGCCTCCATGGGCCCTCGGTCGGAGAGCAGGGCATGCCTCTGTGCCCATTTTCCTGGCGGGGACAGTGAGGCCACTGCTGTCCTTGACTCTGTGAGGGTAGGGTGCTCCCCAGCTCTGCAGCATCAGGGAGTTCCTCCCAGCTCCTTCAAGAGGAGCTTTAGGTGTAATTCTGCTTGCAAAAAAACCAAAGTGTTGCAAGTCAGCTTCTATAGCCTAAGTGTTAGATATTTATGAGGATTTAGGAAACGGATGATCTGTCAGAAACAGGTGCATCGGGCTGTGCCCTGTCCCTCCAGAACCTGATCGGTAGAGGAATCAAAGAGGCAGGGGGCCCAAGATTGCTTTGCAAAAGAAACCACCCTATAAATGTGGTTTTCTAACAGATCGAGGCTAATCCACCCACACTTCCTCTCATGTCCTTCTGAGCAAATGTGCAGCTTTGCACAATACTCAGCTTGAGTTAGATGTGCCTTCTGAGTAAATAGTTGACCTGGCTGCCTCCGCAGCAGCCCCCCATCCTCCCTAGCTCCCCCACCCCCCACAGGCCTAGCAGGCTCAGGTCCCTCGACCTTGGCTCCAAGACTAGGAAGAGGGGACATATTCTGAGGACAAAAAGCTTCCAGATGGTCAAAGAGTTTGTTGCGCTGCTCAGTTCTCAAGTAACTGAGCACTTTGTAGCACCCAAGCCTCAGGATTTGAGTGTGGGCCCCAGTACCCACCAGTGGCCTCCCTTACCCACTGTGCCCTCTTCCCTTTGCGGGTGGGACACTGAGGCCCCGGCTTATTGGGGCCTCGGCTGAAGAGAGGTGCTGAGCACAACCTCCTGTCACAGGATGTACCCAGGCGCCCTGCCCTCACCCCAACCCCTGTGCCCTTCCCCGCAGAGAATGTAGATTTAGTTCTTCCTGTAAAAGGCCCTCTCCTTGAAAACTCCACTTATTCAGAAAACAATGTGTTCTCAAAATCTGTCCGTGCCTATTCTCTGCATCCTGCCTGGGATGTAACCATGGATAACAGGATGATTTATTTTACTCCTCATTGGGCCATTTCTTATATTAAAACAAACATATAGGGCGCCTGGGTGGCTCAGTTGGTTAAGCGACTGCCTTTGGCTCAGGTCATGATCCTGGAGTCCCGGGATCGAGTCCCACATCGGGCTCCCTGCTCAGCAGGGAGTCTGCTTCTTCCTCTGACCCTCCCCCCTCTCATGTACTCTCTCTCATTCTCGCTCTCTCAAATAAATAAATAAAATCTTTAAAAAAAAAAACATATATTACTAAATAGGACAAAAGTGCACACATTTTAAAGATAAAATCGAGGCAATTTCAGCTTCTCCCAGACTCTCCCTGGTTATTTCCATAGCTCCCGGAATCACACTCATGTTCTGCAGCTGGGATATGCCAGGTGAAAAATGTCGGAGATGCAAGCCTACAGGGACCAAAATACATGCAGGAACCACCCTCCGTCCTTTAAGACCACATTCATTAAGCCAAATACAAATGAAGCTCCAGATGCTGGCCTCCCCCTCACTCCCTGCTCCTTCTTTTCTTCCTTGGTTCCCTCAGGAAAGAGCGATGGCGAAGTCTTCACAGCCTTCTCACCACCCTGGAGGGAAAACAAAGTTCCAGTTGCTGTCTTCAGTTTATCAGACTGCAAATCGTTTTCTGTATCAGAGGCTTTTCTCAAGGGGAAGGTGGATTGGCTTAAAATCAGCTGGGACAGGAAGACGCATGCACCCATATAGCGAAGTTCTTACCCTTCCTTGTGAAGACCAGCTGTGCTGGTGGGGTGGTGATGCTCAGCCACAGAAGGCCAGTATCTCTGCACGGGCTGGCCTGCAAGAATGTTCCTCAGCCTCCTTCCCCGCCCCATCACCGGGAAACTTCTGCTCCTCTCCCCTTGGGGGCCTTTGCTCAGCCCTTCAGTCTGTGTCGGGGCTCCCGAGTGTCCCGCAGAGAGCCAGCGTACGTGGTACGTGGGGGCCACTCTTCCTTGGCCCAGCGAAGTTAAATGCTGCCATAACCAGATGCTGATCCCCAACCCAGAAGCTCCCCAAATTCAGTGTTGAGGCCTGCACCTGAATCACCAGGTGATGGTATGGGGGGCTTGTTATAACACAGACCGCTGAGCTTCAGAGCCAGTAGGTCTGGGGTGTGGCCTGAGAACTAGCATTTCTGACATGCCCCTCTTCTCTGTAGCTAATTCTTGGGGACCACCCTTTAGAACCACAGTGGTAGCTGTCAATATTCAAAGTGTGGTCCACAAGCCAGCATCAGCATCACCTGGGAGCTTGCTAGAAATTCAATGTCGGACCCTACCCCGGAACGACTGAATCAGACTCTGCATTGCAACGAGATACCAGAGGATTTGGGTGCACGTTAAAGTTTGCAAAGCACTGCTCCAGACTCAGCTCCTGGAGGACGAGTGTGTCTTTTTTGTTTTATTTTGTTTTTTTCCTGGATATTCCCAGCCTCTAGTAAAGGAATGGGTGAGGCTGAGGTCTGGGGCCCGGGCAAGCGCTCTAGCTTGAGAGAAAAACCCCATCCTGCACGTGCATGCCTGTCAGAGCACATATCTACTTACCCACCGTGGGTTACTGGGCACTTGGAAGAGAAATCCATCAGCAGCTCTGACAACCTACAAGGTTCTGGAATCTCACCAAGATGTGCCGTCATTTTGGTGCCCAGGTGATCTCAGTCGAATTCAACATTGGATTAGCAAAAGGAGGGTTTTGGCAGGTGTCTTTTCACACCCCCTTCCCGGAAAGAGGGAGGCGTGGGGAACGACTTTCCAAACCACCTGGGCATTGGCTCACGGGACCTCATGGAAGGGACTGCATCTTGGCTATCTGAGTCCAGACTTGGAGCTCAGTTTTCTGTTAACAACTTTTCCATCATTCTGGTGGTGGTGTTAGAAGTTTTTAAACCTACGAGCATTTTCTTCCCCAAGCTCCAGGACTGATAATCACAAGACGGGAAACGTGGTGGTGTGTTTGATGATCTTCAGACTCACCTCCACGCCCACTCCTGATTATTTGCTACATGACGCCCTGCTCTCTGGGGTGAGCGTGGGCTGCCTTCGACAACTTAGCAGGTGGGTGACGTGCAAGACAGATTAGCACATCTGGCAGACGAGGCCCAGCATTGGGTGATGAGGAACGTTTTCATTTGGGCAGATGTAACAAAATCCTCCTCACTCCCCAGATGGAATATTCCATGAGGAAGGAGTGGCATCATGCCTTAGCCACCACGCAGTGATTTCACATTGGTGCCCTCCAGGGAAGGGGGTGTTTGGCTTGATAGAAAAGTGGTACGGCCCAGAGTTGCCCGGAAAATGTCTTGTAAAACACACATATGGATAAGGCAAATTTTTTTTTAAGATTTTATTTATTTATTTGAGACAGAGAGAATGAGAGAGAGAGAGAGCATGAGAGGGAGGAGGGTCAGAGGGAGAAGCAGGCTCCTCGCTGAGCAGGGAGCCCGATGCGGGACTCGATCCCGGGACTCCAGGATCATGACCTGAGCCGAAGGCAGTTGCTTAACCAACTGAGCCACCCAGGCGCCCTGGATAAGGCAATTTAAAGAGCCCCGTTATTACATGTCAGGTTATTTTTTTTAATTTAATTTAATTTTATTATGTTATGTTAGTCACCATACAATACATCATTAGTTTTTGATGCAGTGATCCACAATTCATTGTTTTCTTATGTGTCAGGTTATTGAGAGAGCTCTGAGTGCTCACCCAGCCAGGGCGGGAGCTGGAGGGCCGCCCCTCCCTCCTCAGCGCACAGGAATCCTGCAAACCCGATGGTGAGTGGTGGCTCACGTTCACATTCCTCTGATCTCTTCCCTCCCCCAATATTGTCCCAAAGCATTTTTTTCCTGAAATGTGAGTTTTTAGGGCAGAATGTAGGCCGGGGTGGGGGGTTACCAGACAGGAAGGTATTTTTTGTGTGTTCCCACACTGAGGTTACAATTCAGCTCTAAAATCTCTGCTTTAAAATCTCTGCTCCTTCTTGCTAGCCCCATCAGCCCAGGAGGAGTTCACTCTGAGCTTGATGAAGCCCAGGCCTGCGTTGGAAACATCTGCCTCTTAGCCTCTGTCTTCCCGAACACCCCAGGGGACCACATGGGGCTGCACGATCTAGGGTCAGTCGTGTCAGTCCTGGTACAAGGAGTACTGAGATCACCTGGGCAAGCAAGTGGGAGCAAGACAGAGACAAGAATGGGCCCCACTTCACTTCTTACTAAATAAAGCTCACTCTGGGGTCCTGAATGAGGGGTGGCTGAGCTGGGTCCCCTGCTGCTTCCAAAATGTGATGCTTTTGTCTCCCAAAGGAGAAAGGGTTTGCCCAAGGTCAAGGGGGTGTTCCCTCCTGGATCCCACCTTTCCTCTACCTTTCCCTTGCCCCTGCCCGCCCCCACCTTTACAGCCCACTCAGCCAGTGGCTTTGAAGGGTACAAAGTTCTTCGCTAAGACGAGGGAGCCTTGGGGCAAAGTCTCCGTGCTTTGGGGCATTATATCCTGGGGGCCAGGCACAGCCTTCACGCTCTGCCCCTCACCCTAGCCCTCTCCTGCTTGGGCTTCACCCCAACCTCCACGGAAGACCCAGGTCACTGAGGTAGCAACTGGCTCTGCACTGGCCTAGCTCAACCCCTCCTGGTAAGAATGTGGGTCACACATCCACCACCATCGAAGCCGGCAGCCCCCGGTTCTGCCCACAAAGCCACGAGCAAGCGCCTCCTCCCCTGCTGTGTGGTCGGTTCCCGGAGCCGGAGCTGCTTCCTGCAGCCTCACCCCACATTAATCTTTAATCTAGATCTTGCTGAAACCCCTGAGGTCCTCCCGAGCCTCCAGCCTTAGTCATTAGCTTTGCAGAGGTCGTGAACTTCCCATTTCTCTCCCTCATGACCTCGGGCCAGAACTGGCCTCCAACCACATGTTCTGACAACCTAGCTGTTATTCCATTACCATCGTTTCTCCTCATGCCAGACTCGACAGGTTGTTCCCAAACGACAGATGATTCTAGGTCTGGCTCCTCGCGCCCACTGCCCCACGCCCGCCTGACATTATTGTGACAGAAGTCTTCTATCTGGATTATGGGCTGGAAAGCCTCAAGGCTGAGAAGTGATGGCTTTTTCCAAAATCAGAAAACAAGTAGAAAGAACAGACAAGAAAATAACCTTTTTCCTTTCAAATTTGCTTCATGGTTGAGAGATGGCATTTTTACGTGTGTGAGTTTGGTGCGTGTGGTGTGCATGTGAGTGAGTGTGTGTGTTTGTGTGTGAGAGTATGTGAGTGTGTGCTGTGTGTGAGTGTGAGCCATGTGTGTGAGCATGTGCATGAGTAAGGGTGTGATATGTGGGGGGGGGCGGTGACACAGAGGCTTTGAAGACAGGGTAGGATTTCAGAAACTATTTGCAGGAAGAATTACATGATTGGGGAGAGGGCAGGGAGAAAGACAGAGAGAGAGAGAAAGAGAAGGAGGGAGAGACAGCAACAGAGGGAAGGTGGGACAGGTACGCCCACATGAGGCTCTCTTCAGAACAGAGTTGGTTCAGGATTCCCGCCTCCCACCTCCTGGTACAAGGAGTCTATCCAGCCAGGACTTGTTCTGGTTAAGGTCCCACCCTGGTGAAGGACAGGTGTGGACCTCAGGACTCTCATGAAAGTTCCTGAACCTTCATTACCAATAAACTGTGCCAGGCTTCTAAACAATATGAATATGTCTCTGGGGCCCTGGGCCCTTAGGATGGGGCTAACATTGACTTGGTCCTCCCTCCCCAGCCTGTGAGCTCCTCCAGGGGCAGGTAAACCCCAGGGGCTTACACTCTGTGCCACATTGAATCCATCTGGTTAAAGGGGCATCTTGCTGTCCAGCAGGCTCTCTCCCTCTTGCCCGGGCTAGCCAGAGTGGGACTACATCCTTTCCTTTCTATCCACCCCACTCCCGCCACCCCTAAACCTTGAGGCCGATGAGTATAGCACAGATCTGACTGAATATCTAGGAGCCAGAGGGGAATCCTGTCGCAGATTCCCCAGCATCTTAAAATACTAAACCTTCTTCGCTTAAAAAGCCTTCTGGCTAGTTTCGAAGCTCACACTCCAGCCTGTGCCTCGGATTCATCCTCTCTCCTCTTTCCCCTGACTGTGGCCCTGACATGCCTGTTTGTTCTGAATGCAGAGGACTGAGCTCTGTCTTTTTTCTCTTTCATCTTCTGCTAATCCGCAACCCCAGACAAAAACAAGGCTAAAAGGAATTCTGCCTTCAGCTGCACATTTAAAAATATTCACACAGATCCCTTTACTCATAGATGCCCCGACACCCAAATGAGATGCCACGTGATTTCAGATCCACAACTACCCTGTCTACTCTACCTGTGCCTAAGGAATGGCCCCTCACCTTCTCTTTCCTGTGTTTTTCCACGATTCATGCAGATGAATCCTACCGGGACCTCATAGTCCACGAGGCTTTTCAGCTTTCTGTCTCTATTTGCTGGGATATCAGATTCTGAGAACAAGGGACCCCACGTCTCTGTGGGTCCAACGGCTACAGTCACCTTCTCCACCCAAGCACGGAGCATGGAACCGGAGGACGGAGGACAGAGCATGGAGCACAGGGGATAGAGTGAGGAGCACAGAGCTGGGAGCATGGAGTGCGGGGCACGAGGACAGAGCACAGAGCAAGGAGCATGGAGCTGGGAGCATGTGCACAGGTATTTCCATCCGAGCACCAGCTGTTCAGAACATCTTCCTTCTTTCCTCTGCACGTCAGTGAGGGTGGTGTTGGAGACCCCCGAAACACACAGCTTTCAGCTTGAGCCTGCTGCAGAACCCCTCCAGAAGCCCCTGATCTTGAGCGATCCCTTTAGTCACCTGTCATCCCCCGCCCTACTCTCCCTGCCATGAGCAAGCGGGAGTTTCTACTTCCCCATTTCAGGGTCACTTGATGGATCTGGTCAGACAGAAAAGTCAGGGGTGATCTGGAAAAAGGGCTGGGCTGGAGATGAGGAAAATTGGATCCGGGCGCTGCTCGGGCACAGGCCAGTGCACCGACCCTGGTCTCAGTCGCCTCACTCTTTGGGGTTCTGTTTCCTCGTTTGGCTAATAATAGTTTGA
Organism: Mirounga leonina; assembly: GCF_011800145.1. NCBI lineage: Eukaryota > Metazoa > Chordata > Mammalia > Carnivora > Phocidae > Mirounga > Mirounga leonina. Next base: position 3,629,711 of record NW_023270377.1, on the reverse strand, counting down.
AATAACTGGATTGCTCCGAAAGTATCTTCACTATTCAGTAAAAGGTGTTTCTTAGCAAGTTGTGCCTGTTTGAGATCAGGGACCACGCCTGACTTTTCCATGACCTCCCTGAAGTCCTACTGAGGTGCTAGAAGGTTCTAGAACTTTCCCCTTTGACTCTGGAGAACTCGACTCCCCTGATATCACGACTTCCTTCTGACTTGGGGTGATTCTTTGGCAGATGGAATGTTCCGGCATCTGCTGTTTTCCTGCAGCAGAGTTGCTCTGTGGTGCACAAACAGCGTATTGTTTTATTCTTGACTCTTGAATCACCGTCAAGGGTTTCAAAAGGGATAAAATAAGACAGTCCCAAGGGGGCTGTTGTTCAGCACAAACACCCTTAAGCCTCTGGGTGTGTCTGCCATCAGTTCTCCTACTGACTTCACGGGCTACCACCCCAGTCTGTGGTCCTGACTTGCTCTGGGAGGGGGTCTTACAACAGAATAGGAGGGAGTTACTACAGAGCTGCCCCTCCAATACCTTCTGTCCCTACAAGTTTTAATTGGGTACCCAGAGGCACAGAAATGATTTCTTCTCAGCAATGAAAGAACCTCTAAAGAGACAGGCCTCCATCCCCCCTGGGGAGCTGAATGAACGAGAGTGTCAAAGAACTCTTTTAGGAACGGAAGTCAGTGTACTGTGATCCCCAGGGATAAAGAGAAAAAGTTTAGGGTTATCCTTGCATGTGGAAGACAGCCAGACAAGTCCCATCTGTCAGGGAATCGTCATGCATCCTGCTTTATGGACCGACCAGCAGCTTACTTTCCATCGGCAGATGGTTCAAATGAACCCAGAGATTAGGTCTAGGGAAAATCATTTTGGAAATACAAGTCACAGTAAGTGAGAAATTCTATGTGAAAGTGATTAGCGCAGCACTCAACATGTGGTAGGAATCCCATAAATATTAATTCTTTCTCCCATACAAAAACTATTAAATGAGGCAAATTGTCAGGTAATGTGGGCCAGTAGGGAAGTGAAAGGTTGTGTGATAGATTTGTTTCCCAAGTTGGGAACAGATAGCACTGTTGCCCAGTAGGCTCCTTTGCAACATGACCCTGCTGTCCCCCGTTAGGAAAGAGTCCTTTTCTCCTTCCCTTGAATCTGAGTGGGCCCCGTGAGCTTTTTTGACCAAGAGAACATGGCAGAACTAATGTCATGTATCTTCCAAGCCTGAACCTAAAAAGTCTACAGCTTTGTAGACTTTGGCTCTTTGAGAAACCTCGCTTGCCTGAGAGCGCCATGCTACCCAGTGAGAAAGAGCGGCCACGTGGAGGAGGACCAGCCACCCACCTTCTCCACCCAAGCACGGAGCATGGAACCGGAGGACAGAGGACAGAGCATGGAGCACAGGGGATAGAGTGAGGAGCACAGAGCTGAGCACAGAGCTGGGAGCATGGAGTGCGGGGCACGAGGACAGAGCACAGAGCAAGGAGCATGGAGCTGGGAGCATGTGCACAGGTATTTCCATCCGAGCACCAGCTGTTCAGAACATCTTCCTTCTTTCCTCGACGTCTTTTCTCTCAAATGGAGTTCTTGCTGGGATGGATTGTCAAACCACATGCAAAATGCTCTGCCTCATGCCCAAGCCAGAGTGAATGTTCCACTTTAGCCTCTATGACCTTAATTTAGAAGCTTTAGTGAAAGTGCAGTGGGAGGGGATGCTGATGGGGGGATGAGACTAGAAACACGTCCTGATGGCCTCATGCTCTACAGGGTTCAAGGAGAGGCAGCACTCGGAGCCCGTGTTCATATCTGTCTCCTCCAGTAACCTGTAAGCCTCTGTGTCTTAGGCTGAGTTTCAAGCTATTTGTATTTCTTTTAGCTTCTACCATAAAACCTGACACAGAGGAGTCTGAATACATTCTGGATGGAAACCTTCAAATGCTGAGAATGGTCTTGGAACCAGTACCCAGGCAATTACCATCCATGAGACACCATTCATGCATCCTGGCTCTGCCAACGGCAGCTGTGGTGGTGATCAGGACAGACGCTGTCATTGCCTTCATAGAGTTTCCAGTCTAGCACAGGAAACAGACCCTGGAAAGTTTACCCATGCTGATGTACATCTGTTAGGACTGATGTCACGGAAGAAGGGAGTGCAGTGATGGTGAGTGTTCAGTCTGACTCCGGGGAGGGTGCTCCTGAAGAAGTCCTATTTAGACTGATGCCTGAACAAAGAAATAAATCTATATCAGCTACTATAGTTTCTCTGTGGGATTTTTGGTGGGCAAGACGCTGTGGTGCCAGATGAAGTTTTTGTAAGGAGCAGAAAGTAAGTCAATGCTGCTGAAGGCACCAGGGAGCCAATGCAGACTGCAGAAGAGCAAGGCTGTGTGCTCGAGGTCTGTCTGGCAGCCTGTGCAGGATATAGAGGGAAGTGGAGGGCAGGGGTTGGGTCATGGACCTGGGACACCTCAGTGGGAGGGGAAACACAGGGGAAAGAGAGTTTTTGCAGAGAACCTGCAGATTTTCTTACATATCCCTGTTTCTTTCTTGCGGATCTCCTCAAAGATAAAGGAAGGTATATGCAATCTTTTCACTGGCCCAACTTCTCCTTGGGGAAGCCTTCATGACCCCTCTGTGGGTTTGCACGGCACCTTGGATGTGCATATCAACAGCTTGGATCCCACTGTTATTTGGTTGTTAATTTGTCTTAATCCTGGAACACTGAGAGACCTCAGTGGAGAAAGGATGTCTTCATCTCTGCACCACGATGCTGAATAACCAATGTCCAGTAAGTGGTAGCCAGCAGCAGGAGCAACAGTGGGTGGAATTCTGTAAATGTTTATGGAATGAGACTGTGCACGAATGAACAACACCCACATATTAAGCAATGTGGAGACAGCCCATTCCCTCTGACTCCAGAGGAGTGTCCTGCCAGTTTTTGACGACCTTTGAGGATAGGATGTCACAATTAGTAAGAGCTAGGACTCCCTGAGCCAAGTCCTGGGCTCGGTACTGTGGAGAGCTCTGTGGGGTGTCTTGGGTGCCAGGAGAGGAAGGGGTAGAGCGGAGATGCCAAGTAGGTGGGGCACTAGCTCTTTGCTTAGGATCCCAGGCAGCCAAGGAAGGGGAAGGGGCCAGCTTTGGATCCTGGCCACTCCCCACACGGGATGATCCAGGGAAGGGCAGTAAAATGTTAGTGACAGTATCTACTCCATCCAACTCATAGCATCACAGTGAAGCTCAGACCAGACAATGCGTGAAAGAGCTTCTGAGCTCCATAAAGATGCATTGACTTCCTAGTTAAAATATTGCAGAGCCACACAGAGCAAGCTGAAACTTTCTAGTGGAGTCACGTGGATTGGGTGGGTTGATATGGCTCCGGTAGGCAATACCAAGTAGGCTTCCTGGAAAAGGTAAATTCTGAACAGAATTTAAAGTAAGGAAATGTATGAATTTGCAGAGGAGAGAGGAAACCCTTTTGTTCTTCTTTAAGATTGCCTTAGTTATCTTGGCCCACATTTTTTAGAGCCAACTTGTCAAATGCCACAAAACAGACCCTGTCGGGGTTTGATTGGGATTTTATTGAATCTATAGGTTCCTTTAAGAAGGACTGGCATTTTCACAACATTGGGTTTTCAATCAACGAACATGGTATAATCTCCCTTTTTAAGTCCATGAAACACATTGAGTGAAGATTTGACCCCCTGTACTGTTGAGAATCTTTGAGAAGCTTATACTGAAGAATGAAATCACAAGCCCACCTGTACTCATGAAGAACTGTAGTATCTGTTACCTTGAAGGGGGTCCCTGTGTCAGAAGGGGATGAGGACTCTAAGACAGAGCAGTGTCAGTGAGGGTACAGGGGGCTCCATGGCTTATAGGGCAAAGGAACGTGGCGCCAGGAGTCCGAACTCACAGCTTGCTGAGGGGCTGTCTGTACTCAGCCAGGAAGAATATTGTTTCTGTGCCTCGGAGTTATTGGGTATAAACAGCAACAATCTCTATCTTGCTACTTCATGGCGCATCAGAAGAAATTAAACAAAATTCCCTCCAAATTACAGGATTCTATTCAAATATTAGAAGTCACTCCTGTTCCTATCACATAGCCACTTCACAGGATTGCTGTCACGAAAGAGATCACCACTCGCCTTCTGCAGAAGATCTAGGATGGTTGGTGCTAGAAATTGTTAAATAAATAGAAGCAGGCTCTTTGGAAAGTAGCCCTCCAATGGTGACTTTTTTTTAAAGAAGGCATCACTTAACGAAAATTCAGTCTGGAAGCCATCTTGATTCTTCCTTTACACCCACCTCCAGCCATCAAGTCCTTGCCCTTTGTAAGTGTTGCTAGATGATTCACCCCTTCCCATCCTTGATGCCCACTGCCCCAGTCCTGGCGTCCTGGCCCCGGGTGACCCAGCCACGAGGGTCTGAGGCAGAATCATGCAGGGCAGTATGACACCAGGGAGGTCATTCCCTGGAAAACAGCCATGAGCAAAGAGGGCAGTGAGCCAGCAGGGGAGAGAGAGAGCCAGTCTGAGGGTGGGAGTGTTACAAGATGACCTCCACTTGGTCACAAATGTCCTTGCTGGCTAGTCCTTATGGAACCATTTTCTGAAGGGTCTAAGAATCCTTCAGTCTGAGAACAATTCACTCTGAGGATAGAGGGAGCAATCACTTCTTCATCTGCTTCCATCCTCCCCTGGGCTAAAGTTCGGGCCATGAGACTCTAATTCCCCACGATTTGCAGGTTGCACGTGGGTGGACCCTGGGGTGGGAGGAGAGGTGGGCAGAGAAGCACCATAGGATTGTGCTGGTGTGATTTTTTGGAATCCATGTGGAGCTGGTCAGAGTGGTGACTGGTGCAGAACAAGTAGCCAAAGGCCCTAGAAATAGATAAGGAACAAAAGAAGTTTCTGATACACCTGCTACCGTAATCTCTCACATGGGTGACTTCAAGCGCTTTCCAATGTCCCATGCATTGGCTAATCTTTTTTTTAAAATTTTTTTATTGTTATGTTAATCCCCATACATTACATCATTAGTTTTAGATGTAGTGTTCCATGATTCATTGTTTGTGCATAACACCCAGTGCTCCATGCAGAACGTGCCCTCTTTAATACCCATCACCAGGCTAACCCATCCTCCCACCCCCCTTCCCTCTAGAACCCTCAGTTTGTTTCTCAGAGTCCATCATCTCTCATTGTTCGTCTCCCCCTCTGATTTCCCCCCCTTCATTCTTCCCCTCTTGCTACCTTCTTCCTTTTTTTTTTTCTTAACATATATTGCATTATTTGTTTCAGAGGTACAGATCTGAGATTCAACAGTCTTGCACAATTCACAGCGCTTACCAGAGCACATACCCTCCCCAGTGTCTATCACCCAGCCACCCCATCCCTCCCACCGCCCATTCCAGCAACCCTCAGTTTGTTTCCTGAGATTAAGAATTCCTCATATCAGTGAGGTCATATGATACATGTCTTTCTCTGTTTCACTTATTTTGCTCAGCATAACACCCTCCAGTTCCATCCACGTCGCTGCAAATGGCAAGATTTCATTCTTTTTGATGGCTGCATAATATTCCATTGTGTATATATACCACATCTTCTTTATCCATTCATCTGTCGATGGACATCTTGGCTCTTTCCACAGTTTGGCTATTGTGGACATTGCTGCTATAAACATCGGGGTGCACGTACCCCTTCGGATCCCTACATTTGTATCTTTGGGGTAAATACCCAGTCCCATACACTGGCTAATCTTAATAGACATGTAAAGTATTTGTTGAATGCTCTTACTCTCTCTTCCTTTAAAATCTTCCTCATGATACACTTTCTACAAAGGGAATATTTTTTCCCTCATATCACTTATCACTTGAAATAGTAAAAAGAATTAAACCAAGATTTGATATGGAACCTAGAGTCCTATATAAACTGGATTTGAATCCTGTTCTGCTCCACACTTGCTTTGTGAACTTGGGTATCTCTGAAATGCATCCCAATTATAAAATGGGGACCATAGTGGTCCTCCCAAGTAAGCTGTTGTGAGTATCACATGAGTGACTGTCTGTCGGACCACTTCACAGAGTATCAGGCACCCAGGAGCCTTCGGTGAAGGTCAGCGGTCATCAACATCGCAACCATCAGTCATCGTCACTGTTATCATAGTGGTCCCTGGTTTTTAGGTCCCTGCTTTGTGCTTGCTTCACCTACATAAGAGAAGTAACGATGACCTCTTCTAAGGCTTTGTAAGAATCGGATGAGTCAGATCGGTGAAAGAGCTTTATCAACTCTGGTGACATCTGGGAAGATTGGGGGCTCACAATTATTCTGATTTCCCTCTTAATTCCCAAGCTCTGCATCATTCAAAACACACTGTAAAAAGGAAAAGCAAGAAAGAGCGGTTTAGATAGGGAAAGTTTGGATGGAGATACCTCTAAACAGAGAGAGAGCAATTTGTGCATGTGATGTTTCCCGGGAGCCTCACCTGCTCCATCCCCAGGACAACACTACAAGGCAGGATTTATTAACCCCATTCTGCAAATGAGGAAAAGAAAGCTCAAAGAGATCAAGGAATACACCCAAGACCACAGGACCAGTAAATCAGAGACCTCGGGGCTGCATTCCTCCCAGCCCCCGTGGTTCCCAGCCCAGCGACCCTCTCGTGGCGTCGGGGGTGTTCTAAATCTCTAGATTCAAGCAATCACTTCTGCGCTGTCTGAAAACCAGGAATTAATCCCCGGGCCCATGGGAATGCTGTCCAAGCAGAGATAATTCTGCAACACATCCCAGTGCAGAGTTTCTGCACATCCCCACACCCACCTGGTTGAGAGCCGTAAGTCAATCTTGTAGCCACTGAGTTAAATTCCCAGGGTGCTCTTAAGATACAGAAATTCCAGCGGTAAATAGCAAAACTGTTAGAGCAGATTAAACTTGCCAAAGTGATTTGAACAGAGCTGAGAAAAATGGACCCCCTTGAAATGATATGCTATCAGCCAACAGTAACATAACCCTGGAAACGAACCTTTCAGTTTGTTATTCAACACACAGAACACATGGTCAGAAGGAGACTCGGCCAAAATTTAGCATCGACAGAGGGTGTGGAAAATGTAAGCTGTACTTAATTTACTTTTCATCCTCCTGCTCTCCTCTCCCGCCCCGAGTGAAACGATCGTGTGGGGAATTCCCTGATTTTGACATTTGAAATCTATGGAGTCTGTGTGGAAGGTGACTAATGATAGGATAGCCCCTTCGCTAAGGATTGTGATCAGAGGCCAGAAGGGGAGCCAGGCGGCCGTGTGACAGAGGAGGGGGCGTCGCCTAGATTCGGGCGAGGGACGCATATGGGGGCGTCCGTTCTTACTCCATTTTTCTTGTAACAGCTTCAAAACGGAAAACAAATGCTGCAGGGGGCTTTCTTTTTCTAGGGATCTGATACCTTGTAGAGAAAAATCCCAACCTGTGCTTACGTAGGTCACTTTTCTCGTGAGGACTAAAGCCGCTGAGGGTCACACCGCCCTCTCCACCCCGTCCTGAAGGCCTCTGGTTTCCGGGCGTCCACAGGAGCAAATCCCGCACCCCCTCGTCCGGCGTCACTCGTCCCATCCGTCTCTGGTTGTGAGGAAGCCCATGCACTGAGGCAACATTGATAGGGGGAGGTCGCCTTAGCTGAGGAGGCAAAAAAAAAAAAAAATGTAATTCTATAGTCAAGTGAGTGATTTATTGCCAAATGGCTCAGATCCCCAAGACAGCACCCGGATGACAGGCCATCCTGTGTCACCCTTTCCAGCTTGTATGTTGTAGCGTCACGAGCTGAACTGCAGTTCCCATGGCACCCCTCCGTTACGGTCCGAGACCACCCCCTGGGGGACGGTGTCCTGACCACCGTATTTCAGTCTGGAAAACTATATTTTCTGGAATAGATTGCTCTGGTTAGCTTTGCCCGGGCCCCTGGACGGGGCGTCCGAAAGGTTGCAGAGGTGCCACCAACAAACGAGCTTTGGCGGGTCGGGGAGAAGGCCTGGCCCCCCGGGTCAGGGGTGGGTGAGTCAGGGAGCAAGGAGGTACCAGCAAGGCACCGACAGAAGCCTGGGACTGCTCTTCCCACCCCGGGGAGGGCAAAACCCAGGGAGGCGGAACAGATGCAGTTCCTGAGGCTGCGTTTCCCCTCCCTCACCCCCTGTGCCTCTTAAAGGGTCTGGAGGTTCCTAGGAGGGCAGAGTAGGGGGGTAGGGAGCCCATCGGTCCCAGGAAACTGGGCGCAGCTTAGACATCCACTTGCTGTCGGGCCTTGGGTCCCTGGGCCGTGGGTTCGTCACCAGGAGAAGCATGATTTGTAATGGGCCTGGCTGATCTGACATTCTATAACCGGGGTCCCTGCGCCTGCCCAAGCGTTCATCCCAATACGATAAATAGAGGAGCCACCCTTCTGCAAGGAGGCACTGAAATTTCTACTTCCAGTGCGCCGGGAAGAGAAGTTTGCTCCTGAAACCATAGAGGCAAACTTGCCTGCCGTCCCCATTTCAGGGCCGCCTGGACCTGTGGGCTTAGCCAGCGGACCCAGGGAGGCCGCGCTGTCCCCTGCAATTCCAGACACACGCAGCTGAGCCCTTACACGCATCCCCCCTGTAGATTTAGAATTTCAGCCTCCTTAATGCAAAGGAAACTGGCGGAACGGACCAGTATTCGCAAATACCTGCCTGAGAGATGAACGTGGTGAGAGATTGAGGCTTGGTGGGGTCTGAATGGAAAACCCTGCCCTGTGATTCCTGCTCACGGAATACACCTGTCAGGGAGTGTTCACGGCAACTTGAAGTGACTGATTCCCCCCATCGTTAGAGTCAATATTTGCCTTTGAAGAAAGCAGGCGTCAGACCTTGCCAAAGAGAGGCTTAGTCAGCGCGCCTGGGTCTTCTGTTGAAATAATGTCCTTAAACCGACACCCCTTCAAAAATGCTGGAATTTTGATTGTAATGGAGAAACGTCGCCCAGCCCAGTGTGTCAACAATCCCGTTCTAGGTGATTTCAGCCTTTCCACCTGCATAGTACAGCAGAGTTGGTGAGCAAGGGCCCTTTTCCGCACCTCTTTGGTGTTTCTGTTGATCTTTCATTTCTTTTTCTTTCTTTTTTTTTTTTCTTTTTTTTCATTTTGGAAAAGAGACACTTGGTTCTGAATTCTGACTCAGGGACAGCAACAATCCTCCACAACCAAAACACTCTGCAGCTGTGTCCTTTGGAGCAGGGAACCCGAGGCTTCACCCCAGAGACGTGTCCTCTACTTTCCCCCAGGATGGAGTCAGCCAGCCACTGGTCGGGCCATGGACATGCACAGCCCGCCACCAGTTCCTCCCCGTGACCCAGCCGACGGCAGCGCGCCGTCCGTCACCCCACGGCCAAGACCCCAGCCAGCAGACAAGCCGCCATGGCAAGGCCCCGAGGCTCCCATGCACCAGCAGACCCCATGTTAAGTTAAAAAGTTGACTGAGACTGTTTGGCGCGGTCGCTGGAAACTGAACAGAGTGGGAGAGTGATAAGCAAAGCTCTTGCTTAATTAAAAGCACATTTGTACAAGGTTAGGCCTGGCAGGAAGATGACAAAGGCCGTTAAAATTTAAAAATCAAGCCATTCTCTCTTGAAAGATTTCTTACAGACCCTGGTGGATTCAGGATGCTGGATTTTCTCTTCCAACAGAGCCTGAACATCTGAGCTGGGATGAGCCAAGTGTGAGTTCCCTGGTTGTTTTCAAACAAGTGGACTGTTTTCCCCCAAAGTGACTCCCCCTCTGGAGCCAAGGGCAGGAATGAGGCATGCTAGGCACGTGCCTAGACTCGGTTTCCCCCGGAAACATGGGGACAGATGGAAGTACAGGGTGAGACTCTGTAGGAACAAAGGACCTTTGACATGTCTTAGTGAAGATGGCTTCTTTGGGAAGACCATCCTAGGAGCAGGTCACCGTGGCAGACCGAGGCACCGGGAAAGGGTGGGTCAAGACAAGTAAAATGTTACTAATGACTTGATACCCATGTTCATCTCTTCACAAAAAGAATCCTACAAATTCTTTCTAATTCCAGAAGGCAGACCTAGGGCTGGTGAGGAGATGACAGAAGGGCAGATTTCTGATTAACAGAACTTTCCAACAACAAGGACTGCTCACAGGGGAAGCCACAGGCAGCTGGTCAGCCCACCCCAGGGTGTGCTGGGAGAGACCAGAGCCTGTCTCCTGGTGGTATTGAGGAGGGGGTCCTGCAGTGGGAGGCAGGGTGCGTCACCAAGTGAACACCTGCCATGCTCTACACATTCTCGGATTCCGGATTATTGCATGACACTCTGTAGACACGTTTATTTATTGCTCAGAAGTTTGGAAAACAATTGTTCTTGTACATTTCATTGTTTTGTGTCAAATCCATTTCTGAATGAGAATCCATTTGGTAAAGCAAAAGCATTTGAACACTCTCCACTGGTCTGAGAACTTCCTACTTCCTCAGTGAATCATTATAATCTGCACACATGGACAGAATTCTTGCTCCTGGTGCCAAGAAGTACAATCAACTGAGGGAGAGTGTTTCTTAAATGAAAGTGGTGTTTCCAGTTGGCAAAACATAGATTATTTTTGCTATTAGAGAAATTGATTTCTTAAGACGTTGTGATTAATTATGTCTGTAAAACAGAAAATCCATCAAAGACAAAATATTTTTCCCTTCAGAAAACACTTACAAATTCCTACAATGTCACTGACCACATATGACATTCTATTAATAGCCACCTTGTCTCCAAAGATATATCTGGGCTCACTTTCCACTCTGTCTTCCCCAGGCTCTGGGGAGATGGATGACCTACGACAAAACCAGGGGAGCACCCGGTGCCATCCTGCTGGTTCTTGAGAATCGAAATGAACGTTCTGCCCTGCTCTGTGGAGAGGGGCCCTCTGAGGAAGACGATAAAAGGTGATTCCATTTCCAATACGAAGGGGATCATGTCGGTGAGTCCTGTTGGCCTTACCTTCCAGAGAGATCGAGAATCCTAGCACCTTTCACCCCATCTACTGTTAACTCCCTGGCCCACGCAAGGGGATCTCATTGCACCAGTCCAACAAAGTTTACTGCAATGGCACCCCCTAGCGTTGTGCGAGTGAAGATGTAAGTGGCAGCCCTGTACTGCATGTGTGTCTTTTCCCCGGGTTACTTACTGCACCGACCTCTTAACCGGGTTACCTAGGACCATCTCACTCTTTTTGTTTATTCTAAACACAACAGCCAGAGTGACCCTGTTAAAACCCAAGTGGGGTCACAGGACTGTGTATCTCCTATCCCTCTCAGGACTTCTCATCCCAGCCAATGGCCTCAGTGCCTCATGAGCAAGCCCCTCCTTACCTCTGGCTCGCAGGGGCCCAGCTGCATCGCCTTTGTCTTTCTGGAATATGGCAGGCCGGTGCAGGTCCGGAGCTCACTATTCCTCAATCAGGAATTCTGTCCCCTCATGGCACCTTCATGGCCAGCTTCCTCTCCCCTTGGAAGGGGATGCCAATGTCGCCTTCTCTGAGGAGGGGCTCTCCAACATTCTTGTTAAGACGTCGGCTGCCCCCTCCCATTCCCTGTCGCTCTCCCTTGTACCAAGTTAGCACCACTGACATACTATAGAACTTGCCTGTCTGTCTGTCCCCTTCACAAGGAAGCAACGCTTGTGATGGCAGGATTGGTACCCATTTTGTTCACTGCTGCATCTCCACAGCACCACCTAGTACACATCAGGCCCTCGATGAATGTTTTTTGAATAATTAAGTGGATGGGTCAGTGGGTGGGTGGGTGGTTGAATGGATGGATGGGTGGACCGGTGGATGGACAGGCAGATAGATGGATAGATCCCCTCTTCCAACTGTTGAGCTAGAAGGCAACTGCAGGTCCACTGCTTATATGCAGCATCATGGATGATCTGCGTACACAAATGTCTAGTCATCTGTCATCGCCGAGGCCTAAACTGAGTGGGTGCTCAATAAACATGTGCAGACAGGGAGGAAGGGGGAAAGGGAGGGAGAGTATAACCGAGGGAGACCACAGTGGTTTAGCAGAATCAGACACAAAGCTCCAACTTAACAAAGAAATGAAAAAAGTGGCAGCAGAGGAGAGTGGAGGGACAACTTTTAGCAGACCATGTTAGCACCTTGCACCCTCCATTCATGGGTGCGCCCATGGCTTCTTGCTGAAGGTCCCTGTGACCATATGTGGAAGGGCTTTCTGTGGCCGCACAACCAGGCTTGGTGGAACAAGCTGGAGAGTCAACAGCACAGAGCAGCCCTTCGCCACGGTGGAAGGGAGTGGGTGGGTAAGTACCCAGCTTTCCGCCCCTCAGGGGCGACAACTTGGAAGCATGTTCCCTGCGGTCTCCCAGAGTTCAAAGTGGGAATGAGCCCCAAATGCCCAGAGGGACGATCTGCTCTTTAGGGCACCTGGTACTGGTTTCCCGCCATTCCTTGACACCTTTCCTAACTCCTTTGCCATTGTTTTTCAGGATCACCTCCAAAGCTCGTGACCTGCACTCACATCTTTGTCATGGGGTCTGCTCCTGGGGGAGCCCAGCCTAGGCAGACCCCAACAGGAATAGGTATAAACCCCTTGGATAGATGGAAGTCACATAAAAAAGTTGTGATCATCTCACACTCCCCCTGAGTGGTTCTGAAAATATGCAGGATTATTAAAAACCTTCCATGAACTAGGGAAAACCTCAGAACTAGCACAATGGTTGATTAGTTATAAAAATACTTTAAAGGTACTGCATGCTTTCAGCCCCATGCCAGCCCGTGTAACACTTCGATTCCCTGTTCTGTGCAGGTGGATTTCTTGAATTCTGACTTTCACTGACCTTTTTTACTCCTTCTGCAGTAAGAAAAGTTCACATGTATAGCTCAGAGCCCCTTTGTGTTCAACCAGCTCCCAGACTTCACCCACTGAAGGGAACAATGAAGGGTCAAGCTCTGCTGTGTGGGATGGTCACTGTCCGCCCTGAGAGGTGGACTCTGTGGCAAAACTGTTAGTATTAAGAACTGAAAAGAAAGAAAAAAAAAAGAATTGAAATGTGCACAGAATGGGACCCATTTTAAGTGCATGAGCATATATATTGGTTATCTAATCTGATTTTTTCCACATGGAATGTAGACACATAAACCCATTATCTAATGACCCTGACTGCTTCTAACCGCTGTCTTCCCTGGGGACCAGGGGGCCTAGCCTGTGTCTGTTCTTTCCTTCACGGCAAAAGAGGACCATCTTAGCCATGTCTGTGCTCCTCTCCAGAATCTCACCTTCCCGAGAGCTGATGTGGTGTCTCGTTCTCTGTCGCCCCATAACCAACCTCATGTCTGGTAGACATTCTGGAGACATGGGTCAAGTGAATGAATGAAGGATGGGTAGATGGATGGATGCCTTCTTGCTGGTTTTCTCTCCATCCTGTAGGACAGGAAATCTTTTCCCAAAAATCTGCCTTCTCCATTAAGACAGTCATGCCTTTAAAGGGAGTTACAAGTTTGTTTTTGTTTTTGTACAGTCTGAGAGTTTGTCCTTTAATATAATAGTTTAAGACATTTATTTTCCATATTAACTGTTCGCTTGGTTTAAGTCTGTCATCTTATTTTATGATTTCTATTTTTTATGTTTCTGATTTATTTCCTTCCCTACTTTTGGCTGTATTGCTTAAGCAATGCTTGCTCTCTTTTCTTGTTATGATTTTTAAAATTTTCTGCTTATCTCCAATGACAGTAATGCTTAAGTTTCTAAACACGACAGTAACGCATATATATATATCATTATAATATATATAATTTTTCCATCATTATAATAGTATAATTTTTTCCATCAACATTTTAAACTCTGGAAAACTCCGATGCTACATCCAAAGTGGGATTGGGGCCTGGATTTGGAAAGACACAGATCACTGTCGGGAAAACCCACCATGAGACCTACAAAGGTAGGGCCTTTGTACATCTTCTCAGAAATAATTGGCCACTGTCTTTGCACTTTTTAATTCACCTATAAACACAAACACTACCTCTCATTCCTGGCTAATGTTAAATTAGCAATGTCTTGTTACCTTACATGTCTTCAAGAAAGAGACCACATATCTCCACTTTGCATTCCGCAGAACACTCACCACCTCCGAAGGTAATACACAGATTGACTTACATGTATCACTCGTTTGCACAGTGGAGTTGTGAGAAGGAAGTACAAAATAAGAGTTTTTGCAAGACAGATATTTGAATGTGATATTTTATTCTTTCTTCTAAAAGGTCTTGACCCGCCCACCACGTGAAGCAATTATTTTTCTGGACAGCTCCCTGACATTCCCAAGGAGAGAGAGAAAATGACAGGTAATTAGGGGAAAGTATGCCAACAGGTCCTCCATCCTAACATGGCAGGAGGGGGCTCACAACACCTAATTTATCAACGCTTGCTTTTCCTGCCGGAGCCAAGTCCACAGAACTGCTCAGCAAACGGGGAAGAGAAAGGTAAAGTCATTCTTCACCTTTTCCAGAGATGTATTTTTGTTTTGGTCAATTTCCCCAATAAATTATGGTCTTGTCTTACTGCTGCATTGGTGGGATTCTCGCGAGCGTTATTTAGTACATTTAAGAGCAATGCAAAACCCAAACGTATTTAAAGTTTCAAAAAAAAAAAAAAAGTTAACCAAGCTGAATGCTGAATTTTTTGCTCCAGTTCCACTGGCTCTGGTTGGAGCTTAATCATCAGCCCATGAGCATCACAAGGACCCTTCCGTCCCTGTGGATGCTTCAAGGTGCAGCACAAACCAAATCCTCAGGAGTCTGGACGTTTTGTTTTCGTGTAACTCATTAAGCATTTCCCCATGTGCTGTGGTAGATGTTCCTCTGGGCCAGAAATTTTATACCACGTGCGCATGTCCCTATTTAGCTCAGCAGAATAATTCTCAGGATACACGAGCTAACGATGCCTGCGGTTTAAAAACTTTATTGTGATTATTTGTGTAGGGCACTTAGAAAATCTGTAGACAGGTTATTAAGAGATGCTGAGAAATGGAAACATTATTAGGTCTTATTATTGTTTATTGTACCCAGATGTTGCACATTTCAAGCATCCCAGGGGATTAGGAGTGATGTCAGACACCAAACTCTTACTTTTCCTTGCAGATATTAAGTCTAAATTTTCCTCATTAAAAACAAAACATTTGCACTGAACAAGTGGCGTGTGCCTGGGCAAAACATCAGTTCCCAATAAAGCAGCATTGCTCAAATGAGACTTACGGGCATTACTGAAGACCAAAGCGAAGCTTTGGCTACTGTCGGAAATTCCGGTCTGAAAAACAGAAGACCAATTAGGTGTATACTCAGGATGCAACAAATTATCCCAGCAAACATGCAGAGGGCCAATTTTAAAGAAAATTTTTGTTTTTAATGAAAAGGAAGGCAAGGTAGAGCAAACCTCGCCAAGTGTTAAAATGTACTAAATTCCTAGCAAGAGCCAGACACTCTGCCCACGGCAATCAGAAGGCTTTTGACTGTTAGTCAGTTAAGACACATCATGGGAAAATCATAGTTTGGCCGACAAAATGAGCCCTGCTAGCGCCATTGGATATTAAACCACACCGAAAAGCAAACGATTGTGATAATGAGGAATCTGTTAAGCTACAGCTGCACTCCGGAATAAACAAAAATAGAATTACTAGGGGCGCCTGAGTGGCTCAGTCGGTTAAGCGGCTGCCTTCAGCTTGGGTCATGATCCTGGAGTCCTGGGATCGAGCCCCGCATCGGGCTCCCTGCTCGGCGGAGAGCCTGCTTCTCCTTCTCCCTCTGTCTGCTGTTCGGCCTACTTGTGCTCTCTCTCTCTGTTAAATAAATAAATTAATTAAAATCTTAAAAAAAAAAATAGAATTACTATATGTTAGAATTCAATATATAACAAATGAGCACTCTGTTCAGGGAAATGAAGAAGTATATAATAAATGATGCTGGCTTGTAAGTAATTTGGGGGAAATGACTCTAGAACGAAGCCCAGTATGGATTGCATTCACAGGCTTTCCGCCTTTGGGCTTCCTGTTGTCTGTGCCAATGGGGGGACAGCAGGAGACAGGAAGGAGGGAAGGAGGGGGACAGTGTGTGCAGGGTCATCCCCCTGATTCCCCATGCCAGGTGGGTACCAGAGGCCTGCTTCCCTGTCCTAATGGCCACCACGTGCCTCAGGCAGCCTTGCCATACAACAATGCCATACAAAAATCCACGTTGGCCCCTTGAGGCGTGAGGATGATCGTAGCTTCCAGCCACTGCCAGGCCCCAAGTGCTCACCATTCCTGCTGCATTCCCAGGCATCCCTGCCATTACTGTTGTGATGATCCTCGAGCTCCCCTCAGCCACCCCGTTCTAGCAGGCCATCTGTTTCCTCCTGGGTTACCGAGCCATACAGGTGCCCTGGGTTCAGCCACTAAGCTTCAGCCTCACATGCAATGTCGGACTCTGAAGTTCATCCATTCACACTGGGCTGGAGCTTATGTTCACCAGACACGTAGATGGCTGGCTGCTTTGGAACACTGCTCCCTCACCTGGGGGTTCTCACCGGGGCCACTCTGACCCAAGGGGCAGTGGGCAGTGAGCAGTATCTGGAGAAACTTATGGATGATATAACAACGGGGGTCAGGGTGCTGTAGGGCCTTTGTCGGTGGAGGCCAGGGATGATGCTAAGCACCCTACAATGCACAGGACGGCACCCCAACAGTGACCCAGCCCAGGAGGTCATAGCACTGCTCTCAAAAACCCTGCTCTGGCTGTTGAGGGAATGATGCATTCATAACAGCAGCTCAGCAAAGCTGACTCTCCTCTAGTGGAAAGCCATAAAGCCCACTTGGAAAATAAAGTTTTTGCCACTTGCTCATTAGTGAGTCCAACCAGAGGTGAAGGAGTGTCTAGGTGATCCTAAGAAATACTGTTATCCAGCTCTGGAAACCTAATTTATCCATCTCTATTCTTGGGATGGGCGTCCCATGTGAACTGGGGATCTCCCAGAAGAGCCCATGAGCATCACTGTACTGGAGTGTGGAGTGTGGCTTCCGTGTCGGGCTACTGAGATTCAGACGCAGTTCCTACCGTTGCTTGATGCGGTTGATTTATTTCATCTCTGGTAGATTCTGTTCCATCATTTGTAAAATATGGGTACTACTGGTTGCAAATTTTGTAGGGTAATATAAGGACTAAAGGAGATAATGCACATCAAAGGTTCATGCTCAGTTGCTATGAATATGGCCCTACAGAGAGAGCCCTGCCATCACTGGGTTAAATGAATTAATCAGGATTTGCTTCTTTTCTTGGTAAGACCTCTCAGAGCCTTTCAAGTGTTATTAAGCATTTGGACTCTCTAGGGAAAGGGCACAATATACCACCATGCCCAAGCCTGGGCAACACTCAGTGCTGCTCTGAAAGGGACACCTGTTAGGTCACAGAAGTAACCTCCAGCCAACACTGCCAGACACCACTGGGCCTCCACAACACACTGGCCAACGATCCAGTGTGGTGGTTTATATATACAGCAGGTTCCTATGAGTAACCTGTTGATGTGATGACTTCCATCGATTTTTGAATGTTGAACCAGCCTTACATACCTGGGATAAATCCCACTTGGTTGTGTTTATAATCAGTTTTATAAACTATTAGATTGGATACACTAATATTTTGTTAGGGATTTTTGCATCTGTGTCCATGAGAGAAATTGCTGTGTTTTTTTTTTTTCCTTGTAAGTCTTCGTCTTTGGTATTAAGAGAATGTTGGCCTCAGAGAATGAATTAGAAAATATTCTCTCACGATGGACTCTGAAAAACAAACTGAGGGTTCTAGAGGGGAGGGGGGCGGGAGGATAGGTTAGCCTGGTGATGGGTATTAAAGAGGGCACGTTCTGCATGGAGCACTGGGTGTTATGCACAAACAACGAATCGTGGAACACTACATCAAAAACTAATGATGTAATGTATGGTGATTAACATAGCAATAAAAAAGTAAAAAAAAAAGAAAATATTCTCTCTGCTTCTGTCTTCTGAATGAGATTGTAGAGAACTGGTGTAATTTCTTCCTTAAATATTTGGTAGATTTCACCAGTCAACCCATCTAAGCCTGGCACTTTTTTTTTATGAAAGGTTAATTATTGATTCAATTTCTTCAATAGATACAGGCTTATGAAGATGATCTATTTCCTCTTGTGTGAGTTTTGGCAAATTGTGTCTTTTAAGGAATTGGTCCATTTCATCTAGATTATCATATTTGTGGGCATAGAGTTCTCCATAGTATTTTTTTATTATACTTTTAAGAGCTCATTTATTTTTTTATTTTTTTAATTCTTATTAACATAAGAATACATACAATCCCCATACATTACATCATTAGTTTTAGATGTAGTGTTCCATGATTCGTTGTTTGTGCATAACACCCAGCTAAGAGCTCATTTATTTTATATTGATCACTTCCAGCTTCTATTTCAGAGGGTGGCACTTTCTGATTTCCCCCAAATCGAGGTCTACCCTTTGGAGTCTATAGCTATGTTGGACAATTTTATCCTCTGATTTTCTATTGTTTTGCTTTGCTCAGCTTTTAATATTGACCTGGGTTTCCAATGTGGATTATTTGTGAACATGTATAATATCTTTAGTCATTTAAGGACATGTATGCTTTGTTTTCCAACATTTGCCTTTATTAGCTTAATTTAGAAAACAGTTAAATCGGGCTACCTGCTCAACATAATCTGGGTCTATGTGGAATAAAAAAAAACCTTTCTCTACATTGTCATGGCTTCAATCCAAGAAACTGAAATAAATTCATACACACGGATGCTAGGGTTTACCTTGTTTGTTAGAGTCAAAAGCAAATATATATATGTATATATATATATATTTAAAATATGCTCATAAACCATAAAATACTACAAAATATAGAAGTATTTCATCTCAATTCTGGAATTACCCCATTTAGAAAAAATAAGTAAACCCCAGTGATAGAGAATACCTAAAGAAATCAGTGCTGGACCAAAGGAAAAGGATTTGGAATGCCCAACTTCACGAACCAATGATTTAAAGTTGGGGTCAATGCTGAAGCACCCCTCTCTAACTTCTGGGTGACTGCTTATTTGAGCGACAAATCCTGCAGCCAGAGGCCAATTTTCTCTGCAGGTTAGAGAATAAGAAAGAGCGCAAACAAACCACAGAGGACCAAAATAGATAAGGAAACCCATCTGTTAGGTGAAGGATTATATTCCCTCCAAATTCATATGTTGGAGTCCTAACCCCCAGGGCCTGAGAATGTGAGTTGGAGGCAGGGTCTTTAAAGAGGTAATTAAGGTCAGTGAGGCCATTAGTGTGGACCCTAATCCCATATGACCCATGTCCTTACAAGAGGAGGAGATTAGGACATAGACAAGTACAGAGGAGAGACCATGTGAAGAAGAAGGAGCTGTCGGCAGGCCAAGGACAGAGTTCTCAGAAGAAACCAATCCTGATGACACCTTGAGCTTGGATTTCAGCCTCTAGAACCATGAGGAAATAAATGTCTGTTGTTGAAGCTGCTCAGTCTGTGGTGTGGTGTATGGCAGCCCACGCCCGGGAGAACACTGAGCCTTGAGCTGGCCATCCTACGGGCCCATCATCAAGTGCGGATTCCCATCATCGAGCACCAGAGCCATCACCCAGAGAGGGCTCCGCTGGAGCATCTCAACACTCACACTGGGGTTTCCTGTTATAGATCTTTTCTTTGAAATGTAACCAAGGCTACTCTGTGCACGTTCAGTTTAGCAGGGTTTGCCCATAGGGTCAGGGAATCTAGTTTCATTGACTAACATGAAATTTCCATTTTGGTTCAACTACTTGACATTCCACGTTCATTCTTCTGCCTATTTCAGAATAATTTCAGAAAGAGTCAATGGTCTCTTCTAACACATTATGGGACTAAACCTGAAATTCATTCTGTGGGTCCATCTAATGCTTTGAAACAACAGCTCCAACATAGATTCCAAAGGATCACAGATAGTTAGAGACTGAAAAAATCTGTATGGCTGAAAGCACTAAAGGTAGGAGAGAGAGAGAAAATGAGAGAGCCAGAGACAGAGAGACATGGATGAGGGTACACTGGAGTAAATTAATTGGGTAAAAATGGGAAAGTGACAACAGAGTTCAGACGGTACTAACAATAGTTCTTGACTCTTGAGCACCTCCTCTGGTTTGGGCACTCCATCTCTAAGTTCTGATCCCTCGAGGCCCCTGAGGACCACGTCTTGTATTCTCTTGACACAGAAAGCAAGATGGAGGCACAAGACATTGAGCAACGTGCCCAGGGCCATAGAGCTGGCAGGATACCCACCCTGGGCTCAACTCACTTCATAGGCAGACATTGCTCCCACATGGCATGCAGTATCTCCTACACGGACAGGATTACAAGAAAGGACACCCACAGCCAGTCCAAGGCACCCTGGGTGCTGAGTACAGCCCAATGTTTGTTCCATAAGGTGAGGGTTCTAAGGCCAGCCTTCCTATTCTGCCGGCAGACATGTGGGAAAGACATCACTAAGATCGTTAACCATGCTGTCGGTTGTGAACAGCTCCAAGCACAGGGACATAAAGAAAGAGGCTAAACACACGAAATGCCATAGTTCAGCATTTCCAAACAGCTCAGTCTTTAAGGAACCATATTTTTCAGTCAGAGATATTGTTGGTTTTAATTGTTTCAATCAATATCAAAATAATTTTAGAGTCATTTAATGCCAGGGTGACTCCTCTTACACGAAGCAATTAAAATCATTTTTTTTAATTTTTTTATTTTTTTTAAAGATTTTATTTATTCATTTATTTGAGAGAGTGAGAGAGAGAGAGAGAGAGCACATGAGAGGGGGGAGGGTCAGAGGGAGAAGCAGACTGCCCGCTGAGCAGGGAGCCCGATGTGGGACTCGATCCCGGGACTCCAGGATCATGACCTGAGCCGAAAGCAGTCGCTTAACCAACTGAGCCACCCAGGCGCCCCACAATTAAAATCATTTAACAGAGTGACACACTGGTCACTGCTATTACGTTAGAGCAAGGGTCTTTGATCCAGAGGGTCCCTGGCGCTTGCTGTCCTCGCATAGATGAACAAAGAATAACTTTGCAAATAGATGCTGAGGTTCGTCATAAATCCCTAACAAAACTATTTTAAGAATCCTTTCCTTAAAATGCTTAAAGACTATTTAAAACACCACATGATACATGATGGTAGATCATCTGAAAGACAACGTCAGCTCAAAAATGAAACAAAGATAACCACCATCTCCACTACTGTTACGTGTTTTAAGTTCCCCCCAATGCAATAATACAGGAAAAATAAATAACGCTGAGGAAATTCACTGGAGAGATATGTAAGAAGTGCCTGCCAGTGGCTAGCTGGGCCTGGAGACAGAGTGGTGAGTCAGTTAAATAAGCCTCCACCCCATGTGGAGTTTACTTCTAGCAGGGACACAGGGACAAAAAGCACTGGAATTAAGAGACAGGTGAATGGCAGGTCATGATTCATGTGATGAATAAGTCTAAAACAGTAGCATTATAGAACGTGACAGAGATGGGGCCTCTAGGAAGTAACATTTGAAATGAAAGCTATAAGGAAGAACATTGGCAGCAGAAGGGGAAAGGATATGAAAAGGCCCTGAGGCAGGGACAAATTCGGCATCTTCTGAGGGACAGAAAAAAAGCAGTGGAGAGGGAGCCTGAGCCTGGGGAGGGGGGCAAACCAGGGTGGGTCCTTGGAGGAGAGAAGACCAGCATGTGGGGATTTGGAGGGTAATTGGGATTCCATCAAAGGGATGGGGATCTATCAACAGATGAATGGATAAACATGTAGTCTACCCATACAAGCGAATAATCTTCAGCCTTAAAAAGGAAGGAAATCCTGTCACAGGCTGCAACATGAACAAATCTTGATGACATTATGCTAAGTGAAACAAGCCAGTTACAAAAGGACAAATACTACACAATGCCACTTATGTGAGCTCCCTGGAGTAGTCAGGTTCATGGAGACAGAGAGAAGAATGGTTGCTGCCAGGGGCTAGGGTGGGTAGGGAGAATGGGGAGCTAGTGTTTAGCGGTGACTGAGTTTTGGTTTTACAAGATGAAAAAGTTTTAGAGATCTGTTGCACAACAGTGTGAATATATTTAACACTGATAAATGGTACACCCGAAAATGGTTATGATGATAAATTTTGTGTTATGGTTTTTGCAACACTTAAAATATGTTTTTTTAAAAAAATTAAGGGTAATAAGGGACCACGGGGGAGTTTTAAGCAAGGAACAGCCACACTTAGAATTTTAAAATATGATTAGTTGAAGACAACCTGATATACTCTGAAGAAAATCTAAAAAACAAATTAACTTAAAACCAAAAGGTTAATACATAGGCTTCCACGAAAGGGATGGCTGTAAGAAAAATACACAGAAAAAAAAAAATAAGGAAAGTCATTAGCCGTGAAAAAATAAACAAAGTCATTAGCAAATAAAACCATTTTGAAATTCAAGATCCCATTCATAAAGTCTCAAGGACTTGAAATAATAATAAATCCAATTACTTACAATGGATGCCATCATAAAAAACCTTGCAAAATGGCAGAATTGTTGAAGAGGTATGCAATGAATTGTTACTGGATGGATGAGCTACATGGTAAAGCCTTATTAGGAGGTTAGAAAAAGAAAACAAATTAAGTGGAAAACGTTGTGTTCTATTTTACAGGTACAATGTGATTCCAGTTAAGATATAAAGAGTGTTTTCTTTTTGTAACTGGGTGGCACAAGGATCCACATTCAGCTGTGAGATGGCAGTGAGACAGGTGGGACTGGGTGGATCCCCACGAAGCCCAGCAAGCTAAGCCAAGGGCTCCTCATGTGCTTGGGCCCTTCACAATTTTGTCGTTTCTTTCTTAAAAGGGTGCCCTAACTGTATAAGCTTTATGTTCACAAAACCTGGTGTCTTTTCTCTGTGTGGGTATTGTAGAGAATATTCCAAATAGAAGGAAATGGACCAAAACTTAGCCTTTTTAGAAAACAGAATATTAGCTCCTATAACAATAATAAAAGTTGTGTGGAGTTGTTAAGAAATAGAAATAAAGATGAATGGGTAGAACACACAAGGTAGAATGAACCCCAGTATTTTATTACTGTACAGTTCACACTGATAATGTCCTTTGAAAATACTCACGCATATTTGGAAGGGCTTAAAGATGCTCTAGGAGAATGAGTCATGGACAAATATAAAAAAAATAGACACATAAAAGGAGGTAAAAGGAGTAAACCAGCACCTGAAAAAGAAATGAACATAAGAGCAAATGTGAGAACCATGTTAAATCATAACATCTGTGTAATGTATGGGGATTAACATAAGATTAATCATTAAAAAATTTTTACAACATTGGTTAAAATAAAAAGTACTAGGTTAAAATATAGAGGGTAAACATGTTAGATAAGATGTTTACATAAGAATAAAAAAATAAAAAATAAAAATCATAACATCTGTTGCTGGTGAAATTGGATGGGAAAGAATACAACACACCCACATGCATGTGTTGTGTGTCTGCAACCTAGAGCAGGCAGCATGAGAAATTTGCACACCCTTTTGTGGACGACTGTATTATGGAGACTAAATTGTTTGCCTAGTCTTCCCACTTATAGAAACGTATTTGGAAAGAATGACTACAGGAAATGAGTAAATGGAAAATATAAGCTATATAAAAACAGCAGTTATTTGACATAATATCTGTTAGAGAAAAATAATAGGAACCACTTAAACACTGAAGAATAGAGAAGTACCTAAGTCAATTTTTGTCCTTTAATTTGATGGAATATTGCATGGTTATTAGGCATAACAGTTAGAAGACCACTTAGAAGCTTAGGGCAACTACATGCTGTACTTTAACTTGGACCAACCGCATGAACACAGATCTTCACCCATGACCCACTGGAGTAGAGAGTGGGAAGTTATGTTCAACATTGCTTTGGCCCTTGGGGGGCGGGGTGTGTGTGTGAGAGGGAGAGAGAGAGAGATGGAGATGCAGAGAGTGCTCAGACTGGTGGGAAATTGCCAGATATCAGAACCACTCTAAATAAGAAAGTAGTGGATTCAACATGCATTATAAAATAATCCATATTTCCATACTGTGTCTCTATTAAGATTCTCCCTGTCAGGACTAGATGCTCTTAAATGTCACCATCAGAATGAAGATGTCCATTACCTGCACATAAACCATGAGAGCCTGGCAGGCAATTTTTAAATATCAAAAGAGTGTGCCAGGAATTCCAAATAAAAAACCAACTCTTACTTTCATTTGCTTAAAAGAGTTTTCTTTCTTCTCACTCTCACTCTTGGTCATAGACCCACTTGACATCAAATAGAATGTTATTTTCCACTCGGGGAGAAGTATGGCTCCGTGTGACTGCAGCCTTTCAGACTTAAACCTTTGGAGCCAAGTTCCAGTCGGGAAATGAATTTTTATAGCACAGTTAAAAGCAGAGTGGGAGCACTGTGAAATCCTTGGCAATCTTGGGCTGTAGCGCATACTCCTTCATCTTCTTCAGTCCGATGAGACAGTCTTAGAGTCCCCAGTGGCCCGGAGGCTGTGTTCATCAGCCCCCATCCCCACCTGAGTTTGAGCTCTTGCAAGTACAAAATAGAACTCTTTACTGTACATGTTGGGCTTCTTTTTTAAGTAAAGGAATGTACCATTTATAGAGGGAATACTTCGGTATTAAAAACCAAACAGAAGGGCTTTGAACAGATGTTTAAGTGAAAAACAGGCTCCTTTTCTATGGAAAACTTCTTACCAAATATATAATACTTGTAGTATGGGTGTGTGTTTTGAGACCCTCTTGAGATGATTCCATCATATTCCAGCATATTCCTGTTGGGGGAGAGTAGAACCCTCAAATTTTCATATGAAATTAGCACTTAGAACAGTGCCTGGTATACAGTAAGCCCTATGTAGTTTTCAGATGTTGTCATATTATGATTATGTGGCATGTGTTTGTTTTCTGAGACTTAGCCAATGACGGAGAATGTTTTAGAGGAGGATTAAGGGGCTCAAACTGAATATATTGGAAATGATGATGCTTATGTTCCAAAGACATTGACAAAGGATAAAGCTGCAAGGTGGAATATATTCGTAATCAGCAAGCACATATTCAGTGCCTACTGTGGGCTTTTACAACCCACAGAAAATAGGACAATACATAATGAGAGACATACAGCTGATGGTCTCAAAGAATGAACTCATATAATATTCAAGGTTAAATACACCATGGGGTGGGATTTGGATTATAAATAGCATTCCATTTCCAGAAGATTTTCATGACTGGGTATTAATTTTAAATTGGCTAGGTTACAGCTGGGAAAAACTGGAGGGACCAGAAAGGAAAGGGCACGAGGGCAATAGGGGAGAAAAACAAACTTCTTAACCAAGGTATTTGAAGAGACGAGAAAGAGTAAGGCATCTATTAGCTCATAGTTTGATAGATACTCACTATGCTTCCATTCTTCACCCCTCCCTCCCGTAGCCACAGTGACTTTATAATGACCTTCCACTCTGACCTCGGGCTCAGCTTGGGATGTGGGCAAGGGTGATGTAAGCAGAGGCTTGAAATGTGCTTGCATGACAGGGCTTGTTCACTTGTGTACCTCTGTGGTCAGGTGAGAATGGCCCTAGCTCGGATTCTGGAGGCTAAGGAACCGTGGACACAGCCAACAGGTTTCAGGTGCCCCAGCGGAGGCCACCCTGCATTGCCAACAGCCAGTGGGACCAGGACATGGGCTCTCAGCCATGATCAACAGGGCTGTCTAGATGAGGACCTACCCTGGGACAGGCAGCGATAGCCATCCCCCTTACCTCCTAAATATTTCTGAAATCTGTCTCTGTCTCCCCATCTCTACAACTATCACCAGGACGATTCATTCACTGAAGAAACTGTTCCTTCAGCACTTACTCTCTCTGAGGTGCTGAGCCAGCTGCCGGACCCTAACAGGGAGCAAGCCAGGTGAGTTCCCTGGAGACTCCTTGGTCTCTCTGCATCTGCTCTAGCTCACCTGGGAGAACATCTCCACACTGTAGTCAGGGTGACATTAAATGTCACCGTGTCATTATTATATCATGCCCTACTTCCTGGTCGCCACGCCATCCTCTTAGTATGGACGCTATGCACTTTCTACTCCCTCTGTTGAAATGCTGTTCCCTTCAGTGCTCTGCTGGTTCACTCATGCTCTCACAAGCCTAACAAGCTCAGCCTTCCCTCCCGTGGGCTCTCATAACATGGAGTTCTGCTCCACCCTTCTGAACACACTTAGGGTTTTCCATGATGGTGATGAGACAAGTGTCCGTGTGTCTACTTCCATCTCACTCCAAGTGTGTGAACTCCATTACATTCCCAGCATCTAGCACCATGTTCAATAAACATTTATTGAATGGATGCCTGACATAATGTGTTTCAGATATGAAGAATCAAAAAACAGGACAGTCACCTAACTTACCCAGCATCACATACTGAGTAACTGGGCAAGTCTGATTCCAAAGCCCACGTTGCCAGGCTTCCTTACGCTGCTAGACTGTGCACTCAGAAAGAGCCAGCCCCGGAGCCCCCACCCTCATTAAACCTGGGCCGATTGTCTCATCTGCGCCGCCTGGCCGGCAGTCAGTCCCACACAGGACGCAGCGCTGCAGAGAAGCTGCCCTTGGTCAGAGTGGCTGTCACATCTGTGTCCACAATTGCTCGGCATCCAAGGGCTGTGGGAGAATAGGGACGTTTCTCCTTGTTTCCGCAAACTTCTCTGGCCTTTGATTTTCATTATCTGAAAAAAAAATCTCAGCCGTGTAGGAGACCATTAAAAGACTTCACTTGTTTCAAGGGATCAGCAGCTCATGAAATGGTATGTCTTTGGTGGTGCAGAGAAAGGCCAGAGTGGTCAGATTTCTATTAAAAGTAGATAGTTAAGCAACAATCCTGAGGCAACCACAGAGGTGATTAATGTGCTGACATGGTGATCGATGATAAACATAATAGAGCTTGAAGGGAATTAATGATATTTTGAATCTTTAATAATGGTACATAACTATCTAAAAGAGATATCTCCATCACAATGTAATGCTTTTAAAAGCAAAGGGAGCTTTAATGACAACTGGATAAAAACTTTGTGTGGATAAGGGAGAGAGGGAAACAGAAAAAGAAAATAATTACATTTGTCAGAGTGGTCGGATTGTCCTGGAGCCTTTTATTTTAATTCCCTTTAATATTATCATGACAGGCTTTTGTGCAATATATTCTTTTAAAAATAAAACACCGAGTGGAATGCTGTCCTCTTCAAAACAGATGTATGTTTTTCATGAGAATATAAAGATTAAGTTAATTTATGCCTTTTTCCCTACCTCCAGCAACAAAAACCCTCTGTTCCTTCGTGCAAATGTAAGCTACACGCAGGGCAATTGTTCTTCAGTTTTTGTCCATTAGGAGTTTGGGAAAATGCACACTCACCCCAAGAGGAAAGGGTCAGATGCCAGCAGAAGGAATGCCTTCTGGGACAATGGGTCATTGTGATCCTGGGAGCCTTGATTAATCATCTACATCTTGGGGAAAATTCTAAGTAGTGCTGCTAGAAACACCTCGAGTCAGAGGCTGATCAGAAGAGGAAGAGAAGCACGTTCGGGGCCAATCTGTGAGTCTCTCCAGTGTCACAGAGTCTTGGTCTGAAACACCATCCCAGGCACGTGGCAACCTTTAATTAAATTCCCACTTCTTCACACCCGGGCTGGTTTCACCCCTAACCGAATGAGAATATTTGAGATCATAAATAGAAAATCCCGGGCAGGGCGCCTGGGTGGCTCAGTTGGTTAAGCGACTGCCTTCGGCTCAGGTCATGATCCTGGAGTCCCGGGATCGAGTCCCGGGATCGAGTCCCGGGATCGAGTCCCGCATCGGGCTCCCTGCTCGGCAGGGAGCCTGCTTCTCCCTCTGACCCTCCCCCCTCTCATGTGCTCTCTGTCTCTGTCATTCTCTCTGTCTCAAATAAATAAATAAATAAAATCTTTTAAAAAAAAAAAGAAAGAAAGAAAGAAAATCCCGGGCAATTACGATATCCGGCAGTTAGCATTACAAGACATCACCAATTTGCATCAGAAAGACTGTTTCCAGAAGCCACAGGGTGAATCCTTGGGCTCGGAAAGTGACCCATGTGCAGATGGGGGGGAAGGTTGTATCGGAAGGCTGGTAACTCCAGAATCACAGCCAAGGACCTTTCCTGTACAAGTTTGCAAATTAGTCACAGTATCGCTTTATAATGATGAAATTATCTGAGTATGCTAATAATGCCTCGCTTATATTCCATTTGCTTCCTCTGAGGAGCTGAGTGATTTCCCATGACACCAGACTCAGCACTAAAAGAGACCGCTAGCTCTCGTGTTCCCTGAGTATCACATTTTGGCTTTGCTTTCCTGACTGTGAGCCGCTGCCTCCATTCAGGATTGTCTTGGATGATCCTTCTGAAAAAATGACCGGGTTTACCTCCGTGATGCCAAAGCAACCAGAAGGTGAAAGACCGAACTCACCCCTGAGCTCCCTGACTGCATGTGCCTCAACGTGCTCACCGCGGATCGGCCTGGCCCGCCTCGTCATGCCAACGGCCCCCCGAACACAAATTCGTTTCTCCCTGCAAACGACTTTGATCCCCGCACTATGATCTGTGGCTTTGAGAACTGCTGACAGTTCTTTGACAGGCGCAGAAGACAGAGGCAGAGGGGGAGCAGCTTTGGGAAAACAGGACCCGAAGAGCGACAGGTCGGGAGGGCTCTTGCCCTTACAGCACTTCCCAAGGTCAGGCTGGTTTTCCGTAATGCACTTGAGAGTTCTGGGGACAGGAGGGATCTGATGAGATCATACGAACAAAGAGGGGAGAAAGCATGCCTTATTCAGAGATGATACTCCAAGGAGGAAAAAAAGCTAAAAAGTGATCTGTGTGAAAGAGAAGGCAGGACCCGTTCCGGGGGCCCCTGGACCCCACTGGCCAGGGAGCTGCCGTCCTGCTGTAACAAAACTCTGCGGAGCCATGACACCCTGGCCCCATTCAGTGTTGCCATTGCGTCTTCTCCTTCCTCCTTACTTCTGCCCCCAGCCCTATTCATTCAGCCCTTGCCCAGGAGAGCAAGGTGGGGGCGGGGGATTGATGTGATGAGAGCATCTGCTCTGATTCCAAGTTTGCTACCGGATAACCATGTGCCCTGAGGGTGCTGGGCCCCAGTGGCTCCCCTGGACAACAGCAGCCCCGGCCCAGCTCCGTCCACATCCCGCCTTGCGGGTCTATGACATGCGCGGCTCCATCTACCTTCTCGAGCCGAGCCAGTAACTCAATGGCCACCCTCCTGGGTGTCACACAATAGTCTCCGTGCTGGGTGGTCTGTTGTCAAGGTTATTTGCTTCTTTGTATGCATCCATTTCAACCAGTGCTTAGGGCATCTTCTTTTGTCCACTCTGCTAAATGCAACAAGGGAAATGACAAGATGCAGGCACTCTCAAGGGGTCAGAATCTGGTTGGAGAAATCAAACACGCCAGGTTCTCTGGCTGGAGAACTCAGACAGGATCGGGAAAAAGCTGAGCCCAAGAGCTGACGAGAACAGCATGAAAGGCAGGGCAGGGTAATAGAAACAGCAGAATTGGGAATCTGGGTTCTACCTAAACAAATAGTCTCTCTTCTTCTCTTGGGCCTCCATCCCCTTGGCTGCTAAATGGGGGAACTGGATTTGTGATGCCCGAGCTCTGTTTATAGAACACAAGTAACTGAGCGACACACACCATGCTCTGGTGAGTCAGGGACGTGGAGGTTCGCTGGGTCACACAGTGTTTGACAGAGGCTGGGTCCTAGTTGGAACTGTTCACCTCACAGGGCCAGGAAGGCCGCTGAAGCCCATTGGAGGAAGAGGGTGAGGAAGGCCCAGATGCCCAAGGAGCCAGGAGCACGGTGTGCCCACCGCAGGAGGCCAGAGCTGGGACAGGGCTGTGGGCTGAGTAGATGAGAGCCAAGCCCTTTGCAATGAGGACTGTCACCTTTCCATTTTGTCCCACTGACACTAGAGAGCTGGTTGGGCTGGGAGACTGTGGTAACTGGTATTGCCATGGGGGCCTGGTTGTTCCTGACAACACGTGGTCTTGGGGCAGGTCCCTGCCTGCACCTGAGGGGCCCCCAGAGCTACCATCATTGCAGTGTCCCCAGAGTTTGCCCCCCACTGAGACACCTGACAGGTAAAGAAGGCTGAGCAACAGGCAGGAACCCCAAGGACCCTGAATCCTGGATTCCGCCCATGTGAAATCTCTGTCCCACCTGCCACCTTCAGGAGCGTAGAGGTTTTGAGCTGTTCTCAAGGCTAAAAACAATGCGACAAGAGGGGACATCTAGGGCATAGAGGCAGCTGCCCTGAGAAGCCCCCGCAGAGGAGTCAACCCACAACACTAACAAACAGCAAGCAGCGCCCCCCGACCAGAAGGCACCTCCTTTTTAGCCGGCAGAGCGGACAAGAAAGCAGAGGTTTTCGTAGAATCAGACTCTTGATTCCCTGACTGCCAGAGCTGAGGTAGTTCTCAGAACTGAAGCCGCCGACTGACGAGCTCTACTCAAGCACAGCTGCAGGGGGCAGGGCCTCTGCCTAACTGGGGGGCAATAAACATCTCCTTCTCTGCTGTTGAGACTTTTACAGCCTTCACCATTAAGACAAGTCGACTCGGTGACAGCGTTACAAAGAAAGCCATCTAAATCTTAGCGGAAGGACTGGTTAATGTTGTGTTGTCTTCTTTACAACCCCTAACCTTCCATGGATAGAGAATGGCATCTTATAAAAGCTTAGCCTTGTCCCAAGTCTACCACGTGCTTCTTTCCAGTGGCCTGGCTAGAATCATTTAGGAAGTTAGAAATTCAAATATGACCTCAGGGGATACAAAACAACCTGGGCTTGTTCTTTTAATTTTTCTCAGAAAGGAGGTTAAGATAAAATATTTAATGAATTCTCCCCAGAATGCAGGGGTGAGCCAGGAGAGGAATTCAGTGAGAGGAACCATCAGTCAGTAGCTCGAAGGCAGGCAGATATTCCGTTCCATGGCTGACTTTTGAGCCTTTGGGCACCGCAGCATCTTCTTACCTGGTAAGAGCCGCCCAGCATTTAAGTTTACTCCAGACAGCACGGCATGGAGAAAGTACAATCACGTCTGCTAGAAACCAGCCACTGGGATTCCCTGGGCTCCCAGCATTCCAGCTCTAGGCTCTGCCTCCTGCCATCCTTGGGCTCTGAATCTAGCTCTCAGGTTCCCCCTCTGATGAAGCCCAGTGCTGGCCCCTCTCACTGTCCTCTCGTGCAAACTCAGCCTCGGGCACAGTCCCTTCCTGGGTCACTACCTGCCAAGCTTTAGGACCAGCATGCAATGAGTCAGATTCATCAGCAGAGCTTCCAAGCACCAGCTTGCCTTGTGTAAAGCCATGAACTCCATGGAGCTGAGCCCTGTCTTCCACCGTGTCTTACTGCTCTTAGTCATCAGCACAAGGCCTGTGCAAGTTGGATGCTCAGCAAACATTCTTTGAGTGAATCACCAGAAGGAAGCCTGAATGCATGCGTGGGGACTTGGGGCTGGGAGAGAGGGAGGGGAGGATCATGGTTGCATAAAGATGATTTGGAAGAAATACTTGCCTTATGATCTGGCAGTAATGAAAAGAAAAGAAACAATTATAATGTATGGCAGTATAATGAAATAACTGCCTAAAATACATAAAGAATGATAGGGGCAATCCCACTATCTTTGAGTTCATATAATGCTTTAATTCTAAATCTTGGGAAATATTTGTGAAGATGGTATTTGAGCTGAGCCTTACCCTATGGATGGGAATTCTAACAAGCTGGTGTGTGCTATCCTCCTTTTATCTTGAGCCAGTGGCAGACATCACTAATTAATCATAGCTCCCTTTCCCATTGAGCTTTGCAATCTTTCTCAATACAGGCTTACATCCCCAGGCCCATGAGGTACAATCTCTTTATTGTCCCATCCCTGTTCTAGATTGTGACCAGACATTCTGGGACCCAGGACTCAGAATCAAAGGGATTCCAGAAGGGACAGACAACCACTGGTAACTCAGGAATCTTGGTCATTGATATTCCTCCTCCTCTAGGGTTTGGTCCTAAGTCAATGATCGCCTGTACCCAGAGCCATCTTCCTCCGTGTTACCCATGGGGCGGAAAGAGAACAGGGACCTCACTTACTGTCTATGTAACCTAGAGCGCAATCCCAACTGTGTCAACATCGGAGACAAAAGGATGTCATTGGGACCCTCGTTTGGCTTTCCGGATAGAGAGGAAGAAAAAAAAAGAGCTTCTAATAATCATTAGCTTTGTGTCAGGCACTTTCAGACATGGTATCTTATCCAATGCTTAACAGTTTTGAGGAGCATCAAATAGATACATACATATATATACATAGGAAGAAAGAAATCTTTTTAGCCACCAATGTCATCTACAATACCAATAACTGAGCCAATTTGCTTGACCAACACCAAGTTTGAAGATTTCTTTTTTCTACAGCCTTTCACTGCTATTGTTAACTGCTCAGGGTACCCTAATGGGCAGTGAGACCATGCCCAAGATTAGGCATTCTTGGCAATTTGCTATTCAGTCTCTAAACTGCAGGCAGACATCAAATGGACTGTAATTATGAGTTGAATATCCTGAGACTCTTCGGGACCCACTTGGTTCCCTACTGGACTTCTGTACTCTCAACCCACAGCAATCTTTTGAAGTCCGTAACTTTCCTAACTTCAAAGTTTTCTGGGTGCCTAAGTAACAGGAGGCTCTTGAGGCGGAAATACTAAATGGATATACTATATGTGGTATAAAGGACATTCAGGACTTCAAAACCATCAGTACTAATGCAGGGGGCAGTTGTGAGACACTCTACCCTGGTGTGATGTCCTATTATAAACATCAGAGTGGAGGAGATTGGGAGGGGAGAAGCCTTGTTCATTCATATTGGATTTTACTAATTTTTTCTCCACAGTATATTAGACATGAGACCCTCTGAATGTGTCCCAGTGGCCCTGTTGTGTAACCAGGCAACTGTTCTCATTAAAGGAAGCAAAAACTTTATCTCATTGTTTTATGGGGCTCATCGTCCAAAATGCTTCCAAGAGAATTTAGACCCTCCAAAATTTATAAATATTTTTCTTTTTTCTTTTTTTTAAAGATTTTATTTATTTTTTAGAGAGCGAGCGAGAGAGAAACAGCATGAGAAGGGAGAGGGTCAGAGGGAGAAGCAGGCTCCCTGCCGAGCCGGGAGCCCAATGTGGGACTCGATCCCAGGACTCTGGGATCATGACCTGAGCCGAAGGCAGACGCTCAACCATCTGAGCCACCCAGGCGCCCCTATAAATATTTTTCACTGGACACTATTGTTTGATGGAATCTTAGCCTCCTTTTGACACCTTGCTTCCTTAAATAAAGGTGTAGTAATAACAGTGATGATAAGCCCAGGTAGCGGTCTCTCTCTGTGCCAGGTTCGAGCCTCCATGCTCTGTCTGCTTTATTTCAGTTAACCTTTGTGGGAGCACCATTTCAAGATATGCAAACTGAGGTGCCTGGGTGGCTCAATTGGTTAAGCATCTGACTTGGGATCAGGTCGTGATCTCAGGGTCCTGGGATCGAGCCCCGCATCAGGGTCTGTGCTCAGTGGGGAGTCTGCTTCTCCCCCTGCCCCTCCCCCCATACTCTCTCTCCCTCTCTCTCTCAAATAAATAAATAAAACCTTTAAAAAAAAATAAAGATATGCAGGGATGCCTGCATGGCTCAGTCGGTTAGGCGGCTGCCTTTGGCTCAGGTCATGATCCCAGTATCCTGGGATCGAGTCCCGCATCAGGGTCCTTGCTCGGCGGGGAGCCTGCTTCTCCCTTTGCCTGCAGCTCCCCCTGCTTGTACTCTGGCTCACTCTCTCTCGCCCATGCTCTCTCTCTCTGACAAATAAATAAATAAAATCTTTAAAAAAAAAAAAAACATAAAAAAATAAATAAAGATACGCAGACTGAAGCTGGAAGAGGTCTAAATAACTCGCCTAAGTCAACAATTAGTAACACAACAGGGCCAGGATTGGAATCCGACAGAAGCCAACATTTTTCATCTTGTCTAAATTCAGCCTCTCTTTCTTGTTTTCCTGTAATCCAGAAAAAACATTCTTCCACTGATTGATCCCAAATACATACGCGCGTGTGTGTGTGTGTGAAGGGGTGTGTGTTTTACTTCTCTAGTGTTTTAAACTCTAAGGCCATCTATGAGTTCTATACCTCAGCAATTATTTCATTTCATGAAATGGGAGGTAGCAATATTTTCGTTTGGCAGCTTGTAAACTCAGTCAGACAGAATCACATCATTTCCCTCAAGCTCACCACAGGAAGGTAACCTCATTACTTAAAAAAAAAAACAACTTCCCTTCTTCATTAGCCTTCCTCACAAATGTCCTCTGCATTTTTATTGCTCTTTTCATTACTTGGATCTGAGATTTTTCTTCCAGATGTTCTTGATTTAGAGGTTATTTTCCATTGCACATGAGCCCTTCAGTACTGTAAATATTTGACCCCAGTATTTTCCATAGATTGAAGAACTTTATAGTGGTCACTTCAAACATAGCTGCAGCATTTTCTCTGCTCCTTTAAGATTGTTCTGTAAATTAGGAACTTGCTAGTTGATATCTTGCTGGCTCCATGCACCATGTTTCCCAGACTTTGATGTCCAGAAGTACATGGGACTATTTATACCTTAAGCACATAAAGGGATATCATTCAGGCGTATATAAAGGTAGTTCTCATTAATGAATATTTTTTCCAGTTATTTTATCTTCCATGTTGGGATCTCCATGTTTGATTTTAAAAGATCACTCCCAGCTGTGTTCAGTGATACCATCTTGATCCAGCACATTGGGTCATTGGGTAGTGCTTGACTTACTAATCTTTCACACGTGAAATGTCCTTAGACCCTTCCCCGCACAATCTCAGGCTGGACCTGCCCCTTGCTCCTTATCCCACCCAACCCCCAGCTTCACCTTTTTCCAGCATCTTCTCCAACCAGAGTCCCTCCCCATCACGCCTTTCCTCCTCAGCAAGACCTGCCCTTGGGTCATTTTAATTAATATGTACTAATAACCATGTTAATATTAACACATCATCTTAATCACTAATAAATCAATTGTATGTCATCTAAGGACACATTCACATAACTAATCTTTTAAAAAATTATATTCATTTGAAATTACACAGCTATTCTATCTTGCCCTGATTTACCAATTGAAAGCTACAAAAGACAACTAAAATATCTCTCCCCGTTCATTCCTAAAAGCAATTGTTTCATCTTGGTGTTGTATTTCATACTGCAAGAAAATAACATTCTTTAAGCTATAAAAAATTACAGTGCTATAATTTAAATCATCAGGAGATATGAAAAAAGTCTTATTAAGGCATCTGGTCCATCTTGCTAATGTAGGAATTTTGTTGGTGATGTGTTGTGTAACTTTTTCTGGAAGATGTTGATAAATAACATGTTTATAAATGGCTCATAGAATGGATTTTTAACAACTTCCTTGGGAAATGATTTTACATTCCCGTAAGATTTTCCTGACACTCGTCCTAAATTTCCTTTGACATAGTTGATGTCTCAATAAGGTGATGATTTCATTGAGTACTTTACATTGCCAATATGTAGCTGGCATGACGGGTCATAAAACCTTAGGGCAAGGAAGGACCTACGAGATGCAAAATCACACAGACCACGTGATCATCTTCTCTTTTTAATTCAAATTAAGTTGTGTATGTTTATTGACCAGAAAATAATCTTGATGTGTTTTTAAATGGAAAACATTCCTTTTGTACAACAGAATATTGAGTATGATTCTTTCTTGGGGGGGAGCTATCTGTGTGGTCTGTCTGTTAGAGATGGTCATGTTAGCTGCCCAGCACTGGGTCCGCTGGGCCATCCGCCCACTTGGGGCACCGTGTGCAGAGGAGGGTTGCCCCCTGTCACTGGGAGCCACCTTGGACAGGGCTCTCCCTCTGTACCACCTTCCCTGCCTGCCCTGGATGTGGTCAGAGAGGAAGCTTCTGCCCTGGATGTTCTGCTATCCCCAGCAGGTGACTCGGTCCTGTAGTTGCTGGTGACCCTGGTTCTCACCCTTCTCTCTATTCATTAAGAAATTCGTGTTTTGGTTGATCTCTTCCCCCCAGTGGATCTCCTCTGGGAGAAGAGGTCGGGAGTCAGAGACCCTACCAATACCTTTTCTTCCTTTTTGCCTTTTCAGGATGGGGAGTTTTTCCCCCAAGGAAGGCGAACACTGGGTTCTTGCATGCCCTCAGATTAGACCTGAAAACGCCACTCCATCCTCACACAAGCTCACTTGCAGTGACTCTCTTGGTGTCGCTCTGTTCCCCAATGCCATGTGGTTCCCATTCCCCAGGTCAGACACATCTCTGTGGCCAGGGTCCCACCAGGCAGGACTCCGCACTTCCCACTGAGCTCCAGGACCTCCTTGCAGTAAGGGACCTGCCTGTGCCCTCAGTGTCCCCCAACATTGCCCAACCCTGCAGATAGACGTGTCCACCCCGAACCCGGAAAGGACTGTGGGAAGTGGACAGTCACCCAACTGCACGCGCCACCTGGAGCAGACCTCAGCTCTGGACCAGTCACACTGTCTCATTAACATGAGCGAGGAGTAGGGGGGCAGACACCTCCGTGTGAATGGTTATTTTTAGGACTCTGGGTGATAGCAATTTTTCCTTTTCACCTAGCAGTATTGTCTTTGCTTTCCTTCATAACGTTAACCTTCTGTAATAAGTTATTTGTTGTAAATGAGATGCGGAGCACTGATGCAAGGAGGCTGTGAGAAGAGAGGGGCGGGGGAGGATCTGAGAGTCAGCAAGGGGTGGTGCCACGTATGTAACTACAGGACACGCCAGAGAAGGGCTGTGCGGCAGACCCTCCACATCTCCCCTGCCTCTCCCTGTGCAGCCCCCCAGTGTGCCCATCGCAGCCTGCTCCCCGCACCGGGCTCCCCTGTGCGGCCAACAGCACCGTGCCTGGCACAAATTCTGAGAGCCAGACACAAAAATTGACCAAAAAAGCCCTCTCCAGGAGGCTCCTATTCCAGTAAGAAGTTGGAGAGACCAACAATGTACATGGTACGTAACGAAACAGATAGAATGTCAGCTCCTAAGTGTTGGTGAGAAACAGTATAAAAGCAGAGGAAAGAAGGGAGCATGCAGTGTTGGGAAGGGGGTCAGTGTGTTCTTCCAGGCGGCCGGACAAGGGGCACGGCGAGGGGACCGTGTGGGTGCTGGTCAGGGAGGCTGGGTGCAGACACCTGCGGGAACAGCATTCCAGGCAGAAGGAACGGAAGGGCACAGAGCGAGGCAGGAGTGCGTGGGCATATTCGGGGTGCAGCACCCTGGGCGAGCAGTATTGAGCCCAGTGAGGAAGGCGGAAGACTGGAAGGAGTAAGACAGGTCACGGGACCCTGGTGCATCATAATGAGGACTCTGAACTTGACAGAGTGAACAGAGTGAGCTGGTGGCCCCCAGGGAGGTTACGCAGAGGACTGATCAGAAGCATGATCTGACTTGTAAGAGGACCACTGGCTGCTTTATTGACAAGGCCAGCAAGAGGCTGTGGCGGTGCTGAGGGCGGGACCGGTGGAGCCAGGCCAGGGGCAGAAGATCGGTTACAAGAACATGGCCAGAATCCAGGAGGGAGAGTAGACGGGGGCCTCTGAGCGGGGTGATGGTAGCGGCGGGGGGGGGGGGGGGGAGAAAAAAAGAGGAGTTAAAAATGCTTCTCACCCTCCAGACATTGTTTTGGGGAAATGGGAAGAATTTACTGAAAATAAAGAAAGTTGGCAGAAGAAGAGATTTGGTGGAAAATTCAGGAGCTCAGATTTGGAAGTCCAGGAGGAGATGCCGAGGAGATGCTTGGATACACAGGTCTGGAATTCAAGGGAGAGACCAGGGCCGGAGAGGAGCCCTGGCCGGTGGCTGGATACGAGGCATTCACAGCCCGGAGGCCGTATGAGGCGCCCCCTGAGGGATGGGTGAGGACAGAAGAGGGAAGGGACCAGAGGACTGAGCCCCAAACAACCCCAGGTTAAAGGTCAGGGAGAGGAAAAGGAGCCTCAAAAATGCCTGGTGGGGGCTGCAGAAGAAGGGTCAGAATCCTTTCTGGGTGTGACAGAGTCAAAGCTTCTGGGGAAAAGCAGATGGAGAAGTCTTAGTCCTTCAACTCGCGGAGAAGGAAATAGGGGGCAGGGGCATTCTCAGAGGCAGCGGGAGGAGGGGGTATGTTAAGGGACTGGGCAGTCCCAGGCAGGCTCCATGTCTCAGAAGGACTGAGCACCTGGGATGGATGGCAGAGGGCGAAGAGAACCCAGATCAGCAGCATGGATGAGGCCCAAGTGAAGACCCCACCCCAGGGCTTGATGGGGGTGGGGGGGCTCACCTCAGTGGGAGATACCAGACTGGAGCGGGGAAGGAAGGGAGGGAGGAATCTGGGTGAGTTCAGGAGAACCGGCACAACGGGAGCCGGGAAATGGAAGATCTGCAGGCCCAGGAAGCCCGTTCCTTCCACAGAGATGGGTCGAGAGTTGGCTCTGCACCAGGCATTTGGTGGAGCCACAGGTCCTTCAGGAGCTGGAATTCGGAGCATCCTGGGGACAAAAGCTGGACTCAGAGAGTGCACAAGACTGCCTGGAAGAGCATGAGCAGAGGGAGAAGAGCCCCAGGGGTAGAACGTTGGAGAAATGCCTCTTCTTGTGACAGGCGTGCATATAAGAGGTGGTTCTAGGGCTCCGGAGGAGGGGGAGAGCCCCTCCAACCCCAGCCACTGCCCTGCCCATGTCCCCATGCTCCCCAGCGCACCATGACCTGTGTACCAGGGGAGAGTTAGCAAGGTGGAGCAGGTGCATTCACCCACTGGACCAAGGACAGCCCTTCTGTCCTGGGAAAGGTGGCTCTCCCACTGAGCACGAGCTTTGCAAGGGCAGGACACTCAGGAAGCCATGAGCAAGGAAGGGGTCACCAACCAGGGCAGCGGAGTCCACCC
Organism: Mirounga leonina; assembly: GCF_011800145.1. Lineage (NCBI taxonomy): Eukaryota > Metazoa > Chordata > Mammalia > Carnivora > Phocidae > Mirounga > Mirounga leonina. The sequence continues at coordinate 3,590,601 of NW_023270377.1, read as the reverse complement.
AGTGACCAGAGAGTGACACAAAAGAAGTCACCAGCAGCTCAAATTATGTGAAGACAGGTTGCTATTAATGACTACAACACATCCCTTGATTTGCACAGACTGGATCTTTGCTAAGTTCTCTCCACAACCCAACCACACGGGATCCCCAGTGTCGGCTATGGCACTGGGTTCTTCACAGGAGGGAAGGTTGAGACCAACGTGAGCACCAGTGGACTTGCCCCAAGACACAGAGCCGCTGGTGGCTGACCCCATAGGGACAGATAGGTCACCCTTCCCACAGGAAAGGTGAACACTGTTTGAAAATGAACATCGAGATTGCTGGATTTTTTATGCACAGTCCTCTTTTATGCAGAAGTCCAAGGGTGATTTCCTAACCATCCATAATGTCAGTTTCCTTTTACTGTCCCTCAAGATGTGGTCATTGACTTTTTTTATGGGTTTTGGGGGCTTCTGTTCCCCCAAAAAAGTCATTTCCAGCTCTTCCATTATTGCAAAAGAAGGAAGGAAGGAGGGAAAGGAAAGAAGGAAGGAGGGAAGGAGGAATGGAGGGAGGAGGAGGGAGGGAGGAGGAGGGAAGGGGGAGGGAGGGATGGAGGGAAGGAAGGAGAGAGGAAAGAAAGGAGGGAGGGAAGAAGTCACTCCCCAAAGACTTCCAGAAGAGACAGGTTCAAAGCAAATGCTAACTTTCTGGCTGAGCCGATGCCCTGCTGGGTTAGGAGGAGGGCTTGGGGCTGTATGTTTGTGCCAACAGGGCATTTACTGAGTTGGTTAAAGTTCCCTTACCGGCCACACAAGGCACACTGCAGAGGTGAAAATGGCATCCAGGAAACTATTCAGCTCACTTTAACTAACATTTTCTAAGTGTCCGGTCTGTGCCAGTTTGGAGACATAAACCCGGGAGCTGTTTGGACAAATTCTTTTGTGAAGAATTTAACCTCCCCACCTTCAATCAAGAAAGCAGATGGGGTTCCTGGGTGGCTCAGTTGGTTGAGCGACTGCCTTCGGTTCAGGTCATGATTCTGGAGTCCCAGGATCGATCCCCACGTCGGGGTCCCGGCTCGGCAGGGAGCCTGCTTCTCCTTCTGACCCTCTCCCCTCTTGTGCTCTCTCTCTCAAATAAGTAAATAAAATCTTTTAAAAAAAGAAAGAAAAAGAAAGCAGATGTCCAAATACATGAAGTATTTGCCCAAGGTTCTCAGGGCAGAAGCCGAGCCAGATCCTTCCCTTGGATCCCAGCCCTGGGTTGAGTCCCAGGTGCATGCCTGTTCTGGGCAGTGCCAGCCACCCCAGGGGCCTGGCCCCTATGATCACCACCGCCTCTGACTTCCTCCCCGGTCACGGCAGCCATCTGGTTCCCTGGTCCAGCCCCCATCCAGCCCCCTCCTCCCTCTCTCCTCCCTCCATCTGCAGGGGCACAGGAATCAGGGGTCACACAGGGCCACACCCCAAACATGCACAACCTTTCCCCTGGATCTCCGTACCTTTGTCACAAATCTCAGCACAGACACCTCCTCATGGAAATCAGAGGGAAACAGAGGGCAGAGTCAGCCATCAGAGAAGCTCATTTCGTCTCCCTCCACCCACAGACCCAGCCCTGGGGCCCCAGCCCAGTGGAGAAGCCAAGAAGCAAGGGGGCCGTAGGCAAGATCTTGAGGCTGCAGCCCAGACACAAGAGCGCTCAGCGTGATGCGGGGATGGGAGGCTCAGTAACCAGAAAGCAGTCACAGGCGGAAAACAGAGAGGAGCAGGCCCCAGCAGACGCACCATTCAGGACCTCGTAGGGACACTGACTCCTTTCAAATCAGTGTGGAACCTCCCCAGGTAAAATGCACAAGCAAGGGAACTCCCAGACGTAATTTATGGCATATCCTGATACTCTGAAGTACTCCCTGGACCTCAAATTAAGATGTGGCTCTTCTCGCTGTGAATTGTGCAAGACTGTTGAATCTCAGATCTGTACCTCTGAAACAAATAATGCAATATATGTTAAGAAAAAAAAAGAAGGTAGCAGGAGGGGAAGAATGAAGCGGGGGAAATCGGAGGGGTAGACGAACCATGAGAGACGATGGACTCTGAAAAACAAACAGGGTTCTAGAGGGGAGGGGGGTGGGAGGATGGGTTAGCCTGGTGGTGGGTATTGAGGAGGGCACATTCTGCATGGAGCACTGGGTGTTATGCACAAACAATGAATCATGGAACACTTCATCTAAAACTGATGATGTAATGTATAGGGATTAACATAAGAATTAAAAAAAAAAAAAGATGTGGCTCTTCTGAACAAACTCAAGAACAAGTTAGGTAGGGAGTGACCCTGCTGTGGCCACCATCATGCCTTCTTGCCCCCTGGGGAGCAGCTCGTAACACTGGCTTCACCTGCCCCTTCCCCATGCCCTCCTCCTCCGCCTCCTCCCCGTTGTCCTCCTCCTCCTCCCCCTCTATCCTCCAGGGTTGGGCCCCTCCGTCCCCTCCCTTCCAGGGCATAGTCATCCTGCTCTGTGCCATCATAGTACTTTGTTGAGACAGCGGTTGGAGCCCTGGTTCCATGTCCCTGGGCCTCTCCCCATAAAAACCATGAGCCCCGGGATACACGAGGCACCGGGCCCCCCGCCTTCAGCTTCCTGAACCGTGGCCAATGATGGGTAAATGCAGATTGTGTGGATGGGTGCCCATGTGGCCCGGGCTCTGATTTTGATGGCTTCATAATTCTCCAATGTGACAAAAAGGCGTTTACTCCTTCAAAACTCAGAGCTAAAGTTATCTTACCAAGGCCTGTTTGTCCTCGCATGGCCGAATGAGTCCCTTTATGAAATTACCTCTGGAATGAAAGTACCCTCTGCTCCAAAACATCACAAAAACTCTTACTCTGAAAATCAACAATCTTCACTTCTTGGTGAAAGTTTTACGGTGGCCTTTGGCATAAAGCAATTTAATTCTGTGGGACCCAAGCCAACAGGCCACCTTGGCTAAGGTGATAGGCCTCCGGCAGCCTGGGGTGACCAGGAGGGGCAGGGGGCTGGGGGTGCAGAGGCCCCGAGAGGACTGAGAGGAGCTGAGGGCCGGGGCGGATAGGGGGGCCTGGAGCACAGCTGTTTAATGTGCAGGATTGAAACCAGTCGTTAGCAGGTAAAACTCTCTCTCACAGGTCAGGAAGTGGGTGTGGACATCCATAACCCATTCCCAAGGGCTTCATCAGATATCTCAGAATGCCAGGAGAAGGGGGCATCCCAGCTGTGGGGAGGAACGGCCTCCAGCACTGAGAAAGCAAGGCCTCACTCTGAGTGCACACTTGGGGTGCAGCATTTGGGGTGCTGGGCCCTGGGTTCAGTTCCAAGAGCAGGGACCAATAGCGAGCCAGAGTGGTGCAGCTAAACCCCAGGCAGATGGTGTCCCTCCTCTACTCAAAAGGTTCCCCTGGCTCCCCATCTCCCTCAGAGTACTCCTCACCATGGCCCTCAAGTCCCGCCACAGTCTGGCCACTTGAAACACTGACCCCATCTTCTAACACCCCCGGCTCAGGTTTCAAGTGGCCAGACTGTGGCCACATGTGCAGCCCTGCAGCTCTGTGAAGGAGGAGTGTTTCAGGAAGAGGGTGCGTCACGTGCAAAGGCCCTGAGGTGGGAGCAAGGAGGTGGTTGCTTTTTTTTTTTTTTTTTTTAAAGATTTTATTTATTTGACAGAGAGAGACAGCGAGAGCAGGAACACAAGCGGGGGAGTGGGAGAGGGAGAAGCAGGCTTCCCGCCGAGCAGGGAGCCCGATGTGGGACTCGATCCCAGGACCCTGGGATCATGACCTGAGCTGAAGGCAGACGCCCAATGACTGAGCCACCCAGGCGCCCCTCTGCTCTAATCTTAATTAATTCTCTTCCAATACATGGCTTAGGCATCGTTTGTTGCTTTTTCTCTAGTTCTTTAAAGTGTAGAGTTAGTTGGTGAATTCGGGTATAGAGTTCTTTAAGGTGTAGAGTTAGTTGGTGAATTCAGGATTTTTCTATTTTTTTGAGTGAGGCTTGGATGATTATGGTATTTCCACTTAGGACCACCTTTGCAGTATCCCATAGGTTTTGGATCAATGTGTTTTCGTTCTCATTGGTTTCCATGAATTGTTTAAGATCTTCTTTGATTTCCTGGTTGACCCAAACATTCTTGAGCAGAGTGGTCTTTAGCTTCCAAGTGTTTGAATTTCTGCCAAATTTTTCTTGTGATTGAGTTCCAGTTTTAAAGCATTATGGTCTGAGAATATGCAAGGAATAATCTCAGTCTTTTGGTATCAGTTGAGACCTGATTTGTGACCCAGTATGTGGTCTATTCTGGAGAAAGTTCCATGTGTGCTCGAGTAGAATGAGTATTCTGTTGTTTTAGGGTGGGATGTTCTGTATATATCTATGAGGTCCATCTGGTCCAGTGTGTCATTCAAAGCTCTTGTTTCTTTATTGATTTTCTGCTTAGATGATCTGTTTATTGTTGAGAGTGGAGTATTGAGGTCTCCTTCAATTAATGTATTGTTATCAATATGACTCTTTATTTTGGTTAAGAGTTGGCTTATGTAGATGGCTGCTCCCATGTTGGGGGCATAGATATTTGCAATTGTTAGATCTTCTTGTTGGATAGACCCTTTAAGAATGATATAGGGTCCTTCTATGTCTCTAACTACAGTCTTTAGTTTAAAATCTAATTTGTCTAATATAAGAATTGCTACTCCAGCTTTCTTTTGAGGTCTGTTGGAATGGAAGATGGATGTCCATCCCTTCACTTTCAGTCTGGATGTATCTTTAGGTACAAAATGAGTCTCTTGGAGACAGCATATGGATGGGTCCTGTCTTTTTATCCAGTCTGCAACCCTGTGCCGTTTTATGGGAGCATTTAGGCCATTCACGTTGAGAGTGATTATTGAAAGATATGAATTTATTGTCATCATGTTGCCTGTGAAGACCTTGTTTTTATAGATTGTCCCTGTAAATTTCTGTTGTATATCACTCTTGGGGTCTTTCTCCTTTTATAGAACCCCCCTTAATATTTCTTGCAGGGCCGGCTTAGTGGTCACATATTCTTTCAGTTTCTGCCGGTCTTGGAAGCTCTGCATCTCTCCATCCTGAACAGACACTTCTCTGAAGAAGACATACAAATGGCTAACAGACACATGAAAAAATGTTCATCATCATTAGCCATCAGGGAAATTCAAATCAAAACCACAATGAGATACCACCTTACACCAGTTAGAATGGCAAAAATTGACAAGGCAAGAAACAACAAATGCTGGAGAGGTTGTGGAGAAAGGGGAACCCTCTTACACTGTTGGTGGGAATGCAAGTTGGTACAGCTACTTTGGAAAACAGTGTGGAGGTGCCTCAAAAAATTAAAAATAGAGCTAACCTATGACCCAGCAATTGCACTCCTGGGTATTTACCCCAAAGACACAGATGTAGTGAAAAGAAGGGCCATATGCACCCCAGTGTTCATAGCAGCAATGTCCACAATAGCTAAACTATGGAAAGAGCCGAGATGCCCTTCAACAGATGAATGGATAAAGAAGATGTGGTCCATATATACAATGGAATATTACTCAGCCATCAGAAAGGATGAATACCCAACTTTTACATCAACATGGATAGGACTGGAAGAGATTATGCTAAGTGAAATAAGTCAAACAGAGAAAGTCAATTATCATATGGTTTCACTTATTTGTGAACATAGGAATAGCATGGAGGACATTAGGAGAAGGAAAGGAAAAATGAAGGGGGGAATCGGAGTGAGAGATGAGCCATGAGAGACTATGGACTCTGAGAAACAAACTGAAGGTTTTAGAGGGGAAGGGGAGTGTGGGGGTGGGTTAGACCAGTGACGGCTATTAAGGAGGGCATGTACTGCATGGAGCACTGGGTGTTATACGAAAACAATGAATTGTGGATCACCACATCAAAAACTAATGATGTATTGTATGGTGACTAATATAACATAATAAAATAAAATTAAAAAAAAAAAGAGGGGAAAGCCCAGAATCGCAACCTAATTGAGAGCAAGCGAGGGTAAACGGACTCCAGAGAGACCCACAATCCAGCCTCCAAGCCACTCTCCAAGCATATTCCCACTGTTCCTGATGCTCCCGCCCTCCTCCACTGCCCTCAGTTCTTTCAGTCCCTGCTAAAGATTCCAAACCTTCCCTGTGGGCAGCTCCTCTTCATTTGCTAATTAGACCTATTTAAACTGGGAATCCAGCGCCCTGTGCAATTAGGCATTTAATAATTATTCAAAGCTGATGGTGATTTTTATAAGTTTGCCAAGGTCATTTAAAGCTAATGAGCTTGCGTTCCATCCAAATCGAAGCATTGCTCATTTACAGGCTTGATGTACTTAGAATACGGTAAATTTGTTTTCCCTCTAACTACAATGGTTTGCTACAATATTTCTGTTAATAAATTTTCAGTAATCGCTTGAGTAATGAGATTCTGAGACACCTGCCTTTTGGGTCACATGTAAAGCTTTATAACCGTGTGTATCATCTGTACGCGCTTTCCCCTCCCTTCACATGATCTTTTCTATTTGCTTCCTTAAGACTTTGTTTTTTCCTTTTTTCACTGTTATCCATCAGCAACGTGTCTCTTTCTTTCTCACCAGATTAAGGCACTTTTTACGCTAAAGACTAAGATCCTCTGTTACTAGCTATGGATAAAGGTGTCATGTGGCCTCTGGCAATGGCATGTATCATAGCAGAAGGAGTAATTCACAGTAAAATTCTACATGGGAATCCAATCCAGGAAAAGCAAAGCACAGTGTGGACCCTTCGCCTTTATTTTTCCATAAACAATCCTTAGGATTCGTTTTACCTAGGATGATTGAAAACCTTCGGGGCATTCCTGTGCTGGGATTTTCCTTATTATTTGTCTTTGATAGTATACGTATACCGCAGTGACTCTCAGTGGTGACCTGTCCCCGGGAGTACTCGCCTGGGGCCAGCAACTGCTCCATACTTGATCAGCATGGCAAGCTTATGAGGTAGGCATCGCTGTCCCCATCCTACAGAGAAGAGGAAACTGCGGGTGGAGCATTTAAATCATTTGCCCAGAGTTGCATAGCTGGTAAAAGCAATGGAACCAGCATCTAGACGCCTGTGGGTCTAGCCAGAGACCTGGCTCTGGAGCCTCTCAGGAAGCAGACGTGATAAGACCTCCTCACCGTTCCCTTAGTAGTATCAAAGTTTCCTTGCACTTGTGAAGCTGATTCACGTAGCCTCCATGGACATCAACCCCAGGCGGCCCACCTAAGGCACGGAGTCCCTTCCCTTCGTGCCTGGAGACCCCATGGACCTCCTCCTCCACGAGCTCTTGAAAAATCCAAGAGCAGAGCTCTGAGCGAGGAATCAGACTCATCTCCCAGCCCCACGCATGACAGACTAGTATTCATCAGAGGGCTGTCAGACTCTCCAAATTCTAATCTTTGGCTTAATTCTGAGTTCAGTAACTCCCTTGATTCTCTGTTAATTGAAAAGACAAAACAAAACAAAAAGGCAGACCTGCAGGAAATTAGAAGTCCCTCGCCGGGATGTTTTGTAGCTTTGGAAATGCCTGGACGTTGTTTCAATTTTTAATCACACCTTTGAAAATCACTTGACTGAGCACATAGCACTCACCAGCTGCTGTGTCAGGAGCTCTCACAGGCAGACCCAAGGGGGACCGCGCCGTCTAAAGCGAGGCTGCGGGCTGACTCCTCAGGCTGGCCGCGAAGGCTTTGTGGGTGGCTGCCGACAGGAGCACCAGGCTTCCAAAACCTCAGGGTTTGAGCAGGTGAACAATACTGCACGACAGCTTCCAAAACTGCTCCCCTGATTAATCCACCCAGAGAATACAGGACATTGGGAAAACTGCCACCTGCGTTTTTGTATGTTTGCAGTTACAAGCTTCTCTCCTCTGTTTTCGGGACAAGAAGAAGGAAGAAAAAAAAAAAGTCCTTGGAATATACAGAGAGGCATAGAAAAAAAAAATGCAAAGGGCCATTTAAAAGCATCAACAAGTTGAATTTTATTTACATGGCTCCGATAACGGTGAGGTGAGACTTTTGAAATTTTAAATAAAATTGTGTAGGCACTCGTGTTAATTGTTAGGAAACCTCCCTTCGGCCAGACCCCAAGAGAATTCTCCTGGAGGTAATAGATGCGTGCAGGACAAGAGTTTCCTCAGGTGGCTGCTTGTTCAGTATTGTTTTTTAACAAGAAGACTGGCCCATTTTGAGGTTTCTTCCATATGAAGCTAATCCTATAAACCAGACCGAAGGTTGTATTCAAACCGTCACTTACACCTTATAGCACATGGCAGGTGTTTCTCTGGATCAATAAATGTTGTGTTTGTGACCTCCTAGGAAAAGGAGCATGTTTGAACTTCCTTCATAAGAAACCTCACCCCTATCCCCTCCCTTACTCCCTGGTTAGTTTTCCTTCTTCCCTCTTTATCAACTCCATGATGTGCGTGCGTGTGTGTGTGTGTGTGTGTGTGTGTGTGAAAGAGAGAGAGAGAATGGGCAAGGGGGGAGAGAGAGAGAGACCTACACACAGGCAGAAAGAGTAATCTTTTAAGGGCTGGCCAGACCCCCTCCATGCCCTGGTAAGGTCCCAGGCACACTCACCTTGGCCCCCTTGATCCCGCCCCCTGGTCAGCTCAGGCTACCATAACAAAATATCACAGACTGAGTGGTTTACAAGTAGACAGTTATTTCTCATCGTTCTGGAAACTGGAAGTCCAAGATCAGGGGGCCAGCAAGGTCAGGCTCAGGCGCCAGCCATCTTCCTCGCTTGCAGACCACTGACTTACTTTGTGCTGAGTCCTCCCACGCTGGGGAGAGAGCTCTCCTTTCTCTCTCTTCCTGGTAAGGGCACCAGTCCCATGGCACCAAAGTGCCCTCTGTGACCTCATTTTAACCTTAACAACCTCCTCATGGGCCCTAACTCTAATACAGTCACATGGGGAGGGGTGGAGCTGCGGCATATGAGTTCCGGGGGGACACAATTCAGTCCATAGCACCCACCTAAAACAGCGTCAGGCCTTGAGACTTCACCTGTGTGAGTCAGCCGTCATGTTCCCCAAGTTCCAGAGGAAAGAAGCATGCCCACCTGTCCTGCACAGGAGTGGGAGACGCTCCTCAGGGCCCCAGCTCTCCCCAGAGGAGCCCCAGCTCACCCTCCCCCGGCCCCTACCTGGTCTCAATTCCCATAGATTTGGGGCAAAGGATAATGCTGAAAAAAGCTGCTTCATCATCATATCACCAGTGACCTCTCCCCTCCTTGCTTTAGGAAATTGATTCTTGGCACTGTTAGGTTGGTCTCTGCTAAAACTCTGAATTAGAAGAGTCTTATTTTAATATCCTATAACAGTCATGAGCGTCTCCTCAGTGATGAAAGCAGCCAGTAAAATAAATCTTATGGTTTCATATCAGTTTTGCTTTATTAAAGTAAATATTCGTAGAACCCCCCCCCCCCAAAGAATAGGTATTAAATGGTATGGGAAGTAGACTTACAAGTGATTCTCATTTTCCTTTAGATTCTCTGTAGGTAACAATTACATTTTGCCATGAACATGTGTTTCGTTTATAATCACAGGACAATACTGCAAATGTTGTTTTCAAAATTTGAAAATGCAGAAAGGACTGTAATGCCCACAGGGCTCTCCTACTCAAGTTCGAGTAATTTCCTTTAAAAAGAAAATAATTCTCATAGATTCCTGTGGTGGGTGAATTTTTTGATTATAGCCTCTCTTAAATATGCACAAACATAAAGCAAGTTATCACCCCTTCTTCACTGGTAACTGCCACTTAACAAAGGACATACAGAAAGCAGTGCTTTCAAAGGACCAAAATTCAAATCGATGATACCATTAGATATGACTGATGGCATTATTTTGCTCAAATGGAATTGCTAGTTCCGGGTTTAATAGTAGGAAAATGCACTGGTAGCTTCACGTTTGCCTGTCATTGACTGGAGTCTGTTTTATTGCTCGGCTTGATGGACCACTGTTTGAATCACCAGCGTTATCACTGGCATAATTTACACTTCTTTAAATGTATTTTCCTAGTTATTTTTAACTGCCAATCCATTATGTTGACAGGCCAATCATTTTAAAAGTGTATTCCAAAATGCAATAATAAAAAATATATATATGCCGTTGTTAAAAAAAAACAGAGAGAGACACACACACATACAACAGGCGCCAGATGGAGTCACTTAGGCTAAGCTCACATCCCCCAGCCAAGACTTAAAACGTGACCCAAATGCAGGTTCAGCTTATTTCAGGAGTGGAATCTTAAACCAGTCCATCTGGAATTACCAGGTCAACACTAGTGAGGTAACCCGCCCCCGATAGACCTCTGCTGTCCCTTAAGGGAAGGTGACCTTGCCACAAACAATCCACTCTTTGCTAGAAACTTCCTCGTCCCACCTTCTTGTGCCTCTCAAAGTCACTTTGTACCCCTCTTCCGAGCTTCTTTCTATTTGCTGGATGGGCTGCTGCCCGATTCAGAATTGTCGAGGAAGGCCGATACGATCTTTAAAATGCACTCAGTTGAATTTTGCTGTTTAACATCATTTAATGATGACTCACTCTGGGTTGGTGCAGCAGGGTCACTTGCATATCAAGTATGTGTCTGCTCGTCTACATCCAGGACAACCAGAGTCTCACTCTGCAATCCTAGTTCTTCTAAGTTATGTCAGATCAAAGCTTTCACTTGGTCAAGAGCAGGAAAATGAAGTCTTCGTCCGGGAAAATGATTGTGGGTACAGAGAAGTTTTGCCTTTAACACTGATTGAAGACTGCAGCTAGAGGCCACGACAAACATTGGATGCTGCCGGGTGACATCAGGCTTATTTTATGAGACCACAGGGCACGGAAAGGGGGATAAATGTCAATGCGGGCCTTGAAATAACATGGAAAAAGTGGTTTTCTGGAACATCTCACGTCTGTGCTCATTTTATAAAGTATCAGCAATACGGAAAGCAAAACTGCAAAATGCTCATGGAGAACTAGCAGAATGCTAGGAAATTTCCACAAAATTTATTTTTTAAGCTCCCTAAACAAGTAACTTGGTGCTTGGTAGCAATGCTTGGTGCTCCTTGGCTTCTGGACATGTGATTCCAATCTCTCTGCCCCTGTTGCTATATAGTTTCCCTGTGTCTGTGTCTTTGTGCCGAATATCCCTCTTCTCCTTAAGAACTTCAGTCACGCTGGATTCAGGACACGCCCTCCTTCGGGATGACCTCATCTCAACTTGATGACGTCAGCAACTACCTTATTTCCAAAAGCGGTCACGTTCACATGTCTTTTGTAGACATGGATTTTTGAGGGGATACTAGTTAGCTCAGTAAAAATAGTGTTTCTTGAGCACCTGCGTAATATATGAGAAATGATTTCGCATCACTCGATTTCTCAAATTTCACATTCCAATGTGAAAGTTCATAGAAGCAGGCTCGCACTGTCTTTGGATGAAGATCAGCTCTGTTTTCAAGTCATTAAAGAATACGTCATAATTGTAAAAGCACGAGTTTTATTGGTATTTTGCTACTTTGTGGGGGAATAGTGGAAGAATTGTTCACTCATTCCTCACTCAATTAGTATTCTTGAGCACTAAAGTACATGATTTGCATATATCTTGAGGGAAAGGGTTTCAATATTCATAAGACATGGTCCCTGCCCTTAAAACACTTACTAATTTTTAATAATAATGCAAAGAGCCCCTTCCCAGACCTGGCTCTCAACTCTGCTATAAGCAGCAATAGCCTTTCTCCACTCCTGGGAAAGAAATTCCCTTTTATCTCCCATTTCAGAGCAGCGGGAATTTTTTGCAAAGAAAGCAAAGAAGATAGCAGAGAGTTGCTTTGTTTTGGGGACTGTTTTGCAAATGGCACCTCTCAAAGCAGACTTTTCCCCTGACAAGTCTAAGGTTTCCCCATGAGACAGAAAAATAAGCCTTCTTGTTGTCATACAGCTGAAACAGTGATTTTTCCTGCTCCAAAAGGCATGTCCTCCTCTGCATGAGAAGACTTTCAACCTGGCCTGAAGTAGGGTAGATGGAGTTTTGAGAAGGGGGAGGGACAGATCAAAAAGAATGCTTTGCATGGAGGGTGAACCTTGTGTAACATTAGGCAGTGTTTCTCACACTTTACGATGTTTGCCTTGCCTTGTCCACGAGAACAACTATCATTATTTGCTTAATGTTTTCCCTCCAACTTGACTCATTTGAAAATTTAAATAGTGTATTCCCAACATAGGCCATAATAGATATTATGAGCAAAACTGGCTTCTTGCTCCAGTTATATGTTATATATTTATATATTGGTTCCAGTTTAGTTATATTTTCCAGGAATATTTTCTCTCATTCACACTGAAAGATGATGCAACTAAAAAAATATTTTTAGAGTTCATCCATTGGCTATGGAAAATCCACTCAAGTGTCATCCACGGAACGCTGCCTCACTTGAGAGATACTGCTTTAATGCGACCTTAGTGGTGTTGAGTTCCTGTAATCAGCAGTGGTGACTCCAGACCCGAGAAGAAGACGATGCAGGTCAGAGCAGAGGAGGGGGTTGGAGACAGAGATGTGGTGCCCAAGCCCATACCACTCTGCAGCCCTACAGCCCTGACTTTGGTGCCAGCTCCTCTCCTGAGCACCGATCCTATCCTCTTCGGTCCTAAGTCTCCTCATAAACACAGTTGGGACAATAACTCCGAATTCACTGTACGACTGTGAGTTTTGGAGCTCGCTCATTCTCGGGCATTTATCCAGCCTCACCTCTTACAGGGTACCAAGCACCATGCCTGGCTCCCAGGTCCAAGCAAGAATGCCATCCATGTACTATGCATGGTGCTATCAGTCACCTCTAAGCTACTTGTTCAGAACATCTCTCTGTCTACATGTTCATCCACAGTACAATTAAGTGACTTCCGATTAGTGTCCTTATTTCTAATTTTCCAGTTAAAGAACTGCAGAATATCTGGGCATGCCTACTCATGTTCAGATGCTAATTTCATACAGAAATCCGTGCCTGCATGGAGCTCCCTATCTACTGGGGGAAAGAGGCATTAATCAGCTAATTTCACAAGTTCGTTTATAATTTGAATCCAGGGACAGTCCAAGCATCAGAGGGGGCATTGGAGTATAGAACACAAAGGCTGACCTGGATTAAGAAGTGAGTGGGGTAATGTACATAAAGCCCTTTGGAATAGCCCATTATCCATGTTCGGCTGGTCTCCAGAATGAAACTGGAACAAGAAGAAGAATCCCCAGTCTTTGATCCAGGATGGGCTAGAGACATTTCCGGTGGTCCCAGAAAGAATCCCATCCAGACTATCTGTTTAGAAGTTGATGGTTCATTAAATCACTCCATGTACATTGTCACCTATGGTTCAATTGAGTTTCTTTTAATTGCTGTCTTTATTTCTACTTTTCCAATTAAAGAACCACTTCAGGATATGTCCATAAAAGAACGTCTGCACAGTGCAGACCCCGCAGATGATTAAGTCAATACAATTCAGGCTCAGTAAGAGCTGGCCCAGTAGAGTATTTAGGCCATGCAGCTACAGATGGTGTATTTTCCTAAAACCTAGAGCACATCACCAACAATCCAATGGAATGCCACAGAAGCGGCTGGAGGTAATCCAAATGACTGCACGTGGAATGTTTCCATCTCTGTTTATCTAACCAAGGTTGGAGTTACTTGTATTAGTCGGATAACACAATAGTGACTTAAAGTATTTATTTTTAACATGACATATCATTTATTCAATTTCACTTCAAAATGTTACCTGGATCTTTCCTCTCTGCTGCTGTAATCATGCAAATGTAAACATTTGGATTATGACTGGATGACCTAATTACTTTGAAGTTTGTCATGTTTTAAAATTTCCCTTTCTTTTATCAAGGTACAGGAAATGCAGTGCTTGTTGAACATCAATGTCTTTGTCCAAAAGGGAATTTATAATATTTAATGACTTTAGATTTCACAGCTGCTGAGTCCGCATATTCCCTGGTTAATAGGGGAGCCAAGAAAGGAAATCACAGAGAAATCTTTGATGTCAAAGAAAAGCAGCTCGAATGGCAGGGAAGGAGATAATGGGTGTCGCTTCCTTAGAAAAGATAGGAGTAACATAAACCAGGTCGCGGGGGGTAGCAGAGAAGCCTGGCCTTGGTGTGCCAGAATCTAATGTTTACTTTATAATCATATCAAATAAGCATCCCTAATACTAGACATCCTACAATTGCACACTTTCTTTTTCCTAGGTTATGTTTAGATCTTTTACAAGAAGATGTAAGCAAAACAAAAATCTAAAAATCCAACACTAACAACCTGTTTCTTAAAAGAAATAATCAAAGTAAGAATTTTGGCTCATTACATTTTCCCAAAGAAATTGGACAGTTCTCCCAGCCTTTTTTTTTTTTTTCAATGTTCAATTATTTGAATGATGTTATAAAGAGGCCGACCCATGAAAACTTACATAATTTGCATAACTTGTATAATGAAACTTGAGGACCCCAGGAAGATCTGTCCCTTCTCTGCCATGTTCTCCTTCGTTTATTTACTCTGTTACTGAACTAACAGCCGAGGTTTCGGTGGTCACCTGCGCTCTACCTTCCCCACCTCACCGTCACCAGCTCTCCCCTCGTGTTGACTCAGTCATTCCTGTTTAGCAGGCAGCATGCAGAAGCCTGTGAGAAGGGGAATGCTCAGTGGCAAGAAAGGTTGATTGCTGCTACAAAGGCAAAGAAGTTTTGGAAGCACAAATAAAAGCATTCCAAAGAACGTCAAGCAAAGCTCTCTGGCCCACACACTTTGGTGCATAATATAACAGTACAACACTGAGCAGGGACTGATTTGTAGAAGGACCGTTCTGACTCATAAAAGCAAGGTTAAGTTTGATTTGTTTCCTGTATGTTCTGTTGAATCTGTTATATTTCAAAGTCCCATGGAAAATTTTAATGTTAACAGTTTTGTTCATAAAAATTAGGTTCAGTTATCTGGCAATTTCCCTTAGGTGAACCAATACATTCTCAAGGATGTCAGATTGCTAAAGTTTACCACAAGAGGTTAACAACCATCTGTGCTCCTCATCCCTAAAATATTTGCATGGACTGATTAAAACCACAAATGGTGGCTAAGCACCCACCCTATGGAGGGTGATGAGAAGTTCTTTGCAACAAGGGGAGTGACCTTTCTCAATCCCCATGCATCACCCTGGAGGAGCCTTGGTTAGGAGCCCCACCAAAACATCAGGGATTAGGCACGGGGTAGCTTCCTAAAAGAAAGCAAGGACACTGTTACCACAAGATGGGGGAAAGAAAGCAAAGGGCAGAAATCCACCACAATTATGGTGCAAGGTGATTTTCTAGAATATTCTGCCCCCTCTGGAAGAATCTCCCTTGAGTGTCACATTTGAGCCCAGTGACCTTCCAAGCAAGGACAAAGGAGGACATCTCTGTTGTGCAAAGACAGGGCAAAGAGGATGGTGAACCCCTGTCATTCTTTTCCCCAAAATGAGAATGGCAAATCCGTGGGGGCCAGTGTCCTATAAGACTGAATGCAGCGGGAGAGGAAACATTGCATTTGTTGATAGGAGAAGGTCTTGTAGACATGGAGAGTTGGACAGCCCATTGGATTCACACATCTGTGGAGGGAAGATATGCCCCAGCATGGGTGGCAGGAGAGAGAAAAGTGCTCGGCGAGAAGCCTGCCAGTGTGTCCCCAGCTCACTCACATCCTCACACTTACTCAACAGTTCTCACAGTCCTGTCGAAAGCTTTGACTTACTTTTGAGAAGATAAAAGCCATCAAAAGCCAGGGACTTAAAACATATTTGAAAAGTCACCTTTACCATGTGGCCTTGGGGGTGTTTTGAAACCCTCAGTGGGCTCACTAATTTCAGAGAAATCCTCCGGGCACAGATACTGAGTCCTCCATGTGAAGTGGAGTCAGTCCCGAGGACAAAAGTGAGGCGCTTCCTCACCCAAGAATTTGGAAAGAAAGAAAATTCTCTGAGGCTCAAGTGGAGGGACAGTCTTCGAGGAAGGCGCGGGCCTCATGGGGACACCCATGGCTCCATTCCACGAGGTTGTTTGTGATCTCGGGGTGCAATTTCAGAATGTGCCCACAGTCATGAAGGCTGTCTTCAACTCGCAAAGAAACTCTGTGATGGCAGCAGACCCTGATGACGTTTATCCAGCAATTTCCAAGAACAAGGAGCAATAAATAAGGTGGACACGAATGTTCCAGGTTACTAAAACGATGTTCTCTGTTAAGAAGTGGGTGGAGCTGTCAGCTCTCGTGGCTCTCCTGATTTTCCCCATATTGATATTCACCTCCCCACTTTCCTTTTGCCCTTTGACTTCCCAAGTCCGCTAATCCTGAGAAGGGGTCCTAGCTAGCAGTCTCTAAAAAGGAAATATCACAAATATCACCTATGAAAAATTAATAAATCGCCTTTCTGGTTTATTTTATTCATCCGTGCTGTCAACATTTATTATAACTTCCTATATTCAAACTGTGCTACCATCTGATGGTATCCAAATTTGAAGTGGATACAGCCCAAGCTCTCAAAGAGCTTCCACGAACATGTCTCCATCCTAGAGACACTACAATATATGCACTGCACTGTAGTCGTATGGCTTGAAGGGCGAAGAGAAGGGCCACCTAACCCAGTTTGTGGGCGGTCAGTGGTCTCAGCCAAGGTTGGATTCCTATAGGGGGTTTTGCCTGGGCTGAGTCTAACTTGGAAGAATAGAGAAAAAGCATGGAGATGTGTGATGGCAAGGTGTGCTTGAGAAAACCTTAAGGGTCTTGGCATAGAGTTTGAAGTAGTGGATGGTTCGAGACTTGTATAGATAGTCACGCAGGAGTTGGTGACTCATATACATGAGCTGCTCAGTAAAGGCTGTGTGGACTCCATGGTGGGGTGGGGGCGATGGCAGTAAGCCAGGGAAAAGAGATGATGTGTAGCCATGAGGAGTAAAATTTAAACTCTACTGGAAGACATAAAAGGAACCCTGAATAAATAATAGATATTATAGGCATTACTACATATTTCATAATATTTATGAAAGAGGAGGTTCAGTATCACAAATATGTCATTTCTCCCAAAGTCAGTCCAACACAAACTCATCAAAGGCCCACTGGGCTTTTCCTTGTGGAACTCAAGAAACTGATTCTAGGATTCTGTTTTGATGAAGAGGTAAGAGACAGGGTATTGGAGTTGAATTGTGTTCCCTTCAAAACCCACATGTTGCAATCCTAACCCCCAGTACCTCTGAATGTGGCTGTATTTGGATATAGGGTCTTTACAGAGATGATTAAGTTAAAATGAGGTCATTGGAGTGGGTCCCAATCCAATCTGATTAGTGTCCTCATAAGAAGGGGAGATTTGGACCCAGACATGTACAGAGAGGAAGACATAGGAAGACAGGGAGAACAGAGCCATCCGTAAGCCAAAGAGAGATGCCTGGGACAGATCCTTCCCTATAGTCATCAGAGGAAACCATCCTTCCTGACACCTTGGTTTTGGGCCTCTGGCCCCCAGTCTGTGAAAAGTAAATTTTTGTTGTTGAAGCCCCTACTTTGTGCTTCTTTGTTATGGCCTCACTAAAAAAAATGGATGCAGAGGATGTTATCCGATAGATATTAACGTTTATTATAAAGCTACGTAATTTAAAGAGCATTACATCAGGACTAAGATAGACAAACAGACCAGAGCAACAGAATAGAACAGCCAGAGTCATTAGAAAAGCAGGAGTTTAAACTGACAATTCATTCTGCGAGCACTTTGTGGGCACCTTAGCAATACAAGTAAAATGGAAGAAGCACTTACCCATGATCCCATGATCCAATAATTCCCACATTAGTGAAAATCCAGGAAAAATTCTCATGTGGACAAAAAGCACTGTTACCTCTCATCCTTTGGGGGGTTCCTTCCGCAGACTGGGGAGATTTCCCGAGTGCATGTGCTGAGTCCTTGGGAGCGATGGTGGGCACATCTCCAGATTTTTCTGCCATCTGGTGTTCTGTCCTGTGAGCTCCAGTCACCATGATCTTCCTGGACTCTCAACTCTGTCCTCTCAACTCAGGGAGTCACTAGGCTCTGCTGGGTTGCCCCCGCCACCTCGTACCATAGCCTGGAAACTCAGGGCAGGAAGATGAGCAGGTACTGATTTACTATCTCACAGGATCACTGTCCTTCACTGCCTGATGCCCTGTGTCTTGAAAATCATCATTCCATATATTTGGTCTACCTTTTGGTTGTTTCCGGCAGAAAGGCAAATCTAATCCCTATTACGCCACCTTGACAGAGCAAGCTCATCGAATGATATGCAATATTGCCATTTTAAGAAATGAACTAGATTAATAATTAGACTTTACACATTACCATCAATCTTAAAACAATTTTGATTGAAAAAATTAAATTTGGAGAATAATATATTCTGTCTGAAACCTTTTGCATAGTTGGAAAATATACAAATATATATATATATAATTTTTTTTTTAAGAGAGAGAGAGTGAGAGCTGGGGGAGGAACAGAGGGAGAGGGAGAGAGAGAATCTTAAGCAAGCCTCACACCCAGCACAGAGCTGGATGCAGGGCTCAATCTCATGACCCTGAGATCATGACATGAGCCGAAATCAAGAGTCAGACGCTTAACTGACTGAGCCACCCATGCACCCCTCCTATTATTGATTTTACATACTGAAGATGTGAAGGTATGGATAGGAAAAGCCCAAATCGGTGTGAGGCTGGTGGTGCCTGAGTGGGGAGAGACTTGGGGGACAGGATGAGGAGGAAGTAAAATGGGGGTTTAAACTTTATCTGCAATGTCTTATTTTTAAGAAATAGGAAATATGGGGGCACCTGGGTGGCTCAGTCGGTTAAGTGTCTGCTTTCGGCTCAGGCCATGATCCCGGGATCCTGGGATTGAGCCCCATGTCGGGCTCCCTGCTCGGCGGGGAGTCTGCTTCTCCCTCTCCCTTCTGCTTGTGCTCTCTCTCTCTCTCAAATATATAAATAAAATCTTTTTAAAAAATAGGAAATATGAAACAAACATGTAAAAATGTTAGTGTACTAGCATTACTTAAATCTAAGGGTTGGCTAATTTATCAATTAACTGTTTTTTTCTATATCACCAAATTATTTTATAATTTAGTATACCTATCATTGAGGTTATTAGTAGTTTCTGCTATCAAGAATAGATATTTGAATTTGCCTTTGGGGCTCACTATCTTTTGCTCACATTTGCATAATTAAAAAGCTCACAGAAGTAGCTTCCTGGGGGAAAAAGAAAGCCCTCTTCTAAAAAGGAAATATCTAAGATACTATAGCTCTGAAGAGATCATTGTTCTGTCTGATAATCATCGAGGTTTTCAAAAGTATAAGCAGTTCTAAGAGTGCATCGCAAAATGTTTCTTATGAAAAAAATGGTTTTTGTCAATATTCATTTAGAATAAAGCATGCACATAAATTATTATTCAGTCATGCTTTTAGGGAGATGTGCATGTGTGTATGCACATGTGTGTCCTTGAGTGTGTGGATGCGTGGGCGTGGGTGCGTGTGCTTGGGTGTGTGGATGCGTGGGCGTGGGCGCGTGTGCTTGGGTGTGTGGATGCGTGGGCGTGGGTGTGTGTGCATGGGCACACTTCTCCTGTTCAGAGATAACAGGAATCCAGAATCTCAAAGACTTAGGAAAATTTGTAGGCTCATCCTCAGGATTATGAAAAGGAACAGGATTTGCTTGATGTCCATTATGTAATATTACTTATTAGTAACGAACTAACTAATACCCTGCTATAGGTGTTGGTGTGAGGACTGCTGCACGATTATCTTGCTGGTGCAGGGCAGAGCTAGACCATAACCATGCAAGTGAGTGATGTTTGCCCTGAAGAGAATGAGGAGTCCCGCTGCCAGATGTGAGGGGAAGAGGCAGATCTGGGGATAGCAGAGGACTGAATCATTCTTTGTGGGAGCTTCTGCCAGGTTGGCTTGAACTCAAAGGCAGAGAGAGCCCAGCTGGTGGGCTCTGAGGGTGGTAACATTGGTAGTGACTCTAAGCATTTCTTGCAGTATTTTTCTTTGCCATTATCCCCCAAAATTCCACAAATCCTTATTAAAAGTTACCACCTGGTCTCTGCTTTGCTTTGGAAAATGAAGGACAATTTCACGGCACAGTTGAAGCGGACCTTGGAGGAGGCTGTGCCCGCATCCACAGCAGAGCCCAGCTGGGGCCTCGGGGTCATGGTCTCTGGGACACCGGGCAGCAGCAGCTGAATGGCAGCAAGATGAGGAGACCACATCGAACATCATGGGACCCATTCTTGAGCGCAAGGGTCAGCTCCCTTCGACACCTGTTGATGTAACTTGGAGATCATTTGAGGAGACCACTTTCCAGTGATTAAACTATTCAGGATCGCTCATGACGCTGACACCTCATTATCTGTTGAAAATGTGATTTTGTTTTATAGTGATGGATGAGTGAGGCCCAGAGCTCTGGGCACAGCTATCAGGAGCGAAATATAAACCTAAGTTTGGAAGTTAGGAAGTTCTCTTTCATTGCTCTACAGCAGGAAATCTCAGCCTTTTTTCTCTTTCATGACAAACCTAGCAGGTGCTCATTCCACGGTGTGAATGGGCTTCAGCGGGCTAGCTCTCATTCTGGCCTCTTCCCTCCTTGAGAACTGCAACTGCGTTCTTCTGATAACAGACCAGAGTGCAGGTGAGTGACAGGGATGTTATCTTCTAGATAGCCCAGGGGCTAGTTTCATTTTTACACCAAAGTAAGTGTGGCGCTTTAATCCTAGTGACAAATCACAGGTGCGATGGCTTACAACGGGCCGTCTGTGCAGGCAAAAGCAGTTGGGAAGAGACAAGGGGAGAAGGAAATCAGAAGGAAGACAGAAGGAAGAGGGGCAGGAGGTTCAGAGAAACTCCAGGAATGAACAGCAAATATGCTTCTCCATCAAGGTCTCATCAGGAAAACAGAAAACACTCCAGATCTTTCGAACAGAGGAAGTATAGTGCCAGAAATTGCTTAAACAGTTACTGGAAAGCAGATTATCTAAGCAGGGATGGCAGACAATGTGGAGATTAGCAGCAGAGGGCAGCTGCTGTCTTCCCCAAGGAGGAGAGGACTCACGGCAGCCCAGATCTGGCCCCTTGGGCGGACCGTGGCAGGCATTTTTGACCAGAAATGGAGCCGTGGCAAAGCTCAGCTGTGACCAGAAACTCAACCAGAAGAATACAGGGGACCTGTAGTCTGGTTCTTTCTGTCCTCCTGCTCCAGCCCACCCAACCTACGCAGACTCTGCAAGGCAGGGAGCTGAGAGATGGGGCCCATGGGGTGGAGCAGAGCAGGGGAAGGGCAGGGAACGGTTCTACAGGGGTGGTTGCCAAATGAAATACAGATGCCCAGTCTAATTTGAATTTCAGATGAACAACGAATAATTTTTTTAGTACAACCTTACCTCATGCAGTATTTGGTACTTAGTTATACAAAAATGAATGCACTGCTTATCTGAAATTCAAATTTAACTGGGCATCCTGTGTGTTTATTTGCAGCCCCATCTAAGAGCAAACAGGGAAGTAACTGGCACGTATTGTAATGATGCTAAAACGGGCTCTGGCAGGGCCCTTGGCCCGTGGGGTAGCACCTCTGAAGGAAAGGGAATTTTACAAAAGACTAAGCGTTCGCTACAAGAGGGAATGAGGATTTGCGAGGAAGGGAGTTAAGGAGTTAATACATGAGAATCTTCGAAATAGTTCATAGGAAAGATCAAGGCAAAGGGATTCCCGCAGATGTTGGAAAAGGAAGCCCAAGACTGGGGGAGGGGACTGTGGGTCTGCACTCAAGAATTCCTGATAATGAGTCATGTCCCTGATTTAAGTCTGAAACCAATTAGATGCAAAAATATGCTCAGCCTCAAAATTCAATCAGAGCTAACAGTGCGAGGCATCATTTTGAAGGATGAGGGAGAGCAAGCTTGGACGGGGCCCCCTCTCCACCTTACTGAGGTGGGAATCGGCAAACAGACCAGGAAGGAATTGGAGAAAGACACCATTGCCCTCTGGATCCCTCAGGAGTTTGGAGCTGTGGCAAGTTCTCTCACTGCTAACTTTGGGTTTTGGATTACCAATAGGTCTACCAGCTGGCTGGGCTGACCTGGCCCTTGCTCATGAGTGTGCATGTGTGCAACCCCCCCCACACACACACACAGACACACTGCAGACAGGGAAGACACCCCCCTCCTTATGGAGCAATTTGGTTGAAGCACCCAAATTCCCAGGCCTCCCCCAACCATCAGTAACCAGCATCTTGAGGTAAAGAGGTCCTCAAACACGCTTTCAGCGGTCATCGAGGTTGATTCTCTCCAGCAGCAGCTAGGCCTGTGTTGTGCACTGTCTTCCAGACCGTGCGAGTCTGCCATCGTGCATGTCTGCGGGCAACATTGTTTTCCTTCTGGTAATAGATACAGCAAATATAGCCGAGAAATGTCCTTAGTCCGTAACTCCAGCCGCTGAAATAGTAAGTTATGGTAGTTTCCCCCGGGCTTAGCCAGAAGACAGCTGCCGGACAACATTAGGTAATGTTTCAGAATAAATGTGGCTAGACTTTCTCCTCGCTGGGTTTGGATAGCTGGCTTCCCATGGCTGTTTGTGAGGGCGAGCTTATCACCACCAGTCCCGACTCCCAATGATAGCGCTGGAATATGTAAAGTTTATGGACCAGAGAAAGCTCAAAAGGCTGTCAACGTGAGGCGAGGCCTCTAATCAAGCCATACTGTGTCCATCTCATTAGGCAGCACAGTCATGGGGGGAGACGCTGACGGTTCTGATCTGAGCCTGGCGCGTGCCACTCTCTGCTGTGGACCGGGATGACATGACCATGGCCAGCGAGGCTTGCTTCCTGCCCAGTTTGCCCCGCTACGGTCAGGAAAGAAAGGGGCCTAAAACCTTAAAGATGAGATAATTTATTTTCTAAAAATCCAGGTAATTGGCAAGGAGATCCTATTATAACTGGAAAGAGGAGTTAAAAGATTAGGGTCTTTGCTTATAGAAGCTCATATGTCACATGACAGGAGAGGGAGTTAGTCCTTGGGGTTGCATCCCAATGGGTCTGCTTAGCACCTACGTGTTTGGGTCCACGGACACCGCTTCCTTAGCAGCACCAGTGAGGAGGCCAAATGCCCCTGTATTGAGTCACGGAGCAGATCCCAGAGGAACTCGCATGCCTTCCACACTGCTAGACCACAGACGGAAGGGACTACTGGTGATGTGGTGCACAGAAGGGGTTACTGCAAGCCTGCCTGGGTGTGCAGCCCAGCAGACTCAGGGAGGTCATAGGAAGCCATGTCCAGCCCCTGCGGAGAGAGGCATGGTGGGCTGTCAGCTCAGGGAGGGAGGCAGGCCTCTGGGTTCCTGCCACTTTTCAGTTCCACTCATGGAGATGCTCACAGCTCTGCCCATGCCCATGGCCCAGAGCAGGGGCAGAGGGGCAGATCCAGTTCCCAGGTCGGGGGGGGGGGGGGCGCTTGTCCACGTGCGCACGGTCACAGCTGCAGTACGTGAAGAGGGGCCTCCACCCAGCAGTGCTGACCCTGACACACCACGATGAGAAACAGGGGCCTCGACACCTGCCAGGAGACTCAACCCTCGCCAGGCCTTTTAAAAATAGTTTGGGCACCTGCACCCCAATGTTTACAGCAGCAACGCCAACAATAGCCAAACTATGGAAAGATCCCAGATGCCCATTGACAGATGAATGGATAAAGATGATGTGGTGTGTGTGTGTGTGTATATATATATGTATATATATAAAATGGAATATTACTCAGCCATCAGAAAGGATGAGATCTTACCATTTGCAATGACATGGATGGAACTAGAGGGTATTATACTGAGTGAAATAAGTCATTCAGAGAAAGACAATTATCATATAGTTTCATTCATGTGTGGAATTTAAGAAACAAAACAGAAGAGCATAGGGGAAGGGAAGGAAAAATAAAATAAGACAAAACCAGAGAGGGAGACAAACCATAAGAGACTCTTAACTCTAGGAAACAAACTGAGGGTTTCTGGAGGGGAAGTGGGTGGGGGCATGGGGTAACTTGGTGATGGTCTTTAAGGAGGACACATGATGTAATGAACACCGGGCATTATATGCTACTGATGAATAACTGAAGTCTACATCTGAAACTAATGATACACTATATGTTAAGTAATTGAATTGAAATAAAATAAGACAAAAAAGAAAAGAAAAGAAAAATAGTTTTAAAATACAGAATAAAGGAAATTTATTTTTGAAAAAAACAAGAATAAAATCATAAATTACCTATACTCCCACCATGCAGAGATAACCAGTGGTGAAACTTTCACAAAACGTATCACTACAGTTTGAATGTACCGGTTTCCACCTACAATTTTCATCTCAGAACATTATTCTGTGCTGCTGGGTATCTGACAATGTTGTCTGTGTAGCTGATGCAGCAAGCTCATTTTTGCAAACGTATCAGTCCACCTCTCCATTGTTTAGGGTTGAAACAGACTTCATATTACAGTTCTATATCTATCCACCAAGATGCATGTATGTTCATTTCGGCAGATCACTGCTAAAAGAATTCCTTTTATAGAAGTTCCCATGTTTTTTCCTTTCACCATTGCAGGTGAACCTCTAGACACCTCTATCACCATGGATTTCTTCAGCTGGCTTACTCCGAGGCCGCATTCCCTGTGGCTGGCCCCCACCAATGACGAAGCAGGGCAGGTGCATCACGGGGCGACACAGGGCTGAGTCCTCTGGCCAACCCCACAGTCTGGGTGCGATCATGGTACCAGATTGGACAGCCCTGGGACTACAGCTCCCAGAGAGCGGCTTCACAACGGCTCTTCGGAGCGGGCAGCCTGGACCTTCCGCAGGATGCCAAGCAGGCCCCCGGCGGCCCTGAGAGGCAGGCAGAATTCCGTGCGGGTATTTCAGACGGCCCTGGAAATCAACATCTGTGTGCACATAGGCTCACACGCCAATCCATCGAGAGTTCTAATAGGAGGAAAACATTTTGTGACTATTTGCTCTTCCTGCGACTTTTCACAAGGGTACAAAACACGCTTGTTTCCTGACTTCCAAAGCCTGGGCTCCTTCCCTGCACACGGTCACTCCTCGGCCTCACCCCGCGACCCACAGCAACGCGCGGTGCTCTGAATAGCACAAGCTCTGGGGGCTGAAGGAGAGCAGGATGCAGTGCGTGGGGAACGTGAGAAACAGGGAGGCGGGCGCGGGACAAAAAACCAAAAATATCCATGTGTATAGAAACAGAATAATTTTGCATAAAACCAAACTCCTCCCTATCCCTAGAATTTCTAGGGCCCCGTCCCAAAGGCAGCTCTGCCAGACTCCCTGACTTTGCCCCTCTCTCAGTGCTCTGGGGGGGAAAACGGTTTACGCATCTGGGGCATCTAGGAAATCTGGCCGGGGGTGGAGGGGCGCTGCTTGTGGCCTCTTTAGTGAGTGATGATGGAGATTTTCTTCCCGGTGCGTTCCGGAGTCTGCTCCCGCTGTTCTGGACTAGACCGTGGGATCACGCAGGATTAGGCTGTCCAATCCAGCTGGAAATATTGGGAAAGAACAAGGAAGGGATGCCCAGGAAACTCTCAAATTTCTTTTGTTCATATTGTTGTTTTTGAAAATCACAAGTTAATGAAAAGATGAAATCCCCCGGGAAGATGCAAGTGGTCCTAGGATCCTTTTGTGGTGAGCACCACCTTGTGGTCCGTCGTTGCATTCCCCCCAAGAACACGAAGTACCTGCGGCACCCCCGCTCCTGTACTGGGCCGCCCCCGGGCCCCGCCCGCCCTGCCCGCACAGGAGCCCCTAACCTTCCCCGCCTGACGGCTCAGAACCACCTCAGACCCACCCGGGAGGCTCATCCCACTTCTAGAATGAAGACTGACCAACCGTCTATCTGCTGGCGGGCCTGGAGCCGAGGCGTCCCACCGTGGCTGCCGTGCGCTAGGACAGGCCATGCCCGAGAGCGCCACCCTCCACTGTGCCTACCCGCCCTGCCCTACCACACGCCGTATTTATTCACTTCCTTAAGTTGGCTTCACACCCAGCATGCGCGGGGCTCAAACCCATGACCCTGAGATCAAGACCTGAGCTGAGGTCAAGAGGCGGATGCTTAACCGACTGAGCCACCCAGGCGCCCCCGCTCTAGGAAGAGCTGAAGCCCCCAGGGGATGTGGAGGTGTCACAGCAGAACGAAGCAGAGTGGGACCACGTGAGGAAGAGGAGGGAATGAGGGGCCACTGACGGCGGGCACAGATGGGCACGTGACTCATCTCACCTAACTCCCTCCCCCACAACATTTCAGGGAGGCTCGTATTCTCCCCATTTTACAGAAGAGGAAACTGAGTCTCGGGGGTTAAAATTTCCTTATCTTGAATTTCCCTGGACCTGTCAGAGACACTCAGATTCTACCGGCTTATAACTCCCCTCAAATGAAAGCTGCACCCCGCATCCCTGCCAAGACCCCTCTGTTCTGTTTGGGTGTCTCGGGTTGTCCCACGTGGGCTCTGCTCACGGAGCCGTGGGGGCAGCATGTCCCTTCACCACTGCTGCTGGTTGCTCTGGGAGAACATTCCAGACAAAGTCTGGAAGACCCACGTGTGCTGGGCTCCTTCAGCCCTCCCCACGCAGCGGCCAGGCTCACAGAAATGTGCAAAATGACCTGTCCTGCACCTGAAAACTGCTCTGTCACACTCTGCCAAGAGCCCCCTCAGACCAGGGGTACTTGGGGCACTTCTTTACCCCCTATTAGTTTTCGATTGTTGCTGTGACAAATCACCGCAAACTTGGTGCTTTCAAACACACATGTATAATGTGATGTTCTGTGGGTCGGAAGTTCAGTTCAGATCTCACCATAAAAGTAGGTGTGGCAATCTGTGCTCCTTTCTGGAGCCTCTGGGGTTTTGGTCAGAGGTGAGGGGGGTCCATGTCCTGCTCATTCAAATGTTGGCAGAATTCAGTTCCTTGTGATGGTAGGACTGATATCCCCGCTTTCTTGCTGGTTGTCATCTGAGAACAGTTCCCAGTGTCTAGAGAGCATTTAGGATTAACAAGATGGTCATTCTGGAGGGCTGGGGGCTCTGAGATTCAGCCTGGGGTTCACATGGGCCCCAAGCCTTCTGGTTCTTGGTCCTGAGAATTATCACTCCAACCCAGCTCTTTGGAATGTCAGAGAGCCAGCCCATCCCACCTGGTCACTACTCTATGGAAGGCAGATGTGTTCTTTCTCAGTCCTTCATTCTGTGTCTCTCCAACCATCATCCCAAAGCTCTATCACGTCCCCGTTCATCCCAGCAGTTCCCACCCAACACGAGGTCTGCTCCCAGTCGGCCCACCCTCCCGTCACGAGAACGGTGGATTCCGGGCGACAGAGGTAGAGGGTCTTGTTTTCATGCAATTGGTGCTAGAGTAAAGATTGGGGCAAAATAGTGAGCTTAGCAGATCCCTGATTATGGTTTTTAAAAGGCTTTGCACAGAGTAAGAGGTTTGCCAGAAAAATCAGTGTAGGTGGTGACTGTATGAACGATTTGTAGATCGTGAACTGCAGGTGGAGGACAGCGTGAGGCTCTTGGGGGCTGGTCAGGGCTGAGCTCCCTTGAAGGTCACTGTTGGCTCCGGCTAAGATGGCTCACGTCAGAGAGGAGAGCTGCTGAGTCTATATGAGGACCCATCCTGGATCAAGAACTTTGAATTGCCTCTAACAGAGGTACTCCCACCACAAGAGAGCCAATAACCCCAATTCTTCATTTTCACTGGCCTATCTGAAATGCCATGCAAAGGTGCAGGGCACATGCCGACCCCAGCTGAGCAGCCCACAGAGCTGGTTGCTTTGGCTTCTCTTCAGACGGGGAGCAGCTCCTCACTTCCAAGGAGACTTCCAGAAGTTGAGCGGGACCATTGGGGAAAAGAGGCAAAGCAGGCATCCCATCTCCTGATTCACACCAGGTAAGCCCCACGAGTCCTGAGCTATTCATAGGAAAAGAAAGAGCAAGAGGGAGGGATACCTCATTTAATTGCCCAACATCCCCTGGACTGATTTAATGGGAAAGTCCTGATGGTAAGCTTCCAGAAAAGGGTTTAGGCACTGGGCTGGGGCTGCATGTGCTCTCTACCTCCTGTGTTTTGTGTTCACAGGCAGGGAGCACATGTGTGTTTCATCTCCACCCCATCCATCCTTCCCTGTCCTTCTTGCTTCCACGTGAGAGCAGCCACCGATGATCCTGTCCACTTATAACAATACAGTCACCGGCCTGGGGCTCTGGGCGCCGCACCACAAAAGGGAGAGAGACGTGATAAATAACATTTAAAGCACTTGATAAATAACATTTAAAGC
Source organism: Mirounga leonina (assembly GCF_011800145.1). NCBI lineage: Eukaryota > Metazoa > Chordata > Mammalia > Carnivora > Phocidae > Mirounga > Mirounga leonina. Next base: position 3,562,209 of record NW_023270377.1, on the reverse strand, counting down.
ACTGCGAAGTTTGATTTTCATGTCTAATACCTGCCTCTGGAGATTCTGCTAAATGTCTTTTATTCCTCTGTTCATAAATTCTTATGATAACAGCTTTATTTGGGAATTAATCCAGATTCCCATTATTCAGTGAATTATATGTTTCCGGTGTGTAAATTTCTTCCTCATCATATGTTACAAAGCTCTGGAAGCTACATTAACTCTTTCTGGCTGCTAGGGCACCGAGAAGGTATCGTCAGTGCTCACGGGGTTTCAGAATTATATCTTAAAACATTAACATAGTTTAGGGTTTTCAAATTAAAACCAGAGTGCAAATTGGCTCCTGGGAGAATCTGATTTGTACTCTTAGGGGATGCTTTAAAAACACTACCAGCTCGCCTTCTGCCATTGCCTCTTGGCCCCTGTGTGTGAAGCCAGCCCCCTCATGCAGCCGCCCTGGAGGGTGGTCCACCACACAAGCCCTGGAGTAGCTTCCAGGGTTCGTGTCTTGGCTCCATCTCTCACCAGCTGTGTGACCTTTGCCAAGGTGCACAGCCTCTCGGAGCCTTGGTGTCCTTATTTGTAAAATGAAGGAAATAACACCCACTTGCTGGGGCTTTGTGAGGATTAAATGACATTGCGCAAGATAGTTGCTGGGAATGGTGTTTGGCAAGTAGTAACGACAGCAGTGAACACTTACTGAGAACATTCTGGGTGCCAGGCATTGTTCTAAGTACGTTACGTGCAGTAAACTTCCGAGCAGCTCAGCAGCCCTCAGAGGGTGGGTGCAGTGAAGGTGGATCATTACCTGTTGGCTTTAACACCTGGCATCCACTCACCCTACTTCTGGTGACTCCATGCAGACTTCAGCCGGGAAACCACCCCACCCCGCCTCCAAGCCCTGGGCTCTGGCGGGTGGATCTGGGGACCAGGGCCTAAGCCAGTCAGCATCTCGCCTGCATGTGACCCTGCCCAGAACACCTGCCTGGCACTGGCCCCTCTCTAGACCTCTCCGTGGCCTGTGTCCTTTGACTCCTTTTGGTTGATTTCTGGTGTATGTAAGAGTCCCAAATGATACAGAAATTTTGTGAAATTGAAATTGAAAATGAACCTCTGTCTTTTTCTTCCCAAGTTCCCTCTGGGCCCATAATGTGGGGGCTTCTTGGGAAAGCGTTGAGGAGGCCCGTTCAGCCCAAACACCCATCCCTCACCCTCTGCTCCTCACACCAGCGGGGGCAAGCTTTCTGTCCGGGGCTGACGTGTGCACGCAGGCCCGCCTCTCACGGCTCCTCCAGCTTCCCTGACAGCAGATTAGAGGTTGCCTGGGGCTGGAGGACAGAAGAGTGCGAGCCATCGCTCAATGGGTACAGAGTTTCTATTCGGGATGATGAAAAAGTAGAAATAGGTCATGGTTATGGGTCCATGACACTGGGGATGTGCTTAAAGCCCCTGAATCATACGCTTAAAAATGGCAAATGTTATATGTGTGTGCATGTATATATATATATAATTTACTATAATAAAAGAAATATTTTAAAGATTAAAACAAAACAAAAAACCCCAGCTCTACTGGGAAACCACCCCAGCTCTACTGGGAACAGGCTGTGTGGCTCTGGACAAGACTTATCACCCCTCTGGGCCTTGATTTCCTCTTTAAATGGAGGCAATAGGACCCGCCGCATAGAGCGTTTCAGGATGAATAATGGGCACGGAGCCCAGCGGGTAGGAACATCCTCATCAGCAGGAGCCAGCAGAGCAGCCCCAAGTCAGCCTGCAGCCCGGCCCCCTCATCCACACTGGGGTGCTCGGCCGTCTCTGCCCCCTGCTGGCCCGAACTCTGGGCTGTCTCCGTCGGTGACTTCCCCGGTGCTCTGGCTCTCTGCTCGCACCTGCCCAGCTTTCTGACAACCAGCCCCCGACGGTCCGTAAGGTGCTACTTATTCCTCACTTCCTCTACCAGCTCTCCGAATGGACTTGGCTTTTCTACTGCAGTCTACACCAGGACCCTGATTCTGTTCTGTCTTGGTGGCTTCTGGTACAGGACTCTGCTGTCCTTAAGCTGGTTAGAGCCCACAAACACGTATTGACACAACTTGAAAATCAGGCGACGGGGCCTCCCAGCATGAGCAGGGCAGCCTCCCGACAGAGTAGTGTCCTGCATGCACCTGGGGAGAGTCAGGGCCCCTCTCTGCTTATGTCTGGAACTCAGCATCGACCCTGGTTGGATGGCTTCGGATCCGGGAGCAGAGACCCTGCAAAGATGCTTCCTCCGGCCTGCTGGGTCCGTGGGCCCGGACTGCCCCACAGTGCTTTCTCAGCAGCACCGACCCGTGAGGTCACCGGGGCAGCTGCCGAGGCAGGGGCCAGGCTCCCTCCGGCAGCCACACAGACCCCTGCCCAAAGCACAGGCCTTTCCTGGTCCCCGAAGCAACATGGAGGCAGGAGTAGGATATCCGAGCTTGTCCCACTGGCCCAGCCTCTTCCCCAGGCACGTGGTCACCCAGGCTCTGTGTCCTGCCTTTCCCAACCTCTCCTTCTTCCTCATGGCTGCCATGCTTTGCAAACTCAAGATGAAGGGCCCAGGCCTCCAGACTGCCCAGACTGGGAAGACTCAGACACCAGCTGCAAGGTTAGAGTCCTCAGGGCCACCCTCACTCAGGCCAGCTGGCTATAAATTCAGGGGTCCCACAGACCCCCTCAAGTCCAGTAATTCACTAGAATGGCTCACGGGAGTCAGGAAAGTACTGTACTTACAATGACAGTTTTATTATAGCAAAAGGATACACATCAGAACCAGTCAAAGGAAGAGACCCAGAGAGCAGATCTGGGGTCAGGGACGGCTCCATCTCGAAGCTCCCATGTCCTTGGGGAGCCAGGGCCCTCCTGTCATTGATGTGTGACAATATGCCTGGAGTATTAGGAACCCAGGAAACTCATGGGAGCTTCAGTATCCAGCCTTTATTATTGAGGTTTCATTGTAGAAACGCAATCGATTGAATCATCACCTGTGGGACTAAACTCCACATCCAGCTCCTGACTGTCCCCTCTATGTGGGAGTGATAGGTGGCTCAAAGCCCCAGCTCTCTAATCCCATGATCTGTCTTTGCAGCCTGGCCAGCCACATCCTGTGTCAGCTCAGCTTAGCCTACCTTGCTAGCCCTAGAAATGTGCTCACCTGGGGGCGCCTGGGTGGCTCACTCGGCTAAGCGTCTGCCTTCAGCTCAGGTCATCATTTCCAAGGCCTGGAAATTACACAGCACACTGGGGCCACACAGCAAGGTCCCAGGGAGAGAAAGAGGGGGTTCTGTTCTTACTGGGGTCAAGGGTGGGGGCCTAGGGTTCTATGGGCTCACTATTGGTGAATTTAAAACATAAGAGCAGGCATTTAAAGCACAGGAAGAGAAAAAAAGGCAAGTGGCCCAAATGGTCAGTTACTGAATTCAAGCAAGATTTCTAAAACAAAGGAAAACTTGCTGTGGGGACGTGGCTGGCTCTGGATCCAGCGGTGTGGCCAGGAGCGTGTTTACTGGGGCTGCCCTCAGGACGTGGATGCTGGGGGCAGTCAAGGCTTAAGTCAGGCACTTGCATTGTAAGAAAAACCAACCACCCATCAGACTCTCAGATTGCACATCAGCATAAGATATGTGCCCACGCCCCACGAGTCACCTCACTGACAGACTGTCAGGTGTGGCTCAGGGGCCCACCGGGAATTGCAAAGATATTCCCACCCTTCCGGAAATTCCAAAGGTTTGGAGGTCACTTCCCAGGAACTGGGGATGAAGGCCCTTTGGGTATAGGACTCTGGGGCAGGAGCGCCTACATTTAAATTCTGCAGCTAGATAAGGCTTTGGCTGAACAGCGAAATCATAATCCTATAATCGTATGCGTGCTGCCACTTTGGCTTACCCATTTTCTGTGAATATTTTTTTCTAATTCCATAATTAACATCAGTATCCCATTCTATTGAAAACCATCTCTTTTACCAGAGCTATGTTATGGATCATCCTGAAATTTAGAAACCCCACTCTGGCTTGTCCCCTGAAGGAGACAGGTGGAAACAACAGCATATGGCCAGTTGGCATGAGCCAGCATGTGCCCCAGGTAGGCCGCAAGAATGGCCAGGAAAACCAGGAAAGTCGTTTACCACCAAGCATTCTCCAGCTAACGTTGGTGAGCACAAAGCAAGTAGCTTTATTTTTATTTTTTTTAATTTTATTGTGTTATGTTAGTCACCATACAATACATCATTAGTTTTTGATGTAATGATCCACGATCCATTGTTTTCGTATAACACCCAGTGCTCCCTGCAGTACGTGCCCTCCTTAATACCCATCACCGGGCTAACCCATCCCCCGTCCCCCTCCCCTCTAAAACCCTGTTTGTTTCTCAGAGTCCCTAGTCTCTCATGGTTCATCTCTTTAAAAGGACAACCAAGCATTCTCCAGGTAACGTTGGTGAGCACAAAGCAAGTAGCTTTAAAAGGACATGATGACGTTTATAAAAGTATGAACATTTTCCTTTTCCTTCGGGCAAATGGGGCAATGGTTTGCTATCTGCCCCACATTGTGCCACCGATGATTGAACTCTTCAGAGCATTCAGATCCTGTGGAAAGTTTCCAGGACTCCGGAGAGGGAGACGGGCACGTCGCCTCTGTACTTTACAGGTTGGAGGGCTGTGAGCAGGGATGCCCACCCCAGGCTCCAGGCAGAAAGAACCAGGCAGAATTGTGGCTCAGAAGATACAGGTCCCAGCTAGCAAGTCAGAGAAACCATTTTGTTAGAACCCAAAAATGATCAGAGCTGCAGAGGCACCCATCCTAACCAAAGCCCTCCAGATGCTGAACTGTCCTTGAAAATGCTAACATTGGGGCACTTGGGTGGCTCAGTCAGTTAAGCATCTGCCTTCAGCTCAGGTCATGATCCCAGGGTCCTGGGATCGAGCCCCGCATCGGGCTCCCTGCTTGGCGGAAAGCCTGCTTCTCCCTCTCCCACTCCCCCTGCTTGTGTTCCCTCTCTTGCTGTGTCTCTCTCTGTCAAATAAATAAATAAAATCTTAAAAAAAAAAAAAAAAGAAAAGAAAAGAAAAAAGAAAATGTTAACGTGAAAACTCCATAATGAAACATCCGTTCTTAGAGGGGCCAAACTTCTCCCTGCCTGTGGATGGCTTCCTGGGAACAAACTTCCCATCAGAAAATCACTGTAGGTGGTAGACAATGGGAACGAAGGACATGGCTGATCTTAAAAGCCCCTCCTGATAGCCCCCATCCCCGGCCAAGAGAGTCAGGATGCTTCCTGCCTTCCCCAGGGGTTAGAGTTGCCAAAGAGACCATGATTTCTGTGTCCTTGATCACGACACCCCCCAGACATTGTTGGATGCACTGCCCTTATTCCACATCTGCCCCAAATCTTTGGCAGGATATCCAAGAGAGAAGGTAGAAGTAGCTAGGACTCCCTTAAAGAACTGGCACAATTCGTTTCTTCTGCGTTCTATGGGGCAAAGCAAGACACAAGGTCAGCCCAGAGTCTTGATGTGGTTAGCCAGGCGTGCATGGTGGGAGTGATGGAATCCATGGCGCCATCTTTGGAGTCAGTCCCCCACGGCTCATAACAGTACTCACTCCTTCCTAGAACTGCGTAGCCGTGAGAGTACGTGGCCTAATTTTCAACCAATCTTCTCCATCTCAGCATTTAGACTGGTTTCAATTACAAACAAGCCCCTGATGAATAAGACTGTGCACATTATTTTTTTGTATCACTGGATATGTGTCTTCAGGATAAATTCCTACAAGAGGCTCTGTTTGGCTGGAGAGTCCATGTACTTACTGCCTAGGGCTCCCCTAACAAAGTATTACTGCCCCTGTGGTTTTAAACAACAGAAAATTTATTCTCTCACAATTCTAGAGACTAGAATTCCAAAACTAAGATGCTGGCAAGACTGTGCTTTCTAGGAAGATCCTAGGGAAAGAACCTTCCTTGCCTCTGCCAGCTGCCAGTGCTGCCGGCCGCCCTTGGCTTTCCTTGGCTTATAGAACCTCACCCCAATCTCTGCCTCCTTTGTCACATGAACTTCTCCCCAAGTCTGGGTGTCTTCTCTGCTTGTTATAAGGACATCAGTCATATTGGATTTAGGGTCCACCCAACTCCAGCATGACCTCATCTCAATTACATCTGTAAGGACCCATTTTTAAATGAAGCCACATTCACAGCTTCCAGGCGGACATAAACTGGGGGAGACACCATTCAACCCAGTTCTGCAAGTGTAGACATAGTTTGGCTCTGTTGAGTGGTGATGCCCTCCACGGAGCTGCACCTTGTTACTCTCCCCAGCAGTATGTGGAAGCACCCACTGCCCCCCAACCACAAACACAGTGTGTCCTCGGGCTTTGGGGTTTCCACCAGCCTGGTATGTGGGGGACAGTACCTCAGTGTTCTATTTTTCACAGGGACAAAGTGAGCGTGTTTTCTTGTGTGTCTACTTGTTCATTTTTTGGTCAGTTCAAATCTTTACCCACTTTCCCAAAGGATTGTGATCTTATTCCCTTCATTTTTCGTAGAGAACTCAACTAGGATTTTTCCCTGTTTTTTTCTGTTGTCCGTTTCTATGTGATGTGGCTCTCGTGGCCATTCAGAAGGAATCATTGCTCGCACACTTTCTTCATTCACAGAGCCCTCTCGGCTGTTATTTCTGTGAAGTGTTTAAAAAACGAGGCAGCTCAGCTTCTGAGACGTCCTGGCTACGTGGCCCTTCCCCAGGGGCATCTACACACTTTCCTTTTCTCAGTTGTCCTTTGCCTGCAAAATATTTTTTTCCATTCTCAACAGCCTGCCCGGGAAGAAAACCCTGGGGGATCCATTTTGCGAGTCAACAGGGTCTAGAACCCCTTCCGTGTTCAGCAGGGACGCCTGCAGTCAGCCGCTGCTGAGGAGGGCCCCACCCCTCCCGGCTCCACCTGCTACTCGCAAATCATCCTCTGTGCTCCACAGTGAAGACCCAGGGCGACTTTGCACTTCTCCTCTTCTTGGGTCCATCAGAAGCCCCGTTACTTCCTCTGCTTTTTCTTACACAGACACAAAAACACACAAGTCTTCGAACTGTTAATGGATTATTCCCATCTGCCTGTATTTTGAAGTTCTGAGAACACCTTATGACCTAGTTTGATTGTAAATGTTACCCATGGCCCTCTGTTTCTCCATCTAGCTGCTCTGGCTACTCTTATGGGGGAATTCAGAGAGATTGAAAAACTAGAGTACAGAGTACAGCCAACGGGGCCATCTCCACCCGTCTTGGTTCAATCGTTAAGAATTCTTCAGACAGGGTGCCTGGGTGGCCCAGTCAGTTAAGCATCTGCCTTCGGCTCAAGTCATGATCTCTGGGTCCTGGGATGGAGCCCTGCATTGGGCTCCCTGCTCAGCGGGAAGTCTCCTTCTCTCTCCCCCTCTGCCTCTGCCCCTCCCATTGTGTGTGCTCTCTCTTTCTCTCAAATAAATAAATAAAATCTTAAAAAATAATAATAATTCTTCATACATTACGGAAATTGGCCCTGTGTCTCCAATATATATTGCAAAGATCTTCTACCGGGTTGTGTGCTTTTTCTTTTTAAGAATGCATATGGTACTTTTTGGTGTGCATAGGGTTTTTGGTTGTTCGTTTGTTTTTTTTTTTTAATGTTTATGAGTTCAACTTTATTCACCTTGTCTTTCATGCCATCTGGATTTAGGGTCATCATGAAAAAGCCTTTCCCCACAGAAAAATTCACTGATGTTGTCTTCTAGAGCTTGTATAATTTCATTTTTTACATGTATATTTCTAATTCATTTGGAGTGTATTGGTATGTATGGTGTGAGGTATGGTTATCTAACTGTCTCCACATCATTTATTAAAAAACCAGTCACTTTTCCAGCATTTGAAATATCACCTTTATCATATAACTAAACTTTCATACGCTCTTAGGTTATTTCTGGACTTTTATTCTGTTCCATTATCTGTCTGTCCATTCATGTACCAAAGAAATTTTCTTTTTACAACATTTATTATATAGTATCAAAGACACATAAGAAAACTTGAAGAGTGTTACCATGATTGCCTGTGTCCTTATCACCCAGCTGAAGAAAGAATTGATCACCATCAGTTAGACCAGCAGGAGACAGACTAAGGAAACTACTTAGTTGCAAACAACTTCTACCTTTCCTGAGTAGAGGAAGGATGACAGAGTCAGGCCCCCGGGGCAGAGCCCAGAGACATGGAAAACTGTTCTCAGGGCTTGAGACTGAATCCAGGAACTTTCAACATTTCCCTGGCTGAATTTCAGAATTGCTATGGACTGGGGACTCCCTTATTCCCCTCACTCCCTTCTCCTGAGCAGGGTTATCTATAGCGGTGGTCCTATGCGTGTCCCACCTGTTAGGACCTATGGGACGGAACGTGTGTCTCTAGTTTAACAGACCTACACACAGAGAGGAACTGTACGTAAAGAAGCACACCCAGATCTGATTCAGATGGTAAGACTGAACTTGGAGCTGATGCATTAGCTGCGTGAAGCCTTGGGGGAATCTTGGGAAGAGGGTGAGTGTGTTTTGCTTGGGAGAGGGATGTGACTCTTTGAGAGTCAGAGGGCAGACTGTCGCAGGCAGGCTGTACCTACCAGGACCCCCCACAAGCCCCATCTTCTGGTCGTCACGGAGCTCCCATTAAGTGCGGGCTAGGCCTAATGGCTTGTTTCTGAAGAATACAAAACAGCCGAAGTGATAGGATGTTACTTCCAATATCTGGTTACAAAAAGACTGTGGCTTTCCTCCTAGGCGCCGTCTCTTGCTCTCACTCGATGGCCATGAACGACGCCTGCTGGCCTGCTCTGAGCTGATCTATGCAGAGGCCCGCCTGGCAAGGAGCCGAGGGAGCCTCCAGGCAACAGCCCCAGGACCTGCATCCTGCCAGCCTCCACATGAGACAGTGTGGACGGGGATCCTTCCCACGTCAGCCTTGAGAAGAGCCCACGGCCTCGGTCAACCCCTTTAAGGCGGCCCAGCCCGTGAGACCCTTCGAGAAGCCAGCAGGGCTCCACCCAGAGTCCTGCACCATGAATACTGTAAGATGATGGATGTCTATCATGTTAACCTGCTGAGGTTTAGGATCGTTTGTTATGCAACATAGACAACATGATCATAGACAACACAGAAATGGACCACTAAGTTCTAGAAAGCACAGACCCAAGAAAACTAGAGGAATTCCTTAGGGAGTGGGTGGCTTGAGGGCAGAGGCTGAATCTCTTGCCGGCTGAGCCCCAGCTCCTGGCACAGTGCCCGGCACAGAGTAGGTGCTCAGCAGAACCGTTCCAGGAAGGATAAGAGCTGACGTGGGGGGCGGGGGGTCAAGTAGGTCTCGGGAATGGGCAGTAGGCAGAGAGGATGCAGGTGTGAGGAAATTTGGAATTGAAAGGAGTACCAGGAAGGGTATGGAGTCATAATGTAGCCTTGGAAATTCAGCGGTGACCTGGACCCAAACTTGTTTCCAGGCCGCACCGATCCCCAGGAGTCACGCAGGAGTCTGGACGTAGCTGGAGTGAGCACTCATTGGTGTGGGGGGTCCCCTCAGTCTCTGTGTGTTGCTGCTGAGAACGGGCCTTGCAGGGAGGCAGCCCAAGTTCATGTCTCTGTTGCTTGCTAGCTGTGTGACTTTGGGACAGTTCCCCAACCTCTCTGAGCCACAGTTCTTCATCTGGTGGCTGTGAAGTTCGCGGGATGGTGCAGATAAGGTAGCTTCATAATCCACTTAAATCCAATTTAAAAATCATCCTCAATTCTATCAGACTCCGTCCCAGACTCCCCAGAACAGCCTTCAGGTCTTCACGCTGGCCCCTCCGCCAGCCTGTCAGCTCCCCAGGACGGGGACGAGCACCCGGGGGCTCCCACTCCGTGAGAAGGCGGGCACCTGAATCCCGCAAGCTGATGGTGACCTTCACCCCGAGCCTCGCACGGTCCAAGGTCCAAGGTCCAAGGTCCACTCCCTTGGACCGTGCAGCTCAGGATGAAGCCAAGCCTGAAGAAGCCCCGAAAAACTGAGACAGATATGTGGCACGTGGAGAGGTACACCTCAAAAGCACAGTGCCCCCCCTCCTTTTGAGGAGGAGCAATTAACTGCCCTGAGCTGAAAAATAAAAAGCAGAAGAAATAAAGCAGGTATCCACGTGCTGAGCCCCCGGCCTGGCTCAGGCCCGCCAGTCGGGCGCGAGGTCAAAGATCCTCCGCGGTGCAACAGCGCCCCCTGGTGGCACGTCCTGAGGTCGCACCCACGAGGTCTCCAGACCCTGCCCTCCTAGCTGGCCCTCCCCCTTCTCCTTCTGAAGGGAGAAAACTGAATTTACTTCCCCAGGACTGCATTCCCTCCAGAAAACTTAAGTGCAGTGTTTGCTTCCTACTGTGAAAGGTTAAAACAGATGTGTCTTAAAACCCTGTGCGAATAAGGGTATGGGACGTCCCAACCTGGAGGTGGTCTGGTTGCTCTCATATGATTGATAATAATCTCCATACAGGAGCCCAGTCACTGGACTAAGACTAAGCTAATTCAATCCTCAAAGCGGCTTTGCAGGCAGCCCAGCTGTTACCTCAGTTTTGCAGGTGCAGAAGTAGACCTGAAGGGGCGGAGGGCCTGAGGCTACGGGGTCAGTGCCAGGAATCTAAGGCTGGGCTCTCAAGCATTCTACTCTAAAGGGAGTGGGAAACGCATGATGGTTTCTGCTTCGGTTTCTCCAAAACACACGACGCATTCTGATCGGGTTTTCGAAATTCCTACACTTCTTTCCCCACCAAAGACTGACTTTCTATTAAGCAACTCCAGATCCCCGTCTATTTCTAGGAAAGTATGAATCATCCCTTTGAGAAACTTTATTGACCATAGGCTTATTTGCAAGGGAGCTGGGATAGGTGCTGTGGGGAAGTCAGCCAGCGGGAGGCTCACGTTCTGGGCTGGTGGTTCTCACAGTGCAACGGATGTAGGATCTCCCCGGGTGACTGACTGTGACCCCAGGGCAAGGCTGTGCGGAGACAGTGGGTGAAGAGATCAAATAACCCCCACCTCTCATCACCAGGCATGCGCTGTTGCTCTAAGGCCTGGGTTGGGCTTGGGGATCGCCATGACTCAGACGGGCACAGTTTGCTGGGACCTGTGGAGCCCCGAGCATGCAGAAGGCAGGAGAGAAGAACTGTTTGAGGAGGAATGACAATCTGGATCCCACCTCTGAAAATGCTCAAGATCAGGGCCCTGGTCAAGCACGTGGGACATGGCAATTGCAAGAAACCGGGCACACAGACTGGCGGTGCCCCTCCGTCCTGGCACAGGGGTGCCAACAAGTGTCACTGTTCCGTCGGTAGGGCCCGGCTGACGTTCTCAGTCGAGGAGGATTCTGAGACCGTGCCTGGTCTCCACGGGAAGGAAGACTGTGATTGATTAGTCATCTTGGCCATGGTCTCCTCCTGGGGCAGCCGCACCTCCCGTGCCATGAATTCTGCCTCTTGTGATCCCAAGAAATCTCTCTAACGAAAGGGTGCATATGGAGAAGGTGACCTAACGCAAGGGGAGAAAATTCGAGGGGATTAGACAGAATCCTGGAGTTCCAACCGGGTGGGGGTGGAATGGGGTTCTGGGAGGCACTACTGTCTGGAGGTGATAAGAGGATGGAGGCAACCAGCATAAGCAGCCAGGAAGTGTTGCAGGTCCGAAGTCAGATGTCACAGGCAGAGGTACTGGGTACTGTGGGGAGGGTGATTCGGGAGGGTGACCAGCACGGCCCTCCATCCTCGGCTCTCTGAAGACAAGAGCAGTTCCGGCCACATCCCATACTGAAGTCTGGGAGCACACAGCGAGCCAAATCCCCCTCCGTGTGGAGAGGAGAGCAGGACCCTTTTGTCAGAACTGACACTGGTTCTGAAGGCATCAGAGCACCCCGGAGGGTTGTAGGGGGCAAGGAAATGAAGCAAGGATTGATGGACGAAGGGAAAGAGAAGGCAAGGTCCTGTTCTCAGGGAATGGAGGAAGAAAATGGGTTCATTTAGCCGGTGTTCATTCCAGACATTAACTGAGCACCTGCTAGGTCCGTGCTCACAATACGGGTGTGAGACGCTGCCCCGTGGAACTCACAGCATTAAATAAAACTAGCAATGGAAAGTGTGATGAGCAGCTCTGCATCCCCGCTCCTGTCGTTGTCCAAGAGACACATAAATGAGTATGAGAAGAGCTTCCACGTGACACTTCTGTAAGCCCACCCCCATACCCACCCACCCCCGCTCTCCCTTCCTCCCTGCTTTATTTATAATCCCTTTGCTTCCCCCACTGACATCCTTCCTTACCGCTTTTCTTTATCCCGCTGAACTTCCCCTAACACGTATCTGCCCTTAGCTCCAGGGCCTTTCTGAAGTTTTGCAAAAATGTTCTCTTCTTTTATTCCCCTGTGAACATGAGCATCAGGAAAAAGGGGGTGGGGGAAGAAAGATGTGTCCTATTTTTTTTTAATTTTGAATTGTTAAAGTTGTGCAAGATTGGGGGCAAAAAATCATCACTAAAATAATTTCAAAATATTAAAAGAATTCTTTTTTTTTAAGATTTTATTTATTTATTTGATAGAGAGAGACACAGCCAGAGAGGGTACACAAGCATGGGGAGTGGGAGAGGGAGAAGCAGGCTTCCCACGGAGCAGGGAGCCCGATGTGGGACTCGATCCCAGGACCCTGGGATCATGACCTGAGCTGAAGGCAGATACTTAACAACTGAGCCACCCAGGTGCCCCTAAAAGAATTCTTAAAAGAAAATATTTCTCACCTATAATCTAGCCCCTTAGTCTTACAAGAGCTTCCAGTTCTATGTCCCTTCCAACATGTCCCCGTAAATCTGGTCTGGAACATAGTGATATAAACTGCATTATTTCCTGTTTTTCCTTAATATTATTTCAGAAAGGCTCCTTTTACATAGACTTTATGAGTTTAATGACTTCAAAACATCCCCTTGCCTGACCATGCCATGGTTGACCTTTCACCTATTAGACACAGAGGTCATTTTAAGGGCTTTGGCTTTTGTATTTTACGTTGCTGCGCCATTTCTCACCATGAATGATATCCTCTTTTGCAATGTCTTCCTCTGGATAATTTCCGCGGGCCAGACTCTACGTTGAAGGTGAAGACTGTGTCGCAGCTCCCACATGTGTTGCTACCTTGCTTTCCAAAATGGTGCCCCCCCCACCCCCCACCGGCAGTGCCATCTGCAGGGGATGACTTTGCCAAGAACTCCATCTGAGATTTTACCAAGCACAGACACAAATGTCCCTGTAAGTCAGTGGCCCAATGACAGTCCATGAGAACCTCCTTTCCCATTCTCGGCCACATCAGGACCCCGAAATCCCAGTTCTTCCAGAGGACCATCCACCAGAATTAATATACTTCCCTACTCTGCTGAGTTTGTCATCTCAGGAATTAAAAATGCATCCCCTTCCCTCCCTATCTGTTCTTATCCAGCCAACAGAGGCAGCTGGTCCTGCTCTGATGTTAGCTTCTGCCTCGAGTGGGAAGCTCAGGCTCCGGGGTGGGTGGCCCATTCCTGCAGCTGCTTCCCTGCAAGTCTAGGCAGAGCTGTCCATAAACTCCAGCCACAGCCCCAGTCCTCCATGGCCCATCCCCTCGCCCCAGGTCCTGCTACCTCCTGCCAGTTACTGTCTGCCTCTATGGAATAGCCACTTCTGGATATTTCATGTAAATAAAATCATACAATATTTGGTCATTTGCAACTGGTTTATTTCACTCAACACGTTTGCAAGATTCATCCATGTTGTAGCAATGTCACTACGTCATTTGTTTTTATTACTAAATAATATTCTACTATATTAGATATACCGTGTTTTACTATCTATTTGTCTGTTATCTATAGATGTTTGGATTCTTTCCACTTCTTGGCTATTAAGAATAATGCTGCCATGAACATCATGCACGAGGTTTTATATGGACGTGTTTTCATTTCTCTTGGGTACAGACCTAGGAGTAGAATTGCTGGGTCACATGCTGGCTGTTTACCCTTCGGAGGAACCACCAGCCTGTTTTCCAAGGGCAGCCGAAGCATATTGCATTCCCACCCACGGCGTATAAAGGCTCTAACTTCTCCACATCCTTACCAACACTTAGTATGATCTGTCTTGTTTGTTATAACTACCCTAGTGGATGGGATTTGGGGTTTGATCTGCCTTTCCCTAACAGGTAATGTTCTTGAGCATCTTTTCATGTGCTTTTTGGCCATTTGCATGTCTTCTTGGGAGAATTGACTGAATAAATCCTTTGCCCCTTTTTAAATTGGATTATTTGACTTTCTATTTTTGAGTTGTAAGAGTTATTTATTGATCATAAGTCCAAGTCTCTTATCAAGTATATGATTTGCAAAATGTTCTCCCATTCTGTGGTTGTCCTTTCACTTTCTTGATGGCGTCCTTTAAAGCACAAAAATGTTTAATTTGATAACGTCCACTTTATCTATTCTTTCTTTTGTTGCTTGTGCTTTTGGTGTCATATTTATGAAGTCAGTGCCTAACCCTGGGTCAGGAAGACTTATTGTGTTTTCTTCTAACCATTTTAATTCTTACATTGATGTCTTTGATCTAGTCCCAGTTAATTATTATACATGGTATGAGCTGGGGCTCTCAGCATGGGAGCCAACACTTCCTTGGCATGCTGACCCACCCCTTGCCCCACACTCGGGGAGAAACGCAATCCTTGCCACCCCCGAGTCAGCGTCTCCAGGATGCAGAACTTCTTTCCCATGGCCTCTCCTCTTGCCTACTTCTGCCAAGTCCTGATCTCTTTTCTGAGTTCTACCTTCTGAAATGATTGCCTTTTACACCAGCCTGCCCTCTTTCCTACACCTCCATTCCCCCTGCCTATTATTGAAAGTTTGGAGGTAAAGACAGGTGCGGCACTCACAGTAACAACCTAAAACTGGATGCCAGCATCACAGCCCTGGAAACCCGTCAGCCCTTCACTGCACTCTGAGTTCCCTGTTTCCAGGCCAACATCTCCCCTTGGGCCCCAACTGCTCTTCCCCCTGCCCCACCCCCAGCCCTCTTTCCCTTTCCCAAGACTCTCTTTCTCCCAACTCCCAGCTTCCAATACCCAAATGCCTGTACCTGTCTTTAGGGGGCAGTTTGGTCCTCCAAATGACACCCCAAATTGTACCTGTAACCTGTACTCATATTTCCAAAGGCTCACTGGGCTTTTCTGTTCAGCAAAGAACCATCTATTAGATCTTCACCTTTTGGCAGCCGAGAGTACCTGCCAAAGCTTTCAATCACAGTTTTCTTTTTAAATGATCAAATTGTTACGGAACCTGGACTGATCACCCGACAGAAGAACCAAGCAGCACCCGGAGATCTTGGAGGATAGGAGGTTTGTTTAACACGGGCGGGCTCAGAGGAGAGTGGTCTCCAAAGGTCTGAGCCCCGAGCACAAACAAAGGGGGCAATTTATACATTTCTACTTCTGCATACTTGGCACTTTTGGCACGTGCGCTAAGCGGGGCAGGGAGAAGAACCCGGATTGGTGCGCGCAGGAAGCAGAGCAGGGAGAAGAACCCAGAAGAGCCCTGGGGCAAGGACTGGGACTCTTCCGCCAGCTCGGTCGGCCATCTTAGGACACAGATTTTCCTTATCAAAATCATTGGGAAGTTGATTCCACTGAATTTTACTTTGCCCCAAATACGTTGGCAGCCGTTATTACACGTTAAAAATTTTAAATCCTGTTCGTTGAATTTATGTCAAATGGTCTTAGAATCACTTTGCCTCTCGGTGCTCCTCTTCTTCATGTAATTGGTGAAATTTGGTTGCTTTATTTCTCCAAAATATCTCCAGTTATGCCAGCTATTTCTGTACCCCCCCTCCTTTTTTTGGAGAGAGAGAGAGAGTGGGGTGGGGGGGACAGAAGGAGAGAGAGAAACTCAAGCAGACCCCTCCCCCCCAGAGCACAGAACCCCAGAGCCCAACTCAGGGCTGGATCTCACGACCCTGAGACCATGTCCTGAGCCGAAATCAAGAGCCGGATGCTTGACCAACTGAGCCACCCGCACGCCCCTGTGTATCTTCCTATTCAATGTTGCCAATTCCTTGAGTTTTGTAGTGGTTTATCTTTGTATTCCATCCGAAGCATTATTACACAGTCACTTCCCCATGGAAACAGTGTTGATTCAGCAAAAATAATCAGTGATGCTGTCACTGTCTTGAAATTCTTAGTAATTTTACCTTTGAGCATGTTTGGCAAGTGAAGCCCATAGGGACGAAGGAGCATTTACACGTGAGCCAAGAGGTAGGAGCAATATGTGTGTTCCCTGCCCTTCCACAGTGCTCCCAATACTACATGAATCCCCAGCTGGACCCCCAATGGTGGGAGTTCAGCGAGCCCCAAAGTGTGTTCACAAGGTAAGCGCACTGTGTCTACAACTGAGCTAGCTGCATGCAGATGGCCCTGAGAAGCCACATTTTCACTTGGAACCTGAACTTTCTTCAAAGATATAATGAAGGCAATGGTGTCCTAAGGAATATGAACATCCAAGGAACGCTCTTGACCGTTCTTCCTTACTTACATCACTCACGTTACTTCCTTGCAATCCTGCTGAAGTATTCCTTTGTGCTGAAAATGGTAACATAGCATCAAAGGGACTGGTCCTATTCCTCTCAGCCCTTCCTTACCCATCAGTACACAGAGGGTAGAAAGTGTATTTCATGTGCATGAAATGAAGAGCATGAAAAATAGTTGTCACTTCTGTGCATTTCCATGGCTTTAGTAAGAACAACATAGGTGTGCATCTATGAGCTATGAAATACGAATTGCGTGATTTCTGTGATTCCACGTAAGAGTTAAACGCACTTATATATGAATTTAAAACTGGCAGTACACCGTACAAAGACGGATGTTAAGATTCATGCTAATAGGGCGCCTGGGTGGCTCAGTCGGTTAAGCGACTGCCTTCGGCTCAGGTCATGGTCCTGGAGTCCCTGGATCGAGTCCCGCATCGGGCTCCCTGCTCGGCGGGGAGCCTGCTTCTCCCTCTGACCCTCCCCCCTCTCATGTGCTCTCTCTCTCTCATTCTCTCTGTCTCAAATAAATAAATAAAATCTTTAAAAAAAAAAAAAAGATTCATGCTAATCATTTAAAATTTTAATTTCTCTTTCCTTAGGATTATATTAAATAGCAAAAAGCCCATGAAAATTGAGGTACAGTGCAGTCAAAGGAGAAAGCCCCCCTCCCACGTTTTGAGCGAGGGTCCTGCATTTCCCATTTGCTCTGGGCCCACAGATTGGGCGTCCAACCCTGCGGCAGCAAACAAACAGAAGCCTTTCGCGGGCGGTCTGGTGAAGGGCAACACGGCAGTAAGTCCATGCACATTAGAGCGCCCGCGGGCGAAAAGCACGAGGGGGCGGCCACGGAGGCCGGGGGGCGGCGGCGGCCGGGGCGATCCGGGGCCTGATCTGCAAGCCCGGTGAGCGGCCCAGCCACGCCGGCTCCGGGGCTGCAGCCCACGCCTGACCAGTTTCAGAGAACATGAGCCTGGGAGCGCAGGAGGGGCGCAAGCCGGGCCCGCGAGCATCCCCGCGACCAGCAGAAGCGGGCTCCTCGAGGTGCGCATGCGTATGAGGCCGCAAAGCGGAGACGGCGAGCTGCCCTGGAATCCGCGCACACCCCTCCCTCCACAGTTCTGGTCTCGCGCTCCGCAAGCCGCTTCCCGCGAGGCCGGGCCAGTCCTCCAGAGCACCGAGAGCGCCGGCCAGAGCGGCAGAGGCGTCCGACTATGCGCCGGAACCAACGGCACAGCTGCGCCGGGCGCTCCGCGGCGCCGGCGGCCTTGTACGTCATTGCGGGCGCGACGGCCCGGGGGACAGCCGGGGTCTGCTTTCGTGGGGTTGCCGCGGCGGGACCGGCCGGGAAGATGCCAGTGGCGGTGATGGCGGAAAGTGCCTTTAGTTTCAAAAAGTTGCTGGATCAGTGCGAGAACCAGGAGCTCGAGGTAGCCGTTCGCGTCGCGCCGGGAGAAACCGCGGGGTCTTCTGCGGCCCCGGGGCGGTGCCGGTTTCCGGGGTAACAGGGCCCGCGGGGCTGGCGGCGGGCGCGGGAGCTGGGCTTGGGGAGCTCGGGACGCCGGGGTCCGCTGCGAAGGCTGCGGGCCTGGACCGCGTCCCCCCAGGCTCGCTGGGAGCTCCTTGTTTATTTTCAGCTACTCAGTGCGAAAACCGGGGGCATCTTTGCTCCTGACACATCCTCCAGTGTGTTTCTTGTGCTCATTGGACGGGGCATCTTTCCCCCCCGTATGGTGGAGGGCGGGAGAATGTGGATTTTATTAAAGGCGTTGTGCAGGCACACACACAGACTAAAGAAGGAGCAACCTTTTTTCAGCTCGGAGAGTCCTTAGTCTCATAATGTCCCCACCCAAGCTTACCGTTCGGTCTTGTATTACAGGACTGGTGAAAGTTGTATCGTGCAGCTGTTAAAGTTAATTGAGGGTTTTTTTCCCTTAGAAGGGCACTGGAAAACCATGTATAACGTTGGTATAAAAAGTTAATTAACCAAAGGAGCAGCCAGAAGCAGCAGCTCACTAATCAACACTTAATAGATCTTTTTTGAATGAATCAAATTTGAATGAAGAGAGAAATGTCTTTGTAGCACTCGGCTGTATTTTGGTTTTGTTTTGTTTTTTTTCCTATTCATCACTCATTACTTAGCTATTCAACATACTTGATAAGAATGGGCAGAATCATAGTGCTTTAGGAATCTGTTGGAAATGTTTGTTTCTTTTAATAGTAAGACCGTTTAAGAATTTGAGAACTGGGAAAGGAATCCCGTTTAAATATTCTCGTGCATATAAAGACACAGAGCTTTGGAGAGAGAGAAAATCACAGCTGATGGCAGATCTAAACTTAACACGGTGATTTTTAGTGTTTGGTACTTCTCTGAGCTCTTTCTACATCTGTAGTACTAAGTATTATAAAATAGGCTTATTTTTTAGATTAGTGTTAATAAAATCTTTTTTTTTTTTTTTTCTTTTTTAAGTGTAAATATAAATAAGGTTTCTCGTTTTTGGCCTTATAGGCTCCTGGAGGAATTGCTACTCCCCCAGTGTATGGTCAGCTGTTAGCTTTATATCTGCTTCACAATGACATGTAAGTACCTTCTACCTAAAGCCAAGAGCAGCAGCTTCGTCAGGATTGTACAGAAATTACTCTTGCATTGAAGAGAGATCATTAAAACATAAGAAGGTGCAAGGAGCTTTATCTTCTATTGTAACACTTAATATACCTGTTTCATATATTGAATCGTGACTCAAACTGTGATTAGGCTGAGTTGTTTTAAGATACACTTGTTTTACATATATTCTCTAAAAAAACATTCTAATTTGTTATGCGAAACTACAGTGTCAATAAATTCCTTTAATTCTGTTGACCTTTTTTGTCTTTAGAAAACTTCGTATGACCTCTGTATACTTAATTTCATATGTAATCAGTAGATCAAGAGAAACTGAAAGGGAGGATTGAGAAAGTTAAGAGAAATTTAAGTAACAACACCTATGAGATTTTTTGAAAGGTGTTGTTTTTTAGTTATTCCTAATTCGTGTTCATTGACGAAAAGTCAGAAAGCATAAGCGTACAGGAGTCCCTTGTGCTATGAATCGTCAATGATTACTGTTAAATGTTGTTGGCAAGTTCTGTTCAACCTTTTTGTTTCATACCTTTTAAAAAAACTAACCTGCGATTTCTATTAGACATATTATCGTAAGAGCTGTCGGTTTCATTTTTGTAATCCTCTCATCGTATGTTTGTTGTAGTTCAAGTTTTCAAACTCTTAAAAACTGCCTTGAAGTTTTGGTGACTCTGCACTCATTGTCAGGGAATTCCAGAGCCTTGAATAGAAATTTGTTTATATATGAATAAATTACCTACTTAAGTGTTTGTGTTTTTAGTGTACCCTTGCCTTAATTTAAGATCTAGATCGTTAACTAAAAATCCACTAAAAATGGCATTACTTTGGTGGAAGTATTTTATGTTTTTTTAATCTGGAAAGCTACTTTACTTGCCATGGACAAATTCATATAAAACTAAATTTCGGGGCGCCTGGGTGGCTCAGTCGGTTAAGCGGCTGCCTTCGGCTCAGGTCATATCCCTGGGTCCTGGGATCGAGCCCCACGTCCGGCTCCCTGCTCAGTGGAGAGCCTGCTTCTCCCTCTCTCTCTGCCTGCCTCTCTGCCTACTTGTGCTTTCTCTCTCTGTGTCAAATAAATAAATAAAATCTTTAAAAAAAAACAAAACACTAAATTTCACTCTATAAAATACAGAGTATTTTAAAATATACTTCTGTGTGTTTGCAGTAAGATCTAGAATTTTAAACATTTACTGAGATGATTTTTTTTTTAATTGCTTATTCTTTCTTGGGGGGATGTAAATTAGGAATAATGCAAGATATCTTTGGAAACGGATACCACCTGCTATAAAATCTGTAAGTATTCTTCAATGTATCCTACTACTTGAATGTAGTAACAGCATTCATTTAAATGGCAACCTTCTAAAGTTTTTAAAGTTTCTGTTTTCTTTCCCCTGTAGTTCACAGAAATAGTTACTAAACTGGTATTAAAGTTTAAGAACAGATCTACAAATTCCTCTGATCAGAAATTTAATTTCCCTTGGATGGTATAGAAATCTGTGCTCAGCTTCTACTGATCGTGTTTATTAAGACGCTTCTTTTAAGTGTCGCTTTGCCTGGCAACCAACTGAGACCTTTTAATAAAGGTTTGGTTTATGGTGTTTTTGCTTTTTTAACTAATTTATGCAGTAATGGTATTTACTTTGAAATTGATATTATTTCCAAGAATATCCTAAAAATGATTTTCACAGTATTAAGATTATTTTTGCTAATTAGGATTTTAGGTTTCTTAGTTTGGATGGGAGATTAGATGAAATAATGTCTTAAAAGTTTCTTCCAAAGTGGAATGAAATATATTTTTAATTTCATGGGATTCCCTGTTTCTAGCATAAATGCGAAGTGAATTTTTTAAACATTCACCAAATATTACCAAGAATTCACTTGAATTCTTCTGTTCATTATTGATATTCAGCAGCAATTCATTTTAGTATTTTTATTCTTTCTTCTCCAGACATTCGATTAAGTAAGATTGGAATGTTCCTCCAGCTTCATTGACTTAAAATAAAGAACTGTAAATTACACTCATCGTTTCAGTGATGTTAGCGGGAATTCTTTCCTGGGAGAGGCTACAGTATATGACATCTTAGATTGACAATCTTTATTATTAGTCATTTTGCTATTACTTTTGCCCAAGAAATATGTGTATGTATTTTACATGCACATATATATGAATATTCTTCATAACGTTGATCACATATATGTACAGATGAAATACAGATACAACATTCTGAAAAAGCAGTGTTTAAGAAAATTAATTTCCAGACTTAATTCTGAAATATTTTTGGACAACTGTTTTATGCTTTAATTTTCTGTTATAATAAAAATGTATATAAACCATACAAATAAATTTTGCATTACTGTCCACAGCATCTAAAAACCTTTTTGATAGTGACTGGGCTGAAGAAGTAATTATACGTCTTAAGAGAAATGTTGAATTATGTTTTAAGATACAGTTGTTGGTAAATCTGCGGAGCGACTATCCTCAAAGGCAGTGATATTTATTGCAGGCAAATTCTGAACTTGGGGGAATTTGGTCAGTAGGACAAAGAATCTGGCAGAGAGATTTCCCTGGGATCTATACGACCATCAACGCACACCAGTGGTCTGAGACGGTCCAGCCAATCATGGAAGCACTTAGAGGTAGCGTTTCTTCGTGGTTAAGAATTAAATTAGACCTGTTCTCTAAGTGCTGCGATACTGAAGTAAGTCAGTGATGTGTTTTAAAAAATAGATATTTTCTGCTAGGTGAACAAGGCAGCTTTCAAAATTCTTTTGTGAGGATTTGCTGTAACCATGCTTCTTCATTTCGTCTTGCTTGAGGTCATATCGGTAGCTAAGGGGCTCACTGTCTCTTAGTTCCAGACTGAAATTGCTCGTCAGTAAAAGGATTTTTTTGCTACTAAAACGAAATCTTGTGATACTGTAATAAGCTCAAGGTATGGGTGGTTAAGATTGTAAACCCCATGTATCTGAAAGTAGAGACTGTGCTTTGGAGTCTGTTGACCTCGGGCTTTGATAGGGGTTGTCTCCAGCTTCTGGATTTGTAACTAGTCAGTTCAGTACACAGATGCTCAGATGTTTTTTCATTGCTCTGAAAGATCACAAGCCTGTGTGACATAGCACTGATCCCACGATGAAACTGGACCCTGCCTCTCTCTCTGTTTTCCTGCCCCTGACATTTGCTGGTTCACTCTTTTATAAATTCATATAGTAACCTCTTTTCATGTTGTTCGATCCTTATTTCTTATTGTTACCTCGTTGCTGCCGTTAATACCTGCCTTGACTGTCTGCCTTCCTGCTCTGGAGGAGTCAGTGGGCAGGAATGTTTGAATAACCACTCATTATTCCGGCAAGGGATATCCTCTTTTCAGGGGAGCGGAAGGTGAAGGTTGCTTCTCAGATGTACCTCATTTTTCTTGTGATGGTAAAGCTCTGGCAGCATAAAACAGAACAATGTAAGGGACAAAACAGGAGGCACGTACTTTAAATATGAAGGAAGTGAGCAGGAGTGCAGGGCCAGCTGGTGGGTGGGAAGGGAGGAGTGTGGTATAAAGTTGCTCAGGTACAGTAGGGGCAGTTTGGGATTTTCCCACAGGAAACCGCCTTCACCTCTTCACATAAGTCCAGAGGAGAAAAGAGTGTGGTGGTGGATTTTTGTAGTATCTGGTTCAGTCTTAGGATTGTAGCGTGAGGGCACAGTCTGCGGGCCATCTCCCAGCGGCCTACAGCAGCGTCATTGGCAGGACTAGGGCTCAGATCTCCTGACCCACGCAGCAGATATTCCCTGTGTGCCTTCAGTGGGTGCAGCGGTGTTTCTCCCAGGACCGCCTCTGCCTCCAGCCCCGTTAGATGCAGTACTTCTTTGAAGTCAGTGCTGCGGGCCCCTGGGAGGCTGTGGAGCACAACATGGGAGAGTTTGGACCCTGGAGCCATACTTCTGGAGTTCACATCCTGGTTCTGCCACTTGAGTGACCCTTCTGTACTTTTCTCATTTGTAAAGTGCGATCAGAAGTAGTATTTTCCTTGGGTGGTTAGAACTGAATTAATATGTATAAGCACTTACATATGCTTAATTAATTAATACATACAAGCACTCATCTGTTCACTTGCAGTATCTGTGAATATACCTGAGAATTTTACAAATCCCCAGATTCACGAATGGTACCGTATTTTCCTCCATAAGATGAAGCCTGGTGAAGGAAGTCTCATAACAGATTTGAATTACTGCTAAATTTGACGTTTTGCTTTTTAATGTATTACAAATTTTCGGTTTCCTAGATTGTTTTAAGAACACTCACATTCTCAGGTTTTTTCCTTTTCTGTTCTGAATTAGTCACAGTCCTACCAGAAAATTGAAAGTGGCTTCAGTGACGAGAGGCTGGTGAAAAGAGCGGTCTCTAAAGGCAGCCAGCAGGGCCTGACAAAGCACCCAGGGGCCGGGTGTGGACAGTAGCCATTTTTACTCTAGGCCCAAAGGGAGGAGGCGAGGGGCCCACACTGCTGAGGTCACAGAAAGGGGCTGCCCCCGGGAGCTGAGGAGCAGCTTGAGCAAGGCAGGGAGGGCGCAGAGGAAGGACGTTCCCGGGACCCGTGGACCCACCCCCCAGGCGGGAGCACGCAGGTGGCATGGGTGGTGGTGCCCGGACTGCCTGGAACAGAAGGGCAGAGGTGGGTTAGGAAGCGCGGGACGGCCGGTCATCTGCCCTCTGCAGCACTAGCACCTGGCAGTTGCTGGCATATAATAAGCATGCGGAGCTATTTTTTACACAACAGAGGGAGCATTCTTTTCGGGTCTCCCCAGGACTTTGTCCCCGGGTGAACCACCACAGATGTTAGGTGCCGGCTCAGCGGATTCCCCTTTCCAGCTTGTCATTCTAATGCATGCCCTCAGGAGGTGACACATTTCACAGATCTTAAGGGTCACACAGTGACTAGAATGTCTCTGAGGGGTTACAAGCAGCCCCAGTTGTGTAGCCTCTCACTGACCCTGTGGAACACCCCAAGCCTGTATTTTTGCTTCCTCTGCCCACCAGCTTCCATCTCCCCGTGTGCTTGCTTCTCTGCCGTGTGCCAGGCCTGCCTCTTTGTGTCTCTTGTTCTACTCCCCATCTCCTCTCAATTCTAAAGATCTGACCAGAGTGCTTGAACTCAGGTTAATATTTTTAAAATATGGTAGGCTTTCCAAGTGGGTATGGTTGTTGGCGCTCACTTGGATTTCCCTTTTCCACTGTTGCTCTTGGTTCTTTTTCACTGAGTGCCCATGACCTTCAGTAAGGGAAAGTTCCCTTACGCTAAGATGTTTTCAAGTCCAGCGTGAGGTCATGTGCTGGGTGGTCGGTAGGAAGAAGGAAGGAGTTGACTGAAGGCATGCAAGGAGGGGCAGTACCGGCTGAGCAGAAGCTGGCGAGGACATCAGCCTCAGTGAGCAGTGAAGAAACGCAATGGAACGTCCACGATCTTTAAGAAATATGAGGGAACAAAGCCAAAGGCTTCGTCCTGGTGATACCATCAACAAGCACGTCTTCAGCACGTACTTCGTTAGAGAGGCTGGGCTCTTTGGCGGGGGGGCGGTATAAAGATATAAAGACAGCCCTCCTCCCATAGAGAAGTTTAGGGATCATTGAGGTGATGGGAGTGGGGAGGGGTGGGGCAGTGTGTTGTAGGTGGTGAAAGCATGCTTGCTAAACAGGTAGTATAAACAATGCTGTGAATTTAGAGAAGGACAGAGATGGCAGTGAACTTCAGTGCCGCAGGAGTTTGTAAACTGACCTAGGAGTCGTAGAGAGCAGACATCACACAACAGCGTAAACCCAAAGCCTGGAGATGAGAAGGTGTGAGACTTTCTGATAGCTGGGGGCCTAACTGGGAGCAAAGGGTGCCTGAGGAACTTGGTGCAGTTGTCAGGCAATGTCCCAGGAATGGAGAGAGGATTTTCAGTATGGGACTATATATACTGCACATATATACTGGCCTATTAATTGTGGAAAGTAAAATCCAGAATATTTTTAAGCATGTTGACAGCCAGATGGAGGAGTCCTTATGTTCCTGGAAGAGCAGTGGGCAGGAAGACAGGCTAGCTGGACCTCAGTTTCTACCATTGACTTTTGGTCTCTGCCTCATTTCTGGAATAGTCATTGTGGGAATGTAAGCCTGGGGAAATCCCACATGTCCTCTCTAGGGAGGTTTTGTTGCTGGAATTGTTTGCAGCCCCACCCCCCACCCCCCAATTAGGTTTAGTCATTCAGGATTTGACCTTAGGATTTGAACCCAAATAAAGTCAATAGTTTAGAGCAGACTCAAAAGTTAGTGTTAACAAAAATTCAACTGAGTAAACTTGGAGATCTAATTGGCTTTATTAAGCAGTCCATGAATTGGGCAGCATACCATCCAGCAAGTAGAGGGGAGCTCTGAGGAGCTGTGCATAATGGCGGGTTTTCATGGGAAGGAGCTTGGGGCAGGGACGTTACTACTAGCAAAAGAAAAGGAATGTTCCAGGCCAGGTCACCTTCCCTTAAGGGTAGAGTGGGGAGTCTTCTCCTTTTGGGGGATGGAGGGGGGGCCTCTGTGACAGATTACCTGTTCCACAGGCTCGGGAAATTCCCAACTGATCTCTTACAACTGTTTCTAGGGGAGGTTGAAACTGTGTTCGGTATGAAGTCCCAGTTTGCTGACTCGGCATTTGGGGCTTATGGTTTTCTTGTTAACAGAAGAGTGCTCTAGTTACAGAGCTTGTTCTGCAGTTCCTAGGTGTGATTCTAGATCAGAGACCCTCCTCACAAAGGACAACTAAATACCAAAGTAGATCATTTCTGCTCCATTCAGTCCAGTGTTTGTAAGTGGGATTAAAAAAGAAATTTAAGGAAAATTATATACCAAGTGCATAAATATATTTAAATGAAATTTTCTTAGATTTTGGTCTTATGTGTATTAACTTTTTTCCTTCTTTGTAAATTTCATTGTCCTCCAAGGGAGATTGGCTGTCTGAGAGGAAGTACAAGGAATTGATTGTTTATTCGGCAATATCTGAGCACCTCTTTCATGCCAGGCACGTGTGTCTGCATCTGTAAGCATAGAAACCTTTGGGTCGAGCTAGTCTCGTTTATAAAATGTGGACAAGGCCAATCACATAACTGAATTATGTGTTAAAAACGCCAGCTCTTGGTTCACTGTCTGCCACCCGTCCATTCCCCCCACAGATGCAACGAGGAGAAGGGCCTTTGCCCTGGTCTCTCAAGCCTACACCTCCATCATTGCAGACGACTTCGCCGCCTTTGTCGGGCTCCCCGTGGAAGAGGCCGTGAAAGGTATTTGAGCTCGCTGTTTATGGGGAAGTGTGACTTGTTGGAGCAGGTTGGTTTTGGAATTCAGGCGGTGTTCGTTCCCTGGAAAGGGAAACCTGTGTGGCATCCCCCCCGACCCCCACTGCCTCCAACCCCCAGCCCCCTCCCCCCACCGCCGGCAGGGCCAGGCCCAGAAGCAGGCTGTCGGCAGGCCCAGCAGTGGTGCTGGGGCGGCTGGAGTGAGTGTCCCGCTCAGCGGTGCGAGGAGATACCGTATCCAGACCTAACAGGGCCTCACAATCGCTTTTGCCACCAAATGAGTTCAGGAAAAACTTTTTGGATTTCTGGGTGTGGATAAGAAATTTCAGGTTCTTATGTACTTTTAAAGCACTTTTTACCAGAGGCAGTTAATGATATCCTAGAACACGAGCTTTGCAAAGGAGTACTTTGCCATTTTGATGAAGTTACCATTCAGCTATGTCTGTGTGGTGTGCCCTTGTTGTATGCGATCATTCTGGCTCTTTCCTTATTGGAACCTCTTTGATGTTCCTGTAGTCATTTTTTATCATGGTTCCCAGGGCCTGATCCCTGAGTATTTTCTACTTTTATTTCCAAGAACTTTGATGAAGACTTAAGTTAACAGTGGGCCTGTGAAATGGTGGGGTGCCCTCCCAAGATGATGCCCAGGAAGGGGACTCAGAGCCGCTGTTGACTGGGAGTGGGTGGGGCAGGGAGGGATGTGGTGGGAACAGAGTTACTGAAAGGGACAACGAGGGGGCGGAGTAAGGCATTTGAGACAACTCCATGCAGCTCGATTACACCCGGTCTTATAAGTGGTGGGAAATACCAGATACAAGAAAGTAAAGGATGTACAAATTAGTTGCTTTTGTAAGTATGCCAGGCGAGTAGTAGTATATTCATGATTCGGAGCCTAAACTTTGTAACTTCTTTAAATTACTTCTTTTCCTCTGAAAATCAGCATGTTGATAAATGTATTTTTTTTTAAGAAAATCTTAATTGACCTCAGGATTCACATGTAGAAATCCTCATTTCACCCGTACTTGGTAAAGGCAGTCTCCTCCCACGTCCCTTTTCAGCCCATTTTTTTTCCCTCCATATTTCTCACCAGTAACTCCTCTTACCCACTGGTCTCCAGCTGTGCTTTCGCATTTTCATTTCTCAGGTGATGCCCAGACTAGCTCCTCCCCTCGGTAAATTGCTATAGAACATTGTCTGTGCCCATAGCATTGTCTTTGTCTTACCATGGTTGACATTTTTGATTCTCTGACTAAAATGGGAACTCTGTAAAGACCACATCTTGTTCCTCAGTTTCCAAAGCCTACCACAATTTTAGATGCATAGCAGGCAGGTCAATGAGAGTTCCTGGAGTAAAACAGTACTGTTGCTTACTCACAAACATTTGTTTTGATTCATCTTGAAGTTGATCCATAGTTTATTACATAATAAATAACATCCCCCCAAGCCGTACTCTTAACCGACTGCTGGGTGGGACTCCTGTACGCGCCCCCCATGCTAACTGCGTGATCTGGGACACATCCCTGGAGTTCTCCAGACTCCGTTCTCCACATCAGTTAGGTGATGGTCCTGTGTCCTTCTTCGAGTAGTGTGATGATGACCTGAGTGATTCCTGTGGAACGGTGCCTGCCGGCCAGGAGTCTGTGTGTGAGCTGTGGTTCTTGTCATCGGACTCGCTTTGTCACTACCGATGGAGCAGCTGCAGGTGGTGTCATGTGCGTCCTCCTCAGGACACGGTGTTGTCTTAGTTACACTGACCAGATTAGTACCGTAATGCGCACTTTACAGAAGACCGCTCATCTGCTAGGGATTCTCTCGGCCTGACACAGTAAAATGGCTTCGATCCACGTTTCAGAAATGTTTCAAAAGTAAGTTCACCTGAGAAAGCTGTCTATAATCTACTTTTCTAGAAAAAAAGACACATTGTAGGGTAACCTGCACTTGTCAGATCTTCCATACAAGTAGTATCATTGATAGACTGTGGATCTCGTAGATGAAAATTATAGGAGTTTTTTTGGTTATTTCTCATTTGTGTGTTAAATACACATTTTTTAGGTATATTAGAACAAGGATGGCAAGCGGACTCCACCACAAGAATGGTTATGCCCAAAAAGCCAGGTAGGTGGAGCTCTTCATCCACGTATGCAGCACTGACCTAAGACCACGTCAGGTTCTGAGGCATGCATTTGAGCCATTTGATAATAAGGTTCTTCTGTACTAGCAAATTGAAAGTAACTCAGGTTAAATATAGATGTGGAATGATAGACACGGTAGAAAGGATTTTAAAGATCACCTAGTTTTACCTTAATTTTTAAAAATGTATTTCTTGTATAGAAAACTATTTTATATGGGTTTTTCATAATCCTTATTATGGTTTTTCCTTTATATGGGTTTTTCATCATCCTTGTATAAAAACCTATTTTTTATGGGTTTTTCATAATCCTTATTACATCTTAATTTTTACTAAGTATTAGTCTCCCATCCTTTTATTTATTGGGGCCATTTCTAAGCATGTTTATCCATAATATCTAAACTGTTGCCTTTTAAAAAATATATATCTTATTCAGATACACCCCTTTTCTCCTTGTACTACAGACATGTACACTCTTCTCTGAAATAAGATTTCAGTGGCTTTAACATGCACAAAATTAAGTGTTTTGGCTTAAATTATTTGACCTGCCCTCGTTGTGTCCGTCTGAATTCCCAGTCCCTCGGTACGCCTTCTGCGGTGAGCCGTGCTCATTCCTGCTTGGAGGCCTCTCCTCCTGCTTGGCAGGAATGTCCTTTTCTGCCAGGTCTTTGGAGCTGAGCTTAATGCCCACATCTGTGAGCCCTCCTCCTTCAACCCAAAGTTCCTTCCACCTGCCCTGAATTCCTGTTGTTTAGACATTGTTGGTGCCACAGTAAAGAATTACTCAAATTTCAATGGGCTCTAGCCCGTGAAGGTACAGGAAGTGGTTAGACATGGTCCCAGCAAGTCTAGCTGCTGAGAGAAAACTGCTGTGGTGAGAAGACTCATGTAATCATACAGAGCATAATTGTTAACTCTGTTTGAGAAGTAGCAAATGGTCATAAACGCCATTGTGTTAAAAACGACATGTTCTGTGTGAAAGTTCTTTATGATGACTCCTATAAATTGTGCTGTTAATTTTACTTAGTTGCAGGGGCCCTGGATGTGTCCTTTAACCGGTTTATTCCTTTATCAGGTATGTATTTTTATATGCTCGTTTAAAACTTGTTTCATTATTCTTTATTTCTCTTTTGTCGTGTGTCTCTTTTTTTCTTAGCTCTAACCTTATAAACGAAGAGGTTAAATTCTATACTTGCTGTTTATGATAACATATTTGGTTACAAGAGAGAACGTGTGGGTTCCCCTCTGGAGCTTACCTTGACGCCGGGGCACCTTCTGGCCCGGCCACAGAGCCGCGTCCGTGTTGTGTAGGGGAGCCGTGATAGAGCTGCTCACCAGCACTTACTCAGATGGCATCCCTAGGCTGACATGTGCAAACTTAAAAGCTAGAACTGAATTCCTGGGTGATGGGGTTCTTTGTGGGGCTTTTTTTGTTCACTGACAGTTTCATAGAGCAGTGCCTGGCACACGGTCAATACTGGGTAATTCTTCATTGAATTCTGTGTCACATGGGTAGGTGTCCTTCCAACAAGAGCTGTGCTCTCCTAAGAGGGTTGTTTCATGTTAACGTGGAAACTTCAGCAAAGCCAGACATGCCTTTACTCCCAGTTTAGGAAAACTACTCATCAAAGTTGAGACTTCTTTGCTTGTTTTTCAAAAATGTCCAAAATCAATAAGAAAGTTTCCTTATTGTTCAATTAACAGGCATTGGAGGGTGTGGGTGGCAGGGCCCACGCGCCGTTACACGGGGATCTAACTTTAGTCTCTCTCTGTATTTCACACGCAGAGCCTGCCCCAGTGCCCCCGATCCCCAATGAACAGCAGTTAGCCAGACTGACCGATTATGTGGCTTTCCTCGAAAACTGATGTATCATTCTGAGTTCAAGATCCACCTTCAGAATCCTGTATACTGACAGATAGAGAAATGTAAAATTTTTATTTTCAATTTATTGGATGGATAAAGCACCTCAGCATTCCTTACTGAGTATGTGATAAAATACATATATAAAGTATATTATATATATTTTGTCCTTAAACATTATGCTGAATAGTTGTTGAAACAATTCTCATTTTGTAATATTTGACAATTTGGATGGAGCCCGTCAGTATTATGCAGTTTATATTTCCTAGTACAGCTCTCCTGCTTCGTGGAGGTCAGTGGCTGTCAGCTGTTTGTCCCTGCCCCAGCGCCCAGCACACTCCCATCTGCACCGATTGTTGATACTTAGAGTGTTGATACTTAGAGCGATTCATTTGGGGTTTGAGGAGGACCGTCCCCAGAGCCAGTATCTGAGCTGCTGGGGCTTCTGATGCACCCCCTTCAGAGAATATGCTCTCCTTTCTCCTCACCTCCTGAACATCACTCCTACAGAATGCCGAAATGCAGCTGAGGAACCAAAGACCATTTCCTCAGTAAACCAGTTTGTGAACTTCAGATTTTTTCCTGATAGTGTGAGTACATCCATTGCTGGCAGTGGAGGGCTTGCCATGAAAATGCAACTATTTAAGACCTTCAGGAGAAGTATTAGATGTAATGTTCCTTTCGGAAGAAGGGAAACTTAGGGTGGAATGCATTCTATCAGTAAAGAAGCTATTAAGATAAGTGATCCACTTTGTACAACTATCCTGCAACCTACTGGTTGCTTATATTTATCCTTTGGTTCAAGGTCTGCCTTTTGGAGAAACACTGAACAAGTCTTTCAGTTTTTGTGTGATGCCCTCTAAATATTTGGAGGTGTTTATTGTATCTTCAGGTTAGAAGCCCCCCTGCTTCATTTATTCTGCATTTGTTCAATAAATATTTAATTGCATCAACTGTTTCATCTGAGAGAGTTTCTAGACATTTCACTCCTGGTCTTTCTGTGGATACATTCTAGTTTGTCATTGTCTCTCAAGATATGAATTTCCTAATTAAATAGAAATGACGTATATAGTGGTGATTACATGATTCATGTTTTCACTCATTTTAAACACATTTTTCAGTTACTGTTAACATTTATGGAAATACCTTTTAAATTGACATTTTACTAAACTCCGATGTATAAGTCATGTTGTTAAAACTCCCTTGTTTTACAGTTGAGGAAATGGAAATTCAAGAAGCAAGAGGATCAGTAGCTAGAAAGTGATGATGCCAGTTGTTGAACTTCCAGGTATTAAGTACAAATTGTATCCATGGGCCTGATTTTTAGTAGGTTGGAACCAATCCAAATGTTCATTAACTGGGGACGAGGTGACTAAATGGTGTGCAGTGCCGTGCAGCTCCTGGAGGCGTGAGTACGAGAGAGAAGGTCTCTGGACGGAATTAGGTGAAACCAGACGAAGTAGAAGGTTAGACTGTTGCTTCAAGGGTGAGAAAGGCTATATGGGTACACGTGCAGCTGTACATGCTGGTATTTCAGAAAAACAGTCCAAGGATCAGCCAAAAGCTAGTAAAAATGATTCTCTACAGGGAAAGAGGAGGAGGTCAGTGAACTTCACACAGTGAAACAGTAATTATTTCAAGTGACTCGATCACAGTATTTTGATTCTGCATTGTCACTGGGATATATACTGAGGACACAAAGATCTCAGCCTACTGAATATGGTTTCATGGCTAATTTCAAAAAAACTACCTTGATACCATCACTATTATTAAAAGTATATTTTAGGATAAAACAGTTCAGAAATGAGGTAATCTTGTTAGAACCTAGTAATCTTAAATATCACATAGAAACCTTAAATGATTGAGCGCCTGGGTGGCTCAGTTGGTTAAGCGTCTGCCTTCGGCTCAGGTCATGATCCTGGAGTCCCTGGATCGAGTCCCGCATCGGGCTCCCTGCTCAGCAGGGGGTCTGCTTCTCCCTCTGACCCTCCCCCGTCTCATGTGCTCTCTCATTCTCTCTCTCTCAAATAAATAAAATCTTCAAAAAAAAAAAAAAACCTTAAATGATTTATTTTTCTTTCTCAATAATAAATAGTTCCTGGCTCTGTCCAACTAAAAAGGCCTAGAGTAATTACAACCCAGCACCAATGAGAACCAATAGTGCCCAGATTGTGGTCTCTAAACTTGTTTCAACTAAGCGGAATCAGAACTTATTTTCAAAGTAGGTACAAGGTGGGGCACCCAGTGACTGAATCATTAAGCGTCTGCCGTTGGCTAAGGTCATGATCTCAGGGTCCTGGGATCAAGCCGTGCGTTGGGCTCCCTGCTCAGCGGGGAGCCTGCTTCTCCCTCTCCTACTCCCCCCTGCTTGTGTTCCCTCTCTCGCTGTGTCTCTGTCAAATAAATAAATAAAATCTTTAAAAAAAAAAAAAAAGTAGGGACAAGTCTGGGGAAATAATTGTACAGGTTGATCCCCAGTACAAGATGTCCCAGGTTCAGGAATGTTTCAAAGTCTCATAGGGTTCTTTCAGAAGTTCATAGAAGCTGACTTGAAGGAGCTCCCACTGGTCGAACATGAGACAAATTGAGCATGAAAAATCTGTGTGTCTATATTTTTAATCCCAAGTTCATAATTACAATACTAAGATGACCTCATCTTTGTACAAGAAATTCGGGATGTGCTTGATTCCATCTTCCCCATATTTATTTATCAATCTTAAGAATAAATGAATTGATGCCCTAGTGATGTCCAAAGTAACAAAATTGAACCTGCGAAGTAATCAAACAACTGGTGGTAGAAAATTCTTTCTAGAAGGATTCCACCTAGTGCAGATAGAAGTAGAAAATCTGTACTTTGTAGTACTTTGCCTCAAGGATCTAGGAAGGAAGCATCAGTGGCTGCTTGGACCACGGGCTGAGAAAACGAGAGCATATAGCCAGCCCATCCCTGTGCCCTGGTACCTGCTGAGACTCCCACCTGCATGCAGGTGTAGCCCGACGGCAGCCTGCTTTTGATGCATTGACTGCAACTGCCGTGTTTGCGCTGGGGCTTAGCCTGACAACGCCACAGGGGTTGCCCACACAAACCTGGGGAAGGGGGCGCTAGCCCCTGAGCAGCCCTTCAGCAGATGGAGGCCTGATCCAGGGAATAACACTGCCTTCCATGTCTTGAGAAGACAGTTTCAGGTCTGGAATTCTAGGCCTGGTTCCTGAAAAAAGACCACAGCCAGACTGAGCTGTGGTTGCCCATTGTGACCAGTCTGCAGTGCCGTGGATTGCTAGCTCCCCCTTCCTGTCTATCTCTACCCAGTGCCCCTCTGTGTTTCCTGGGATCGAGAGACTTGGCCCATCTGCACGTAAGTTGAAAGCACCTGAATCCATGTGTCTTTAACCTCACTCACAGTGGGACGTATGCGTACCAGGAAGGCATGGTAAGCATACAGCCTCCACCATGAGGTTTTTTGTCAAAACAAACTCCCCTTCCCCAAAATGAATGTGAATCTAACCAAGGTTGTAGACTTAACTGCCCATTCCCATTAAACATGGGTATTAGGTGAACAAGTTAAACACCCCACTAAGAAGCAATCAGCCTGATCTAGAATGTGGGGGATTTAACAGGACAAAAAAGTGAGTTTCCTTCAAAAATGAATGAGAAGAATCAGAGGGTGGTAGAGTTGGCAGTGAGCATTGGAAGATCTCTGCTCCTGGGTGGAAGAACTTTGAGGCCGACTCCAGTCGTCAAGAACTACAAACAGGTGGCTGCGTGGGAAGAAACATGCTTACGGGCATCAAGGTGCATGTTGAAGGGAGTAGAGAACACAGGGGGCCTTATGGCGCGGCCTTTGGGGGGTGGCTGCGGGTCGGGGCCAGGTCCCTTGCCGGGGGCCTACCACCTGGGGGACAAGCATTTGAAAGGGCTAAACCACACAGCTGTGTAACCTCGAGGCATCTGGTGAACTTTTAGTCTGCTTTGGGTAGGAAGAAGTGAGGCCAAGTCCAAAAGAAAACCTTTGGAAACAGCTTAGTTTTCCTCCGGTCTTGCTGTGCTGGGCTCCAGTTAACAGGTGGGGTGGCGGGGAGCGGGGGTGCCTATCAGCAGAGAGCAGTTGAACAGTTAGTTAAGCTGCTGGAGGACAGGTCAGCGGAACATGTTCTAATGGAAACCGAAAGTAAACAACGGAACTTACTGGAAGCAGTGTGTTGGAGACATTGAGTCACAGCAAAGAGGTCTACGATGTGTGCAGTGGAAATCCAAGGAATAGAAAATAAAGCAGGAAAACAATCCTTGGAAGGACTGGCCAAGAACCTTCCAAGACTGATGAAAGAAATGAAGCCACAGGTTCAGAAATCTCAGAAAACCCCGCACAGGATGAATACAAAACAAACACCCCTCACACCCTGACACCTGCTAGGAAACTACCAAAAGGGAAAGCAAACATGTTAAAAGCATGGAGGGGGGTAACCGGGGAGGGGGGAGTAGGGGGGAATTTCTCTTCAGAAAAGCAACAGCAAAGCCAGAGGATAATAAAATGGCTTTTTTTTTTTTTTAAGTGTTGAAAGAAAAAAGTCCTGACTGCCATTTATAAGACACGCTCTTACTTTCGGCCCTCCTGTGTTAAGTTTAAAAGTTGGAGAAGGTACGTCGGTGCAAACACCATCGAAAAGCAAGCAGGTGCTGCTTTGGTGATGCCACGCAGTCGGCCTGAAGGCAAGAAGCGCTCTCCGAGATGGAGAAGCACGTTTTGTGGACAGGGTTTCCCATTGCTGCCCTGGGTTACCACAAACCTGATGGCTTCCAACAGCACTGACAGCTGGTAGTTGAGGAGTGTGAGCTGGGTCTGTCTGGACCAGCGGCAGGTGTCAACAGGACTGCTGCCTTCCCGTCCGGAGGCCCCGGGGACAGTCTGTTTCCTCGCCCCGTCCAGCTTCCGCAGGCCGCCCGCACACCTTGGCTCCTGGCCTTGCCTCCATTTTCACAACCAGCAGTGCTGGGCCAGGTCCTTTGCACACTGCCACCCTCCGGGGCTCACCTCGGCCTCCCCCTTGCACGAAAGACCCCTGTGATTATGTTGGTCCCACCTGGCAATCCAGGACAAGCTCCCTATTTTAAGAGAGGCTGATGAGTGACCTTTCTTCTGTCTGCTCTCTTAATTTCCCTTTCATGTGACTGAACGTATTCACGGGTTCCAGGGATTCGGACATCTGCATCTTTGGGGACCAATCATCTTCCCACTACAGTAGACAACAGGATTATGTGATTCTAAATCTATAAAAATTGAAATATAATAAAAGTTAACAACTGAGAGTCCTCTACAGTTGGGGCATTGGGGTGGGAGGTGCCCTACCAGACATTAACACATAATCTAAAGCCCCTTATTAAAAAATCATGGCACGAGCATGAACAGTAGCTAGAGGAATAAACTAGAGAGATGAGAAATAGACTCGAATACATACAGGAATGTACCTACCGTATGATACAGATGGCATCTCAGGTCACTGAGGTTAAGGTGGACTTTTAAAGATCTTACTTATTTGAGAGAGAGAATGAGATAGAGCATGAAAGTGGGGAGGGTCAGCGGGAGAGGCAGACTCCCTGCTGAGCAGGGAGCCCGATGTGGGACTCGATCCCGGGACTCCAGGATCATGACCTGAGCCGAAGGCAGTCGCTTAACGAACTGAGCCACCCAGGCGCCCTAAGGTGGACTTTTAAACAAATGGCTCTGGGAAAATTGATTAGCCTTTGGAAAAATAAATCCATTAGAATAAAATCCAGATAGATCAGGAATCTTAATGTGAAAGAATGAAACTATGCCAGTCCTAGAACTTGGGCAAAGGAAAGGCTTCTGTGTCTCAGAATTCTAGCTGCTGAAGAGTCCAATTTGACTACTGACAAATGTTGCA
The DNA here is from genome assembly GCF_011800145.1 of Mirounga leonina. Taxonomy (NCBI): domain Eukaryota; kingdom Metazoa; phylum Chordata; class Mammalia; order Carnivora; family Phocidae; genus Mirounga; species Mirounga leonina. The sequence continues at coordinate 3,525,815 of NW_023270377.1, read as the reverse complement.
AATTATAAAGATACCCAAACAGCAACAGAGACAGAAACCGAAGGTAAATATAGAGAACAAACTGGGGTTGCCAGAAGAGAAGGGTTTGGGGATAGGGAGTGGGTGGGATAGCTGAAGGGGATTGAAAAGTCCAGACTTCCAGGGACTCCTGGCGGGCTCAGTCAGGTAAGCGTCTGATTCTTGATTTCGGCTCAGGTCATGATCTCGGGGTTGTGAGATCAAGCCCCGTGTCGGGCTCTGTGCTGGGTGTGGAGACTGCTTAAGATTCTCCCTCTCCCTCCCCCGCTCGCTCTCAAAAAAGTGCAAACTTCCAGTTTTAAGTAAATCCTGGAGATGAAGAGAACAGCATAGGTAATATAGTCAGTAATATTGCAATAATGCGTGGGGACAGGTGGGGGCCGTGCTCATCCTGGTGAGCACCGTGTAGTGTACGAACTGTTGAGTCACTATGTTGTACACCTGAAACATACAACACTGCACGTCATCTGTACCTCAATTAAAAATTTTTAAAAAGACATCTGAGAACTGACAAAATATTTACAACATAAAGGGCTGGTAATATTCCTCATATATAAAGAATTCTTAAAAATTGAGGGAATTAGGGGCACCTGGGTGGCTCAGTCGGTTAAGTGTCTGCCCTTTGGCTGGGGTCGTGATCTCAGGGTCCTGGGATCGGGCCCTGCATCAGGCTCTCTGTTCAGTGGGGAGCCTGCTTCTCCCTCTCCCTCTGTTCCTCCCCCCAGCTTGTGCTCATGCTCTCTCTCTCTCTCAAAATACCTTTTTTTAATAATTTTTTTAATTTTATTATGTTATGTTAGTCACCATACATTACATCATTAGTTTTTGATATGGTGATCCACGATCCATTATTTTCGCATAACACCCAGTGCTCCATGCAGTACGTGCCCTCCTTAATACCCATCTCCAGGCTAACCAATCCCCCCTCCCCCTTTCCCTCTAAAACCCTGTTTGTTTCTCAGGTCCATAGTCTCTCATGGTTCATCTCTCCCTCCAATTTCCCCCCCTTCATTGTTCCCTTCCTTCTCCTAATGTCCTCCATGCTATTCCTTATGTTCCACAAATAAGTGAAACCATATGATAATTGACTTTCTCTGCTTGACTTATTTCACTTAGCATAATCTCTTAATCATAATCATAATCTTCCAGTCCCATCCATGTTGATGTAAAAGTTGGGTATTCATCTTTTCTGATGGCTGAGTAATATTCCATTGTATATATGGACCACATCTTCTTTATCCATTCATCTGTTGAAGGGCATCTCGGCTCTTTCCACAGTTTGGCTATTGTGGACATTGCTGCTATGAATATTGGGGTGCATATGGCCCTCTTTTCTTTTCACTACATCTGTGTCTTTGGGGTAAATACCCAGGAGTGCAATTGCTGGGTCATAGGTTAGCTCTATTTTTAAATTTTTGAGGAACCTCCACACTGTTTTCCAAAGTGGCTGTACCAACTTGCATTCCCACCAACAGTGTAAGAGGGTTCCCCTTTCTCCACAACCTCTCCAGCATTTGTTGTTTCTTGCCTTGTCAATTTTTGCCATTCTAACTGGTGTAAGGTGGTATCTCATTGTGGTTTTGATTTGAATTTCCCTGATGGCTAATGATGATGAACATTTTTTCATGTGTCTGTTAGCCATTTGTATGTCTTCTTTAGAGAAGTGTCTGTTCATGTCTTCTGTCCATTTTTGGACTTGATTATTTGGTTTTTTGGGTGTTGAGTTTGAGAAGTTCTTTATAGATCTTGGATACCAGCCCTTTATCTGTAGTGTCATTTGCAAATATTTTCTCCCATTCCGTGGGTTGCCTCTTTGTTTTGTTGACTGTTTCCTTTGCTGTGCAGAAGCTTTTTATCTTGATGAAGTCCCAAAAGTTCATTTTTGCTTTTGTTTCACTAGCTTTTAGAAATGTATCTTGAAAGAACTTGCTGTGACCGATGTCAAAGAGGTTACTGCCTATGTTCTCCTCTAGGATTTTGATGGATTCCTGTCTCACATTGAAGTCTTTCATCCATTTTGAGTTTTTCTTTGTGTATGGTGTTAGAGAATGGTCGAGTTTCATTCTTCTGCATGTGGCTGTCCAATTTTCCCAGCACCATTTATTGAAGAGACTGTCTTTTTTTCCATTGCATGTTTTTTCCTGCTTTGTCGAAGATTATTTGAAAATATCTTAAAAAATAATTGAGGGAATTAGAAAAAAACAAAAAACAATAGAAAAAAATGACAAAAGACATGAACAGTAGTTCACAAAAATTTACAAAGTGGCTTTTAAACATGAAAAGATGTTCAACTTCATTTATAATAGGAGAAATGGGAGTTTAAAATAACACTGAATTTGTGTTTGTGAGCCTTGGGAGTGGCAGAACCTCAAGAATGTAACAATGTTTTCTGTCACCAAATTCAGGAAATTGATTCTCCTATGCTCTTTGTTGGTGGGAGTGCAAGTTGGGATGTCCATGTAGAGAGGAGTTTGGTGATATCTAAGAACAACATATACATATGCTTTGTATCCCCCACAATCCAGCTGTTAGGAATTTATCCTGAAGATTCAACCCCACAATTTAAAAAATGCATATATACAAGGTTATTTATTGCAGCATTATTCCTGATTGGCAAATACTGGGAATAACCCAAACACTTATACACAAGGGAATGAGTAAATGATGCTATGTCCATGTGAGGGAGTTCTCTGCATCTATAATAAAGAATGATGCAGTCCCTCATAAAGAACGACTTCCAGGACACACTGTTGGGGGGGGGGCAGGGAAACGTGCATACAAATGCCTTGAATATGCTGTTTTTTGTGTAAGAGAAAAGACAATATGCATGTATTTGCTCATCAGTGGGGAAAAAAGCACTGGAAGGGAAGCCAAATAATGAAATTGTTTGCTTTCTGGGTATAGGAGGGAATGAGGTGGAGAGGATAAAATGAGTCAGGGGGTGTCACTTCCCTTTTGTAAAGTTCTGACTTTGGGGATTATGTGAATGTTTCATGTACTCAAAGAAGAAATAAAATGATGATTGTGGGAAGGGGGAATGAACCAAACTGTATTTTCAAAAAATTACATAACTGCCCTGAAGGTAAGGGACATAACTAAGGTAAGTTTTGAACAACACTATTTAAACTGTATGTCCTAAGGTTCAAGACAAAAATAACTTTAAACACATACTGAACTCCTGTTACTGGGTTTCTTTTTTTGCAAAAATAAAGGTTAGCAATTTTGAAATGATTTTTTGTGTGTTCTAGGATTAAACAAATGGGTAAACATATTGTAGAAAATATGTTTCCCTGCCCAAGAAGGAGCTACCACTACAGGCACAAGCCTGTCCTATTACACACCCTAGGTGTTGGTTTTGTTTTTTTGTTTTTTTTTTTACAGATTGAAGGTTTGTGGCAACCCTGTCAATTTGATGAAAGAAAAATCTTCTTAAAAAATTGTCCCAGACCAAAGGACACTAAAGAGACACAACAACTCAATGCAGCTCTGTAATCAATAAAAGTACATTATGAGGCACCACTGGGAATTGATGAAATCTGAAAAAACTGTATCAATTACATCAGAGGTTGGCAAAGTGCAGCCTGTTCGCCGAGACCAGGCTACTGGCTGTTTTTGAAAAGAGGGTTTTATTGGGATACAGCCATGTCCATGTATTTATGTATTGTCTGTAGCTGCTTTCACACCACAAAGCAAAACTGAGTAGTTGTGACCGAGACTGTCCTGCAAAGGGTAAAATACTCTGTCTGACCCTTTACAGAAAATTTCCCAACTTTTATATTAGATAACTTTGTTTCGACATTAATCTCCTTGATTTTGTTGATTTTACTGTGGTTATGGAAGAGGACGTCCTTGTTTTCAGAAAATAAGCTTACTTAGAAAATAAAATATATGTAAGCGTTACTTATATCTACGTATGTATGTACTTGTCACTAGTATTAGAGTGATTTTTATAAGATGATTTCATCAGTGAGAGCACCAAATTCTCAAAATTGTTTTGCCCTCATACTGTATACTATGGAATACATTCATTACATAATTTTTTCAAATTTTCTTTGTCTTTCATGAATTTGGTATTTCTGAGGGCCAGCCAGTTATTTTTTTAGATGTCCCTCTTTTGGGGTTTGTCTGTTGCTTTTTTGTTATTAGATTCAAGATATACATTTTTTTTAAAAGATTTTATTTATTTTAGAGAGAGAGAATGTGCGAATGGGGGCAGGGGTAGAGGGAGAGGGAGAGAATCTCAAGCAGACTCCCCACTGATGGAGCCCAATGTGGGGCTCTATCTCATGACGCTGAGATCATGACCTGAGCAGAAACCAAGAGTCAGACACTCAACCAACTGAGCCATCCAGGCACCCCAGTATATACATTTTTGACATGAATACCACAGAAGTGATGTTGTGCTCTCTTCGGTTTTGTATCAGGCACATGACAGTGGAAGTCCCTACATCCTTTAGTGGAGAATGCTTCTAGAAACAATGATGAGGGCTGGTTGTGCACTTTGCTGGGGGGGTGTTCTTGCTCCATGCTATCTCAGTGGCTGGAACTAGGAGATGTATCTGTGTGTGCAATTAATTATCTGTGTATTAGTGGTTCTTGAAAAGTCTCCTGAAGATTCTGATGCTCCCTGTCTCTAATTGGGAATTGCTAAGTTAGAGCCATCTAAAAACAAAATGCCTCCAAACTTATGAACTATTATTGCCCACTATGAAAATCCTAAATCACTGAAGTGTTCAAAAAGGAAGAAAGTTACAGATTGATCATGGACTTTAAAAGTGCATGTTAAAATCTAGGGTGAACCATCTGTTTCCACCAACATGCTTAACTAAATAGAGAAAACCTCTCAGTCTAGAACAACTAAAATGCTGTTTCGAGTATTACAATTTTTTTTTCTGCTGAAATATATTTCAGGTTTCTTTTTTTAAATTTTATTTTATTAGGTTATGTTAATCACCATACATTACATCATTAGTTTTTGATGTAGTGTTCTATGATTCATTGTTTGCATATAACACCCAGTGCTCCATTCAATAGGTACCCTCTTTAATACCCATCACCAGGCTAACACATCCTCCCACCCACCTCCCCTCTAGAACCCTCAGTTTCTTTCTCAGAGTCCATAGTCTCTCATGGTTCGTCTCCCCTCCAATTCCGCCCCCCCTTTATTTTTTCCTTCCTACTATCTTCTTCTTCTTTTTTTTTTAAACCTATAATGTATTATTTGTTTCAGGGATACAGGTCTGTGATTCATCCACCTTACACAATTCACAGTACTCACCATAGCACATACCCTCCCCGATGTCTATCACCCAGCCACCCCATCCCTCCCACCCCCACCACTCCAGCAACCCTCAGTTTGCTTCCTGAGATTAAGAATTCCTCATATCAGTGAGATCATATGATACATGTCTTTCTCTGATTGACTTATTTCGCTTAGCATAATACCCTCCAGTTCCATCCATGTCATTGCAAATGGCAATATTTTTTTTGACGGCTGCATAATATTCCATTGTATATATATACCGCATCTTCTTTATCCATTCATCTGTTGATGGACATCTTGGCTCTTTCCATAGTTTGGCTATTGTGGATATTGCTGCTATAAACATTGGGGTGCAGGTGCCCCTTTGAATCCCTACATTTGTCTTTGGGGTAAATACCCAGTAGTGCAATTGCTGGGTCATACGGTAGCTATAGTTTCAACTTTTTGAAGAACCTCCATACTGTTTTCCAGAGTGGCTGCACCAGCTTGCATTCCCACCAACAGTGTAGGAGAGTTCTCCTTTCTCCACATCCTCGCCAACATCTGTCGTTTCCTGACTTGTTAATTTTAGCCATTCTGACTGGTGTGAGGTGGTATCTCATTGAGGTTTTGATTTGGATTTCCCTGATGCCCAGTGATGTTGAGCACTTTATCATGTGTCTGTTGGCCATTTGGGTGTCTTCTTTGGAAAAATGTCTGTTCATGTCTTCTGCCCATTTCTTGATTGGATTCTTTGTTCTTTGGGTGTTGAGTTTGATAAGTTCTTTATAGATTTTGGATACTAGCCCTTTATCTGATATGTCATTTGCAAATATCTTCTCCCATTCTGTTTTTGGTTTTGTTTACTGTTTCCTTTGCTGTGCAAAAACTTTTTATCTTGATGAAGTCCCAATAGTTCATTTTTGCCCTTGCTTCCCTTGCCTTTGGCGATGTTTCTAGGAAGAAGTTGCTGTGGCTGAGGTCAAAGAGGTTGCTGCCTGTGTTCTCCTCTAGGATTTTGATGGACTCCTGTCTCACATTTAGGTCTTTCAACCATTTGGAGTCTATTTTTGTGTATGGTGTAAGGAAATGGTCCAGTTTCATTCTTCTGCATGTGACTGTCCAATTTTCCCAACACCATTTGTTGAAGATACTTTTTTTTTTTTTCTTTGTCAAAGATGAGTTGACCATAGAGTTGAGGGTCCATTTCTGGGCTCTCTATTCTGCTCCATTGATCTATGTGTTTATTTTTGTGCCCGTACCATACTGTCTTGATGATTACAGCTTTGTAATTATAAGAACGTATTATGAGCAACTATATGCCAGCAAATTAGATAATCTGGAAGAAATGGATGCATTCCTAGAGATGTATAAACTACCAAAACTGAACCAGGAAGAAATAGAAAACCTGAACAGACCCATAACCACTAAGGAAATTGAAGCAATAATCAAAAGTCTCCCAACAAACAAGAGCCCAGGGCCAGATGGCTTCCCAGGGGAATTCTACCAAACATTTAAAGAAGAATTAATACCTATTCTTCTGAAACTGTTCCAAAAAATAGAAATGGAAGGAAAACTTCCAAACTCATTTTATGAGGCCATCATTACCTTGATCCCCAAATCAGATAAAGACCCCATCAAAAAGGAGAATTACAGACCAACATCCCTGATGAATATGGATGCAAAAATTCTCACCAAAATACTAGCCAATAGGATCCAACGGTACATTAAAAGGATTATTCACCACGACCAAGTGGGATTTATCCCTGTGTTGCAAGGTTAGTTCAACACCCACAAATCAATCAATGTGATGCAATACATTAATAAAAGAAAGAACAAGAACCATATGATCCTCTCAATAGATGCAGAAAAAGCATTTGACAAAGTACAGCATGCTTTCTTGATCAAAACTCTTTAGAGTATAGGGATAGAGGGTACATACCTCAATATCATAAAAGCCATCTATGAAAAACCCACAGTGAATATCATTCTCAATGGGGAAAAACTGAGAGCTTTCTCCCTAAGTTCAGGAACACGGCAAGGATGTCCACTATCACCACTGCTATTCAACATAGTATAGAAGTCCTAGTCACAGCAATCAGACAACAAATAGAAATAAAAGGCATCTGAATTGGCAAAGAAGAAGTCAAACTCTCACTCTTTGCAGATGATATGATACCTTATATGGAAAACCCAAAAGGCTCCCCCCAAAACTGCTAGAACTCATACAGGAATTCAGTAAAGTGGCAGGATATAAAATCAATGTACAGAAATCAGTTACATTTATATACACCAACAAGACAGAAGAAAGAGAAATCAAGGAGTCGATCCCATTTACAATTGCACCCAAAACCATAAGATACCTAGGAATAAATCTAACGAAAGAGGCAAAGAATCTGTACTCAGAAAACTATAAAATACTCATGAAAGAAATTGAGGAAGACACAAAGAAATGGAAAACCTTTCCATGCTCATGGATTGGAAGAACAAATATTGTGAAGATGTCAATGCTACCTAGAGCAATCTACACATTTAAGGCAATCCCTATCAAAATACCATCAACTTTTTTCAAAGAAATGGAATAAATAATCCTAAAATTTGTATGGAACCAGAAAAGACCCCAAATAGCCAGAGGAATGTAGAAAAAAAAAAAAAAAAAGCAAAGCTGGCGGCATCAAAATTCCAGAATTCAAGCTCCATTACAATTATTTTTTTAATATACAGTGTTGAGCTGGCAGAGAATAAGGGACATCACCAAAGGCCAGAAACAACTAATCTCCTGCTCTGGGACCTTCATTTGTTCTGGGGGCATCTGCCAATCCTGATGACCTAGAAGCCAAATTACTTTGTGCCACTGATGTGAAGGAAGCAGGAGACAAAACCTAATGTTCGATTAGATGAGCAAGAACAGCAAACACACATAAAGTAGAACACCTTAAAGACAGCACCCTCAAAGGACTGACTAGAGAAAAATCCTATCACAGAAGGAGCTGCTGCCAGGGAGCAGGTAAGAATGGGGGTTGTGAGTGCCCAAGTCTGTCTAAAGGGCATTTGATAGTTCCTCCCAGAAGCTGGCAGAAGAAACAGCAAATATCGGCAGGAATAAATTTAGCTCAAGGCCTGAATGAATTGCCACAGATAAGTTCTGAGAAAGATGAATTCACAATCAAAAACTAAAATGCATACCATAAATATGCCATTATGAACAAGAACCAGCATAAACTAAAAACTAGGGGACTAAACCCCCAAAGACATTAGGTATCTAAATTATCATAAAATTTTAAATGTTTTATATGTTAAACTATGTTTAATATGTTAAGATGTGGTTATTTTATTAAACAATTTAAATTTATTAAATACTGTTTTTAAAATATTTTAAGGAAATCAAGGTATTGAAAGTATGAAGAATGAATAAGAGACATAAAAAAATACCTGGCATATATGAAAAAGAACAAGAATCTCTCAAAAAGAAAAACATAATTATTAAAATTACAATCTCAGCAGATGGTCTATAGCTCAGTTCTGTCAGATCAGAAGACTTGTGGGTACAACAGTGAGTTGTCCCTCAATGAAAATGGGAAATTTGATATCAGGGCCAGGCAGGTCCAAGGGGTACAGAGAAATTACACAGGTGACCCAGACTTATGTAGCTCCTACCTCTATTGTACCAACTCAACTCATGGGTATAGTTTTATGGGAGGTTCCTTCTGACCAGCTGATGGAGGAGGCAAAAACCCAAGCCTGCCTCACAAATAGGTCACCTTGCTATGTTGATGCCAGCCAGAACTGCACGGCTGCCACATTTCAAACCCCTTAGTGGTGATCATAAAAGATAGCTGTGAGGGGAAATTCTCCCAGTGGGCACTTTTTTGAGCAGTGCATTTAGCCACGCTCTTGGAAGGAAGAAGAAGCCTGCAGTAAAGACTTTACAACAGCGACACATGGCTAGGCTGGTTGGTCTGGGGCCCGAAAGGAGCAAAATTGGGAAATTGGAGATGAAGAAATCTGAGAAAGAGATACAAGGTTGGATTTAAGGGAATGAACGCATAGCAAATACATCTCTGGGTTTCACGTTAACGTCCACCAGAGAGCATCCAACAGAGAGGACAATCCTTACTACCAAATGGACAAGATCATTTTTTTTTTGGATATCAGCCAGGCTCTCTTCAGTCACCCCAGTGCTGGCACACTGGGCCCATAAATGGAGTGGCCTTAGTGGCTGGGATGGAGGACATGCTTGGGCTGGGTGGCATGGGTTCCCTGCCACCGACGTTGATCCCACTGTTTGCTGTCCTGGCATCGGCAGAATGTGATATGGAAGCATTACTAATGGCACCATTCCTGAAAGAAATCAGATAACAAGGTGGTAGCAAGCTGATTACCTTGGCCCTTTCCACCCTGGAAAGGCCAGTGTTGCATCCTTCCTAGGAATGACATCTACTCAGGTATGCATTTGCCTTCCATCTGCATGACGCTTCTCCAGCACCACCTTCAAAGAACACATAAAATATCTACTGACCATGAATCCTACAGAACTTTGCCTAGTCTAAGGGACCCATTGTATGAAAAAGGAGAAGATGTGACAACAGGTACATGACCATGTGATCCATTGATTTTAAGTTATTTCATTGATTCTAAATCCTTACCCAAAGTATCTAACAAATAGAACAGTGGCATGTCCTGTTCAAGGCTCAGTGGACATGCCAGCTTCATGACGGCTACTTGGTGAATAGGATGCTTCCTACCAAGATGCAGAATATTCACTGGACCAAACCACGCGAATATGAGTTGTGTCCCTTTGAGGACAAAGCATGGTCAGATGTCCTCACCCCAACTCCAAGGGATCTATTTATGGAATTTCTGCTCTTTACCTAAGGTTATAAAGAACATTATTTGGCAGGTTAAAGTCTGAGTAATGACCCACCACTGATAAGTGGACAGATATCTTACAGCCCTATAAAATCAAAGTTGTATTCCCTGGGAGAGCCCAGTGAGGTCACCCGGGCTTATGAGAGAAATTGTCCAGCAACACAGCTGCAATCCCTTTGTCATGCTTTGGATAAGTAATCTTTGACATGTTCTAGAAGGAATGCTATCCAGCATGAGGAGAAAAGATGGGGTGGGGTTGGTATCTTCAGATACTGGACGGTCATGTGGATGGGTGTTGTTTATTGCTTCCAAATCAGGAGAAGGTTAGAAAAGGCTAGATTTGACTCAACACAAAGAAGAGCTTTCTAACTGTCCAGACCAGCACTGTCCAATAGGAGTAGAAGGTGAGTCACGTATGTGACTTTAAATTTTTCCAGTAGCCACAATAAAAAAGTGAAAAAGGAAAACAGATGACACTAATTTTAACAACACAGCTTATTCAGCCCAGTCCAAAGTATTATCAGCTCAGCGTGTCATCAGTATCAAAAGTACGAATGAGATATTTTGCGTTCCTCCATGCTAAGTCTTGAAACCCCATGTGGATTTTACACTTAGAGCACAGTTCCATTTGGACTAGGCCCCTTCCAAGCACTCACTGGCCATGTGTGACTGGAGAGTATTGGACAGCAGGGGTCGGGATTGTCTCAGAGACAGGGAGAGTCCTATCAGTCAGATATGATGGAAACCAAGTTAAATAACCCCCATCAAGGACACGTGGAGGAATGCCCATACACTGATTATGTTAGGAACGGTTTCCTGGTCTCCCCTCCCCTTTACCTCATCTCCATCTGACAGCATCCATCCACTCCACTCCCATCCACCCAGATGAGAGCAGTCAGGACTCCTATGCTCTCCGGGAGAGATTAACAGTTTTCCTGGAACCCCCTCGCTTTCTGTGTGTTTGGGGATTCTTTAAAAAAAACCCTGCAGTTAAACTCTGCATGGAGAAGCAGGGGGAGCAAAGGCATCTATGGACTCTTGGCTAGAGGAGCTCATGCGCTGGAGTAGGTACCTCCTTGCTAGCAAGTGCTATGCTTAGCTTCCTCTTCCTTGAGGACCACTGATAACAGTGCACTGCGAGGAAGACGAAGTTTGCCTTTTTGATGGAGTTAGTAACCCTGATTATTACTAATCTGATCCTTTTTTTTTTTTTTACCATTAAGCAAAGTTAATAACTTTCCTCTGATTTTGTCACTTCTCAAAGTAAAGGAAGCTTTCAGACTGTAGTGGGAAAGACATGGCGGTTTTATCTAACTATCAAAAGACAAGCTAAAACCAACGTGGAAATTTCCTTGGTTTGAATGACTGACAGAGTCTCCTGGATCAGTTGAGACAGTGAGAAATGTGGAGTTCTTCAGACATATTTTCAAGAAACAAGTGAACTTTAGTGATCACATTGTGTGCATACACCTGATGAGAGTCTGTGCATCCTGGATATGAATCATGATTTTTCTCCTGGGTGGAGCTGTCGGAAAAGGTTTCATTCTGAATAAAAGAGGAACCAGGCCATTTTCCACTTGTGAGTCACATGATGGGGGGAATCGCCAAAAAAACATTTTGATTTAATAATATTCTCCAAATTATCTGCCTGTGTCTAGTCTCTAAGAAGAGCAACTCAGGACAGCCAGCAAAATGCTCTGTGGGTAATAATCCATACAGTGATAAAAACCTATTTGCAGGTATCTCCTGTGAATTAAATAACACAATTTAAAAACTGGATTATGTTGGTTGTGAGGTTGGCACTGAATGATATCAAAGGAGAATGGTCCAAGAAATTCCAAATCCATCTGGTAGCCTTAAGCCTGTTGGATGCCTTCCCTTAAAATCTAGATTTCTAGCAGACTGTTACACAGGATTTTGAGCCCATTTCCCCATAAACACAAAGAATGTGGATGGAAGTATGGGGTTGTGTCCTCAGCTGCTTTAGTTTTGCTGAGGCGCTTTAATATGGACTGATTTCAAAAGATGAGGAGGCTTTAGTTTTAACCATTGTCTTACATTATCAACACTATCTCGGCTAAATGTTTGTTTTTATGCTGTGTCTGATGTCTTTCATGTGACCAGAGGTGCTGGATGTGGGAATCTGTGCTGGGTAGCTCTTCCCTCCCTCAAGCTAGCAGAGGCTCTGACAAGGAGAACCAAACATGCAGGCTTAACACTCGGTTTTGCAACCCTCCTGAGTGGGGCAATCTATAGCAAATGGTTTAGCCAGACATCTGCTTGATTCTTACTCTCCCCTGTCACTTGGTTTTCTATTTGTTTGAAATATGCTACCCTAACTCACTTGCTATTGGGTCATTCTTACCACTCCATTCTTTGAATATCAGGTCACTATCACTGCTGGCTAATGACACAGTCCCCACAGAGAAATACGTCTTCTTAAAGGCTGGGGAAAGTGCCACTGGTTATTAGATATTTTGCAAGAGAAGTTTTGTTTTCTTGGTTTTTATTTTTATTTTTTGATTGGTCCTTGAGATGCCAGTCCTTTTGTCATAAGAGGAATAGATGAGGGTTTTTTATTGTTATGTTAATCACCATACATTACATCATTAGTTTTTGATGTAGTGTTCCATGATTCCTTGTTTGTGCATAACACCCAGCGCTCCATGCAGAATGTGCCCTCTTTAATACCCATCACCAGGCTAACCCATCCTCCCACCCCGCTCCCCTCTAGAACCCTCAGTTTGTTTTTCAGAGTCCATCGTCTCTCATGGTTCGTCTCCCCCTCGGATTCCCCCTCCCCTTCATTCTTCCCCTCCTGCTATCTTCTTCTTCTTTTTTTTTTTTTTTCTTAACATATATTGCATTATTTGTTTCAGAGATACAGATCTGTGATTCAACAGTCTTGCACAATTCACAGCACTCATCACAGCACATACCCTCCCCAGTGTCTATCACCCAGCCACCCCATCCCTCCCACCCAACCCCCCACTCCAGCAACCCTCAGTTTGTTTCCTGAGATTAAGAATTCCTCATATCAGTGAGGTCATATGATACATGTCTTTCTCTGATTGACTTATTTCGCTCAGCATAACACCCTCCAGTTCCATCCACATCATTGCAAATGGCAAGATTTCATTCCTTTTGATGGCTGCATAATATTCCATTGTGTATATATACCACATCTTCTTTATCCATTCATCTGTCAATGGACATCTTGGCTCTTTCCGCAGTTTGGCTATTGTGGACATTGCTGCTATAAACATCGGGGTGCATGTACCCCTTCGATTCCCTACATTTGTATCTTTGGGGTAAATACCCAGTAGTGCAATTCCTGGATCGTATGGTAGCTCTATTTTCAACTTCAACTTTTTGAGGAACCTCCATACTGTTTTCCTGGTTGCACCAGCTTGTATTCCCACCAACAGTGTAGGAGGGTTCCCCTTTCTCTGCATCCCCGCCAACATCTGTCATTGCCTGACTTGTTAATTTTAGCCATTCTGACTGGTGTGAGGTGGTATCTCATTGAGGTTTTGATTTGGATTTCCCTGATGCCAAGCGATGTTGAGCACTTTTTCATGTGTTTTTTGGCCATTTGGATGTCTTCTTTGGAAAAATGTCTGTTCATGTCTTCTGCCCATTTCTTGATTGGATTCTTTGTTCTTTGGGTGTTGAGTTTGATAAGTTCTTTATAGATTTTGGATACTAGCCCTTTATCTGATATGTCATTTGCAAATATCTTCTCCCATTCTGTTTTTGGTTTTGTTTACTGTTTCCTTTGCTGGGCAAAAGCTTTTTATCTTGATGAAGTCCCAATAGTTCATTTTTGCCCTTGCTTCCCTTGCCTTTGGCGATGTTTCTAGGAAGAAGTTGCTGTGACTGAGGTCGAAGAGGTTGCTGCCTGTGTTCTCCTTTAGGATTTTGATGGACTCATGTCTCACATTGAGGTCTCTCAACCATTTGGAGTCTATTTTTGTGTGTGGTGTAAGGAAATGGTCCAGTTTCATTCTTCTGCATGTGGCTATCCAATTTTCCCAACACCATTTGTTGAAGAGACTGTCTTTTTTCCATTGGACATTCTTTCCTGCTTTTGCAAAGATTAGTTGACCCTAGAGTTTAGGGTCCATTTCTGGGCTCTCTATTCTGTTCCATTGATCTGTGTGCCTGTTTTTGTGCCAGTACCATCCTGTCTTGATGATGACAGCTTTGTAATAGAGCTGGAAGTCCAGAATTGTGATGCCGCCAGCTTTGCTTTTCTTTTTCAACATTCCTCTGGCTATTCGGGGTCTTTTCTGGTTCCATACAAATTTTAGGATTATTTGTTCGAATGGATGAGTTTACTAAGACTTGCAAGATAGAAAAATCTGTGGTGAATTTGGAGCTGAATTCTTAATAATTGGAGAAAGAAATTAAAGGTCCAACCAAGGTGTAATTTTGGGGGGCGTGGGTGTCACACCCTTGTAATTCATCAGTTTAGAAGATCAAATCCAAATGTATGCTAAATTTAAAAAAATGAAATAGACAAAAGCTAATCAAATTATCCTGGCCATTTGCTGAGAATGAGAGAGGCTGCAGAGTCAGCATCCAGGAACTCCAGCTGGAGGCTGATTAATGGCATAGCCCCTCCATGGAGATGTATGATGGTCTTAGCTCCTGTCCTGGGCAGCATCATCAGGGACAGGCTGCGTGGCCTTGCCCATTCAGAGTGTGTGGCCCTGCCTTTGATTGCAACACAGAATATAAAGACACCCAGCTCTCATCAGAAAATTAACTCTGAGTGCTCTGCTATCCAGGTTTTATCAGAGGCTCAGTTATGGAAAATAATATTCATGGAGAGTTTGCTAAAGGCCTTATTCTCAAAGTGTGTTCCCTGGGCCACACGGTGGGCATCGCCTGGGCGCTCCAGTCCCGTGCAGTGTGCTTGTTCTGGGCTTTGCCCCTGAGAAGATGTTCTGAGAAGGAGTCTTAGGACTGCCCCTGCGTGCTGGCTGCCTAAATATGGAGAAGGCTGCACCCCCCCCATCACTGAATACCATCCCTACATGAGACCCCACCAGTGAGAAATTCCTCTCAGGTCTCCATGTCAGAGAGTGACTTGTGGACCCATATGACCATTGTCTCTGCCGTTTTGCCTTGGCCTTTAGGGAGCTCAGAGCAGGAGGCCAGCCCGCAGCTGGACTAGTGCTCTATTTACTCTCCACACACCCTGAGGGATTTACTATCCCCTCTATTTACTGTCCACACACCCTGCTTTTTTTTTTCTTAAACCTAATTGTCTTTATTCTGAATGAATTTCTGTAAATACCCTCCATATTTTTTTTCTAGAACAAGTGGGAAAATGCATTAATAAGTTCATGTCAATGAAAATTAATAGTCTTTTCTGATGGTGGCATTTCCTCAGTTGATAAAGGAAGCCTTCGTGATATTTTTTTGAAGAACTGTTTACCAGATTTCTTGACCCCAGCATCTGGCCTTCATGTCCCCCTTGGCAGGAGCCAGCAGTAAATGTGCTTATGATAACGCATCCGTCTGTCTTCAGCAGGGGAAGACAGACTCCAACTGTCAGAATTCATTTCGGTTTTTGCCTGTGTATTTTGTGTTTGTTTTCTTAGTTTATCACACCACCGTGCTCTCAATAATACATTGTTTCATCCCCACAAAACTATGGAGTTGACCTCTGTGTCTCCATTTTGTAAACAAGAAAAGTATGGCTTCAGCTCGCCCAAGTCCACACAGCGGTGTGATGGAGCCAGCAAGCCAGGGCCATCATCTTACCTACCACACCGACCTGACACAGAGGAAAGAGATGAAAGAATTTACCAGAGTCCTTCTGAGGTGCAAGATAATGATGATGTATTAGACAGGAAGTTCCCAGAGAAAACCGAGACATCTTGCAATCCTAAGTATCAAACGTCCAGATAAAGGAGCACATACAAATACCTCAAAAATCTCTTATCTGCTTGACCCGGCCATGTTTCTCCTCATCATTTTTTTCTAAAGAAGTCATCTGAGATGTGTCTAAAGATTTTGGAGCGAGAATATTAGTTAGAAATGAAAATGGTTTTGCAAGGGAAGAAATATATCGGTAGGCAGTGCTTAAGCAAAAACCTCCATCCTGACACTTGTTCTGAGGTTTGGCTGAGTGGTGCTGGATATGGCAGGCTCCTCTTCCTTCGGAGCTGGGCTTTGGGGTGAGCACGATGAGCAAGGACTGAAAGGAGCTCACGGTCCCAGAGTTCCAAAAGGTACTTCTGTGCTAAGTGGTTGGCGGTCATTCCTGCAGGAGAGCTCCCGGGTGTGGAAGAAACTCCCCGTCATGCCCAGCGCTGGCTGCACCTGTGAAGGGTTGGTTGGCTTTCAGGTGTGGGGACCCCGGGTCTCTCAGCGATCAAGCACGACCCTGTCAGACCTGAAAATCGGTGTTCTCCTCCCCTGTGTGTGAGATGATGCAGAAGGATCTCAGCGTTTTCTAGTCCCCGAAACATTAGGCTTCTAACAGCCATGGCTGGTTTTTACTCCCACTTCCAAAACCAGCTTTGGGAACACAGGGTTTCAGGGTTTCAGAAAAACAGCCTCGGAACCCAATGACTCCTCCGTGTGCTTTCCTGTTTGCAACTCCCCCGGACTCCTGATCACCCAGCAAGTTCCAGACGTCTGAAACGAGGCAAGTACATTTTGATGCTGGACCTCTCTAATTGAATTCATTCTTTGGCATTTACGACTCTGCTTGGAGTGGTAGAAAAGATGATTAGGGAAGACACCCGTTGCCTTAAACATCTTAAAAAGCAGAAGCACTTCTGCTTCAGTGCTACCTTCACTGCTCCAAGTTCGCCTGCCTCGGCGCCCCCCAGCCAGGACCAAGAGGCCTCCCCAGGCGTCCTCACGCACCCCTGCTGCCCCGGCCTCCAGACCCTGGAACCCTGCTCTGCTGGGAAGCTGTCTTCCCTCGGGGACGTTTCTGCTGCCGTCACCCTGGCCTTGGCAGAGGGCCCTGGTCTAGCCTTCTCCCTCCTCCCTGGTCCCCCACGGCTCGGCAGAGACCCATCTACACGTCCTAGTAACATTTTGTTAAGAGTTCAAGGACAACAGCAGAAAAGTGCCGCCCAGAGCATGCCTTACGCTGCAGTGAGTGACCTGTTCTTGAAATCCCCGAAAGGCCTCCTGGCTGCCTACGTGTAGTTCAAAAGGTCTGGGAGACTGGAGTTTAAATGGCAGCCCATCCAGCGGTGCCAGGCCCAGCCCCACCTGCTCTGTTCACTCTCTCACCAGTATGTCCGAAGGGCGGGGCTCCAGCCCCGCTCAGACCACTCTGCACCCTCACAGGCCATCTCGTGCACAGGAAACTGGAACGTTCTTGCCACCCTCCCCCCATGCCCCCAGAGGTGCATCAGGAACCCAGGGCTGGGAGAGCATTGGGAAGCCACTGGCGACTTGCACGATCTACCTTCTCTCTCAAGGGCAGCAGTGGTTTGCTTTAATGCTTTCAGCCGAAAAACTGAATTTGGGGAGAACCTCTCTTCTGCTGAGAGAGGCCCCAAGCTGCTGTTCCACATGTTGAAGGCCCTCTTGGGGCTGTTCTGTCATCTCTCCCCCAGGTGAGCCTGCAGGTGAGTGGCAGCCTGGCCCCCTTGTCTGAGCCCAGAACAGCTTCCTGTCCCAGAACACAGGAGAGACAGGGGGGCGCCCGCTCTTATCCCAGAGCACACGGGGGAGGGGGGGCGCCCGCTCTTGTCCCCGAGCGCATGAGAGACGGGGGGCCTGCTTGGAGCAAGAGCAGATACTTTTCCACCTAATTTAGAGGGTTCAGATGCATGTTTGCGGATACAGCGCTGCAAAATAGAGCTGGTGCACTGGAAGGATTTTTGAGGGGGTCGTGAACCCGCTTCCCTGTCTCCAGCAGGGCCCCCTCCCATGGAGCTTGGCTAAAACCAACCTTGATGTTATTCACTCCTGCTCTGGGCCCTCCTTCTCCTTGTCTCTATGGCCCGCTGATCCTTCATTTATCAGAGCAGCCAGAAACCGGGACAGTGAGGACAAGGACCATTCGCGGACACCGGTGACTGTCACCACCGAGGTCCTCACCCTCCCTGTGCCTCTCTCCTGCCCGGACAGACAACGCCTTCTCAGAGAGAGTGATCATTCAGTTAACTTCAAAATAGATTCAGAAGCTTTGGCATTTATAAACCCACTCTGTAATTAGAAGCACAGATAATTGAAGGCTTTCCATTGTTCCATAGCATTGGAAAAGTTAATTCAATTATTTTGTTGCCATTTTCTGTGTCTAGTGAACTAGTCTAGACAAAGACTGGGAGGGGTGCTAAATGCTTTGTCTGTTTTCTAACATCGTAATAAGACTGTAAATTTTACACACTAAAAACCCTTCGTGTCAACCCATGAAAAGGAACTTGAAACACTTCAAAAATTGAGAATTGAAAATGCCCAAGCGCAGAAATGTACTTTCTCAGCATTTCAAGAAAAAGATAGAACTTTTTTTTTTTTTTTCCTAATTGACTAAAGTTTTCTACCAGTAAGAGGATTTTGTTTCCCTCGGGTTTGGTGTGAACCTAGAGCTTCTCTGGTATTGTCCAAATTCAAGACGTGCTCCTACTCCAGATAAAGACATCAACACACGTACAAGGCACGTCCATACGTGCACAAGATTTCCCACCGAATGCACGGCGGAGATACCAAAATTCCTTTCTCTCCCGGTCTTCCTCTCCCAACAGATTCTCTTCCTTTCCTGTGAACTCCTGCGTCTGCCCTCATCTGGGGGAGGGGCGGGGATGCGGACGTGGATGGCCCGGGCGGCGGAGGGCTGGCTGGGGGGGGGGGGGGCAGGTGTGGATCTGCACCGGGGACGGCTGGAGCCCGGCCTCAGGGTCTTAGCCCAGACCAGCCCACTCGGTGTCCCTCCTAGCCCCACCCGAGAGCTCCAGGCCTCAAATTCACTTTTAGGTTGGTTGATAAAGTGTTCCTGTGTGGACTTGGACTTTGAACCAGGGTCTACACACGGGCTGCAGGGGCTATGAAGGCCACACGGTTGCGTGCAATGATGGGGGCAGGACACGAGACTTCCCTCCACGCCTTAAGGGGACACAGGTGTGGAGCACCTGGCCCCAGGCCAGTCTGGTCTCCCACCCCCCAGTCCTCTCTACTGGGGGAGACCAAGGCTGGCCCAGGACCTCCTGAGTTCCCTGTATCCCACCCACTGTACCTGGTCTTCAGGCCCTCCCCAATATGAAGTCTGAGCCCAGGGTCCCACGAGGACCACCATTGCCAGCACCATCCCTCGGACCCCCCTCCCCTTCTTTCCCTTTCTGTCCCCACTCCCCCTTCTTTTTTTTTTTTTTTTTAAGATTTTATTTATTTGAGATAGAGAGCAGGGAGGGGAGGCAGAGGAAGAGGGAGAATCTCAAGCAGACTCCCTGCTGAGTGTGGAGCCCTATGTGGGGCTCAACCCCATGACCCTGAGATCATGACCTGAGCTGAAACGAAGAGTCGGATGCCCAACCGACTGAGCCACCCAGGCGCCCCTCCGCTCCCCCTCTTTATGTCCCTGTCCCTCTCTTTGAAACTCAATTTCTGGCTTCAACCTCATCCTTCCTCTCCATTCCTGTTCTTTTTCTTTTGCTCTTGAACTGAAACCAAGTATCGTAGAATTCGGTCTAAAAGATACTTTTCCTTAAACCATAGTCTCCAGCCACCGATAAAGGGGAAGCAGAGCTGTCCACATGAGTGGCCCTCACTTCCTTGGACAGCCCGTTATCCCTGGGTCAGTGACCAGAGCTCAGGCGCGACCAGCCGGTGTCACGTTCAAGTGAGTGGAGCCGCAGGCTGGGTCGCTCTTCTGTGGACTCCCACTTCTGACCAACTGAAGGTTTTGGTTGCGGCTTCTGGAAGAAGAGTAAGGATGTGCAGTGGGTTACTGTATTCCTTGGGACGGCCTTGTCCCCTTGGACCTGTGCCCCCTGTGGGTCAGCACGAGGACGAGCGATGCCCGCCAAATTCATCCAGAATGCCTCAAAGTGGGGGGCAGCACCCTGCTTGGAAGTGGGAGACAGTGAGTGGCATCAGGGCGTGTGCAAATCAGTGGCTGTCAGCCCCTTTGAGAAGCAGGTAAAACAAATCTAATTTCCTGCGCGCGCGGCAGCTAATACACTCTGCTTTCCTCTTGGCCTTGCAGAAACACCGACAAGCACCCGGAGAAGCAAATATGAAAAGCTGCTGCTGAGCCACTCCCCCTGGCCCTTACCCACGCCGCCGCCTCAGATAGAGGCCCTCCAGAAGTTTCGGGAGGCCTCCTGATTTGCTAGGATCCTGTTTCCTGGGCTTTGGTGAAGTCCGCAGGAGCTGAAAACAGAACATTTCTGCAGCCCTCTGGGTTCTGAGCTCGGGACTGGGGGGTCGAGAGGCAGTGGGGGGCCCTTGGCAGCATCCGCTGCGGGCTGGGGGCGCCCTGACTCTCGGGGCCTCCGCATCCTGGGGCAGGGGATGCCCGGCGGCTGCAGACAAGCAGGTCACGCCGGTTTCCAGAGGGAGTCCCCCCCCCCCCCCCAACCCCGTGCCGCATGCCCGCCTCCTCCTGAGTCTCTGCGCTAGGGTGCTCCTGCCCGGCTTTCCCAGCGCTGCCCCGCCTCGGGTCCCCACTGCCCAAGAAAACACCTGGCAGAAACCCAGCTTCTTGAAGTGGTCAAATAAACAAGAGGCCTGTGAGTCATCGCGGACGAGGCGGCTGGAAGATGGGGGGACCCGGTGCCAAAACCATGATGTGGCGCAGCCTGCCTTCTGGGAACCCTGAGTCATAGAGGGCCGCAGGAGATGGCACGGCCCTGGGGGTGACAACCGGGGCCTGCGTGACTGCGTGTGCGTGCGAGCTCGTGTGTAAGTGTGCACAGGTGTAAGCCTGCGGGGCAGATCTGCGCATGAACACACAAGCTCTCCTTTATTCCCTCCTCCCCTTTTTCTTCCCCCCAAATGCCTTCCGGGGCCTAGGCCTTGGAAGGGCACTTGACGCAGGTAGGTGGGCTCTACAGGATGGGTCGTCCCCGCGGCCCCCGCTCAAGTGCCCCCCCCGCCCCCCGCTGCCTCCTCCCCCAGCCCCCGCAGGGCAGGGCCTGAGACTCGACAAAGCCCTCTTTTGCCGCGCACCACACCTATGTGTTCATGTGGGGGTCATTCCGTGTCAGTTCAGGAGATGTTTACAGAAGCCTCAAGTTCTATTTTCAGTTGTTTATGCCGGGCTCACGGGGACAGCCAAGGCTGTACGCAGCGACAGGGGACGCTCGGGTCGCTCGCTGATGCTCCTGGTCCCGCAGGGTAAGGCGGAGAATCAGCCGGCAGGGGAAGTGCGGCTAACTGGACACCCAGCCAGGCTCAGACAGGGAAAGAGCGTTGGGTGCGTGCTTTACCAGTGTGCTATCACTCATTTACCCCTTGATACCCACTTACCCCACGGGGCAGGAATAATCTTACAAGTCTGAGGACACTGCCCCCCACCCCCAGGGGAAACCTGACCCTGCAAGGGGCGGGGAATGGTGCCACCAGGACTCAAATTTCCCTCTTGGATTCTAGCGCATTCTGTTCTCTCAGTACCAAGGCATCTCAAATATTTGTAAAGGTATTAGAAAACATAAGCTTCATGTTTTTCAAGTATTTTACAGGAGCTGGGGAAGGGCCCAAGGTTGTCGGGAAAGCGGCGGACAAGGCGGCAGTTCTGTTTGACCTGGAACCCTACCCTCAGCTGCCGTCAGCTGCTCAGCAGGAATTCTGCAACTGTTGGAACTTAGATTTATTTTTTCAAACCCTTGGGATGATACCCGAAATCATCCTGGTCCTCAACCAAGAGCAGTTGTGTCCCTCAAGGTTCCTTTGGCAACATCTGGAGATTTTTTTGGTGGTCACAGTTAGTGGTGGAGGGTGCGGAGGCCGGGGACACTGATGAACTGCCTACAGCTGCGGGACAGCCCCCACTACGAAGAATAACTTGCTTCAGAATGTTTTTAGAGCCGTACCTTTCTTTGCTTGCTGGTCCAGTGGCTGAGGAGTCCAACATGGTGGTGGTCTCAACTTCAGTGGGACCCTTGCAGTGCCCTCTAGTGGGAGCACCTCTAGGTGCCTGAAGTTGCAGGTCTAGGTAATAATGGGCACTGCAAATTCCCCTCGGGGGTCATGTGCACTGCTGCTGAGGACAGGACCCGATTTCAGCGGTAGGCTGAGCCCACATGTGGTGGCCCGGGAGACAGGGCCCTGCGCTTTTCACTGTCCCTTTGTGAAACCCTCCTACACGACCCTGCCTGAGAGCACCATCTGTTTCCCTCTGGGGCCCCGACTGGTATGACACCAATCTTCTTAAAGAGTGGCTCACAGGGCGCAGAGCCCAGAAGCTAGCGAACAACAGGAAGAGCCCAGATCTATGCCTCCAAATCCCTGATCCGAGGGTTTCTGTCCGGCTCATGGAGCTGTCCAAGCAATTGTACCGATTTGCACTCCCCTGAGCTGTGTATGACGGTACGGTTGTTCTGCGTTCTTGCCAACACTTAGTACTGTTTGTTTTTAAACACGTAGTATTTTGGTCATTCCGATGTGTGTGGTTTTAATTTGTACTCCAATGACCTGAGAAGCCGAGCAGCTGTTCATAGGTTTATTGGTCGCTGGATTTCATTTTTGCAAAGTCTTTTGCTCATTTTACTGTTGGATTGGTTTTACTCTTTTACTATGATTGATTTTTAGGAGCTCTACACATGTTCTGGAGATGAGCCTTTTGTCAGATAGATGCATGTCAGTCTCTTCTCACATTCTGTGGGTTCCCTTTTCACTCCCCATAGGCCATCTGTCCTAATGTTAGTATCCTGATGTTCCTTTTCATTGCACTTCGGTTTATTTCCATTGATTTTTGAATCTCATTTCATTTTCCTTAGATTCCTCTTTATTTTGCTGAATCTTATTCCTGAGTGCATTTTCCTGTTCCCTGAAAGGACATAAAAGAAGACAATGTTCTCATTTCTTCACTGTTAATAGGACTTTGTTTTGCCTTCATCCTTTATTGGTAGTTTAGCTGGGTCCATGATACTTTGAGAATTCTCTCTTTTTCTCACATTGCACCAGCAAAACAGTCATAATGAAAGAATACCTCCTCAAATCTCATTTAGAATATATATGTCAAATCTCTTAACTTTAACTTTGGCTTCTTTTTGTCTCTTAAGGGTTTTTTTTTTCTGTTTTTCTTAAAATACTTCCCCTGTTTTATAGAGGTCCAAGTTCCCTGAACAGGCTAACTGGTGTCCATCTTTTCATCCACAGAAACTGGTGAGTTGTCAGTGCTTTTTTAGCCTTCAGAAGGAAATCTATCCCAGATTAAAAAAAAAAAAAAAAAGAATGGAAAATTTGGGAACTCCGGACCTTTTTGGTGGATTTAATGTAATTTGATGTGCAAGGTAGGAACTGCAATTAGCAGGAGGTGGTTGGGACCTGGGCAAATCTTGTGGTGGAACATCTCGTCTCCCTCGACCATCTGCTGTGTCAGTCTGCAGACAGCTGGGGGCGCTGAGCCCTTGTTTCCAGTGGCCAGGTGACCAACTTCAGCGGGAGCTGACACAGCAGGTTACCCTGCTCTGTGCCCTCCCCACCACTCTCTAGGCAGTTATTGTGGGGCAAGGTTGGCCCCAGTGTGGGTCTGCAGCAGGACTGACATCCATTCCCTATGAACTGAACCACCATGATCTGCAGCCCACTCTGGAAGATGTAAGTGGTGGGATGGTCCACCTTCCCTTACCCCATTTTTTTCTGGTACCATTTCTTACTGTAAATCATTGGGAAATTAGGAATTTGGATGGTGCCTTTTCCTAGTTCCCAATGATTATGGAGAATAATCTTCTATTACTTTGTTAGGTCATTTTAGTGGAGATTTGAGAGGGTAAAGAATATAAAAGCTACAAAAGGCTGGCATGTCATCCTGAATGAGAACTTTAAAGGAAGCTCTATGATGGAAATCATCTGTAGTTTTAAATGCACGCCAAATAGTAAATTCAGAGATTAGGGATCAAATGTCGTTAAAATCCAACTTGATATCTGGACTTTTGACTATTTCTTCATTTTCTAGTAAAGCCCATAGCCAGTTAGAGGGCCTCCTTTATTAGCTCATCCTGAAATTGTCAGTAATTTACATCTTACTCAAGATTCAACAGCCTTGGCTTAATTATCCATGAAACTAGAGCTGGCCTTCAGCTGGAAGAGCTAATTGACCTGCTTCTTAATTCAGCAGCAGGGACTTCAAGGTGTGTCTCTGGAAATGCCTTGATTACATACGTACTTTTGTGAGACTCTCCATCTCTGCTAAGTGCTATAAATGCTAGTTTGAGTTCTTTCTTAATCAAGACAGCATGTCAAAGATTTGTATAATTAGTTCAACTTGAACTCTTAGCAGTCAACACTGTTGATTTTGGATGGCTGTTAGCTCTACAGCTCACCATAAAATACAGTCCCTTTCCTAGCTAATTTTACTTTCAAGATTTTTAAATAAACTCTATGTTGTTAGTTCGTTTTTAAAGAAGAGATCAAGCCATGTGACCTAAAGAACGGTTCAATATTGTTCAAATATTGACTTTTCTCTGCATGATTAATGAATAAAATTCCCAGTGAGAAATTTTGAGGCCCTACAAAATCATGCCATCACTTTTCTGCTTTTCTTTATTTTGAAATAATTTCAAACCTAAAATAAACTGCAAATATAATGCAGAAATTCTACTGTCTCTTCTTCCAACTTCTCCAAACGTTACCGTCTAATATAACCAATAGTATGATTATCAACACCAGGAGCTTAATGTTGACACAACACTACTAACTAATCTACAAACTGTATTCTCGTCTGCCTTTTATGACCTCAGTGTGAGTGAGAAATGCCCGCCATTATTTTACAGGCGGTCTTTCAATTTGTATTTGGTATTCTCTCATGACGAGACTGAGGTTATGCGTTTTTAGGCAGGGACATCCCAGGGGCAATGCTGAATCCTCAGTGCCTCGTAGCAGGGGGTACCTTAGATCCGTATGTCCGATTACTAGTAATGGTCACTTTGATTTGGTAAAAGTCGTGTCTGCCAGGTTTCTCCACTGTCAAGTTAGCATATTTCCCTTTGCAAGTAATAAATATCTAGTGGGGAGATACTTTGAGGTTATGTAAATATTCCATTTCTCATCAGACTTTTACTCACTAATTTTACCATCCATGACTGATTTTTGCTTACAACAATTATTGTTATGTGTTAGCCAAATAATTACCTTCTATTTCCATCATTTCTATATGTACTAACCGGAATTTTACTCTTAAGTAAGAGCTGTGCTTTCTCTCCTATTTATTTATTCAATTATGGATTAGTATTAGTATGGACTTGTGGGTATTTAGCTTATTCTAGGCATTATAATCCATTACTAGCATCATATATTTGTTGCTCAACTTGTCCCAGATGTAGTCATTGGGAGAGCCTTCAAGTTGGCTCCCGTTTTGGCATGATCCCATCATTTTTGGATCACCGTCTTATTTTCTGGCACCACAAAATGTTCCTGGCTGATCCTGTACATTCCCTGGGCCAGCCCTGGTGTCAACTGCTCCCCCAGGGAGCCCTGCTCCCTTTTGAAAGTGGAGAATATTGCTTAGAAGCCAAGATCTGGACACGAAGGGTGCTCACTGCTACCTGGCTGTCACTGCTTCTCGGCGCTCTCATTTGTCATTTAGGTTCATTTGTTTCAGTGTTCCATTTTGGATTCCCCTCACATTCTGTGTGTGGGAAAAAGTAAGATCGTCTTCATTTCCTTTACTGGAGGTATGTTTTGCCACAAGCCGTTGGAAGCGAGAGTTCAGTACTTCTAACTACCTCCCTTACCTCTCTGTTCTCCCTTCTTGCATGTTCAGAGTACACAATATGTTTGACAAGTCTGATGCAGTTCCTAAGCAAGCTGGGGGCAGGGCGGGGGGGACCTTCAGTCCTCCAGGCTGGTGGAGAGGCAGGTTGGCTGGCATTCCCCTCTGACGTCAGGTTCAGGGTCTGAGAGCCTGGCAGACCCATCCAGCCCTGTGCTTTGTAGTTCAGCTCCATCTCTCAGACACACCTCTCAGCAAGAGAAAGGATGCATCACGTGAGCTGAGGGAAAACTTTTCATCAGTAGGATTTTGGATAGCTCGAATACTAGTTCAACCTCAGCTGAAAAATACTTCCCAGAACTGAATGTATCCAGAGTGGGTTTGAAGTTACGACAGAAGTAATGCATGTTCCCTGGAAACTTTTTCAACAGAACCTTAGTTTTTTGGGTTTTGTTTTTCTCAATTTGTTTTTCTCGATTTGCTTCAGTTCCCCTGGTTGGAATACTATAAGCCTCTGGTTTGGGAAGGAGATTTCCTGTTGCAATATGTGGCGGCTATTCCTACCCACAGTGTGCATCCTGTCGTGGGTGGATTGTTTTTAAGATAGCAAGTCGTTGCTGTTTTTCCCCTGTGCTTCCCATTGCCCAATGTCAGAGAAGATGTGTGAAAATAGGTACTTTAATTCACTGTTGGAGGGAAAATAAATTATTTCAAAAATTTTTTGAAATGAATTTTACAGCACATTTTATAAGATGAAAAATGTTGATATTCTTTTACTTCTTAGTTTCCTCTCTGGGAATCTACTCTGGGGACTGAACCAAAATATTAAAAAAAAAGAAAAAGGCAGAGATTCATTTCAGCATTTTCACAGTAATAAACTTGAGGAAAAAAACTTGAAATATTCAATCATAAGAAGGGTAAAAAATGATTATAAATTCACTTCATAGACCTATGGAGTAGTGAGCAGCTTTCCCAATAAATAGTATTAGTAACGTGGACAAGACTTATGACATAATATTAAGCTTAAAAAGGAAGATACTGGGTTAGTTGCACGTTTGGACAACACACACACACACACACACACATACATTGTTACTTATGAATATTTAAAAGACCAAGAAGAAATGTACCAAAGTCAAATAGTGATTATGCTGTGGTACTTTGTGTATTTTTCTTTCTTTCTACTTTTTTGTATTTTGTAAATATTCTTGAATAAGCAAAATTTACTTTGATAACAGGGTGGAGAAAATAAGGTTTTTCATTTCTAGTGAGGATAAGTGGATAGGCTCAGCTAGTAGATTTAGTTCTAGTGATATTGAAGATTATTTCTAATGCTAAAAATAATCATTCTCAACCAGGAGGGGGTGTGGCCAGCAGAATCATCTGGAAAGTCTTTCCAAAATACATGTATTCATACTCAGCTCTTATGCCCATCCAATACACTTGCACACATACACTCACGCGCTCACACACACACACACGCACAAATGCACACAGTCACTGGGACTAAGAACGATGGTTTTCATCCTCCACCATGAAGATGCATCGCCACGGGGTTGGAGAAATCTCCACTGAGAAGGTGGTGGGCCCTCCCTGGGCAGGGGGACACAGACGCAGACTGCAGGTCATACAGGCCTTTACTAATAACTCCACCAGATCTGTTTAAAAATATATAAGGGAATATTTGGGAAACCAAAAAAAAAAAAAAAGAAGAAGAAGAAGAAGAAGTTACATAGTTCTCCATCTCTAGCCAGTTTGCATTTTTGTGTATCTTATACCTGTGTTTTGGAAAAGCATCTCATAGCTCTCAAAAAGAAGCCCCTCCCTAGCCCTTCCTGGCTTGCAAAGGCAGGTGGTTTGGCGTGAGCTCTGGGGGCTGATACTCTCTGGGTGTGTGACCTTGGGCACACTCCTCCACCTTTTAGAGGTTGTCTCTGTTTATCTGAATAAAACCGGGGGATGATGGTAGTTCCTGCCTCGTAAAACTGTAGTGAGGATGGAGGAAAATGTCCACGTAAGACCCCAGGAATAACGCCCGGCGTGTGGTGAGCACTCGGTACCTTTTACCATCAGTGCCATTAACGCTGGCATCATTAAAGAAAGAGCTTTATTCGTAACAGAGCCGTTGTCCCTCAGCTGTGTCTGGTCAGCAGGCACGCTCGGCTTGGACCTCACAGTGTTCTAAGACACTAATGAGTTAACATCTGAAAAGTGGGAGATTTCATATAAACATTCAGATTTCTCACTTTTCTTGAGAAAAATCTGAGCATCTGGCGAGCCCGGGCCAACAGTCCTGTGTGGAATCGGCACGAGTGCGAGTGCCCTGCTCTCTTCAGGGACAAGGTCAGAGCCCTCGAGGTCAGGGCCCGCTTCAGTCGTTGCTGCCAGAGGCCCAGTCCCTGCAGACAGTGGGGCTTGTGACCCCCCACTGAGAAACGCTTACCCTCCTCCTTCTCCCAAACGATACCGTCCAGTTTGTAAAACGCAGGGAAGATCCAGCTGGAGAGGCCAGGCAGACGCACACGGTGAAATTCCGGCTGGTTGTGGACAACCAAGGACACCATGAGAAGTGGGCCTTGGACTCGGGGCTGGACATAAGGGAACAGAGCTGGCACCGGGCCTCAGGCCAAGGTTGGAGCAGGTCTAAGGTCTGGGATGCCAATCCGAGTAGACCGGGAGGAGCCTGTCGTGCAGGGTCTGGCACCCAACAGAGGTCCTGCCAGAGGGACCCCAGCCTCCAGGATCCCCTGCACAGGCTCTAGGATTCCAAGGTCTGAGAGCAGGGCCAGGGAGCACGGGGCTCAGCTTCAAGGCCTGCAGACCAGCCATTTGGTCATAGCAAGACCTGCGGTGAGCCTGACTGTGCCTTGAGCCAAAGAGCTACGGAGGCCAGACCCCCGACGCCCCCTCTGAGCTGGCCCTGGTCGCTCTGGGGCCTCCTGCTGTGGCTGAGACCAGGGAAGGAGAAGCCCCAGACGTTTAGAACAGTAGGGCGTGGCCATTGGTCAGGACGCAGCCTGGGGGCATAGGGTAGAGTGGATTGGCTGGTGTAGGATTGAGACTGGGACCCTGGACTCATTCTCACTGGAACCTCTCTGAGTAGACCATGGCTCCCCACGATGCCACTCCCGTTCCTTAGTCCATCTCTGGGGACCCTTTGCTCTCCAGACCAACTGCAGAAGGGAAGCAAACCCCGGCCTTGAACAACAAATGTGCGAGTCCCCTTTGTAGCGAGGTTTGGTTTTCAGTCACAGTATATGTCATGAGGCATTGGCTATGGGCTGCCTGAAGATGGGGTCCTGGCTCTCAGGTGCCCAGGTCTACAGGCTGTAGCTCGGTCCCAGGGAAGCAGGTGGCGAGGCCCCCATCCTCCTGCCCCGAGGCTGCAGGCTCGTCTGTGCTGATCAGGTGTGTGAGCCCAGCCAGCTGGCTCCTGCCACGCGGGGCCTCCTGGGTCAGGCGGGAGATCCCTTTCCTGCACCCCACCCCCTTTCTTCTGTAGCAGCCCCCACGTCTCCTTCGGGGAGCTCCCCTCCAACATATCACTTTGTGCCACCCGACCTTCCGACCACATCACCCCACACCCAGAACCCAGTCGGACTCTCCTTCCTGAGGGTTTGCCTCTTGAGCAAGTGACGCGGGGTGGAGGCATAGAGCAGGGTCCGGAGAAGCGCTTCGGGGCTCCGGCCAGGCCACTTTCCCCACCCCATTGTTAGTATCGGATAATCAGTTAAGGGGAGTGGCCAGCTGGCATCAGTGGAAGGTTCCGGAATGACTAAAAATGAGATAAGTGAGATAGTTCCCACTCTCCTGGGGCATCCTCCACTCGGACCTTCTCGTGGACAGGTCATCTGCCCCCTGAGCGCTGTAGAGGTGGAAACTGCTAGAATTATACAGGGAGACTCAAGTAGAACCTTGTGAGATGAATTCCCTGGGACTGCTAACTCCAGCTTCTTACTGGACAAAAGAAATCCGAAAGAGTGTTTCTTAACAGCTGACACTGACTTCTGGACAAGACTGGTTTTGGCGGACAGAGTGCGGCCAGGAGCGGGGAGGCCGGGACTGTCCCCCACTCTCTTCTCGGAACATAAATGAGTGCCTTTTCCTTGCTGTTGAAAGACCAAGTCTTGTTAGGAGTGCACTGGAGAGGAAACAAGTTTGCCGCCGCGTGTTTGCTGAAGCGAATGTGGAGATTCCCGAGGAGAGAGTGTGGGGCTCGAGGAAGGCTCCCCGGCGGCTGGGGCTGCGGCGTGGGGTGTCTGAGTCCTGGACCACAGCGCGAATCTCGAATCTCTCTCGGGGCTGAGCGTGGGCATCCACCCTTCACAGGCATCCCTCAGAGGGTGTGTGTGTGTGTGTGTACAGAACCGAGAGGGCCCTCAGAGCGCTCCCCAGGGCTCAGATTACTAGATTTTTCGGTTTTTTTCCTTGAATGTGACTCCTGTCGCGACCCCACTCTATTTATGAAGCACTGACAGCGTTCTTATTCTCTGCCGACAACCTGTAGGCTCTAGGGCTGCAAGAGGATCCCCTGTCCCAGGAAGCTTCTCCGCCAGGGCCACAGGTCCTGCCCATCCTCATCCTTCAGTGCCTGCAGTCCGTCCAACCCCATTTCTCTATAATCCTCTCTCCTGAAAAACATTCTCTTTGCCTGCTCAGCCATATTCGTCCTGCCCTATACTCCAGCCTGATTGTGTCTGCCTTCTCCCCACACATCCATCTTTTCAGTGAGATGCAATATGGCCTTGGGAAGAAGCCTCCTGGCTCTGGGGCCTGAGATGTCCCACCTCACCCCCACCCCCGCCCATCTTCCACAGACTCTGGGACCTGGGGCAAGTTGTCTGACCTTGGAGTGCCTCCATGGCCCCCTTTGTGGGACCACATGGCAGGACTGACCTCAGCTAGTTCTCATGTAAAGTACATCAGAAGCACTCCGTAAATACTGGTGTTGTGTTGGCCCCTAATTATCCTGAAGGACTTTGTGAACCAAAGGCTTTTAGAGAAGTAAGGCTCTTAATTCCATGTTGGCACCATTCCCGGGAGAGTGCCTGGCAGAATGGGCATCAGGTGCCCCTTTCCTGTCACCACTGAGGAGTGACGGGAGGGAATGCAGAAAGACCATGTCTTCAGCCTGCCAAGAACCCAGTTCTTCCAAGCCAGCACCCACACAGGGCCTGCCAACTGCCGTTTGGTGCCTTGCTCTTAAATACAGATGGCAAGAATCAAGGAGCAATTAAGGAAAATCATCTACAGGAAGCCCAGAGACCAAAATCAAATAGAAAAAAAAAGGAACCCAGAGAAAACCGAGATGTGGCCGGAAGCAGAAGACAAGAATTGTAACTGTAAACCTCAGAGAGATAAGAACACTTGGCACCTGAAAAATAAGAATAAAAGCGACCTAAATAATGAAGCAGAATATGAAATAGCTTTTAAACATTGTAAATCCGATAGCAGAATAAAATGTTCATAAGAGAGCTGAAAGATAAAGTCAAGGAAATCTTCGGGATGGTAGAAGCAAAAGAGAGAAAGAAAGAAAAAATAAGAAACAGGGAGGTATGGTGTCAGAATGTGCTGGATAGTTTCTGTTTCCCCTCTACATCCTTGCTCCCACCTTCCCCTGCTCTGCACCTGGGAGCTGACCTCTAGGCCCTACCTACCCCAAGAGGACCCCAGCCCCCCGCTTCTAAGTAAATTGGCCAATGCACAGAGCTCCAGTAAGAGAGGTCTTACCCTCCTGGGGTAAGCTTACCTCCTGGCAGGCCCTTTCCCGGTCACTCTCTCCTCTGATTCTGGAAGCAGCTTCTTCCCCCTCCCTCTGGGGCTTCCATCCCAGAGTCCTAACTCATCAGTGCTTTAGACAAGGCACATAGGGAAAATGAAGAGGAAGAAAATTATCACTGAAATATCCTTAAGGCAGTTCCCAGAATTTCTGATCTTGAGCCTCCAGCTTGAAGGGGCCCACTGGATACCAGGTACAACTAACAAAAAGGAAAGAAGATCACTCGAATGCATATTGGTTTGAGATGTCACAACACAAAGAAGCCTCCAGAGGGAAGCAGCCACCGTCAGGATGGAGATTCTCAACCGGTATCAAACTCCTCTGGATCCACGTTGGGGGCTGGGAGATAATGAGGAAATGCCTTTAAAATTTTAAAGGAGCCAGAGTTCTGTAACCAGCCAAAACTGTCAGTCATTCTTCCTGAGAGCATTACTGAAGGGTTTGTCCAGCAAAACAGGGTCTAAACTGAGAGAGAGAAACCTGGGATTTGGGAAAGAGGGGATCCTAACACAAGCATGCTGCGGCCAGGAACATGGTAAATTCAGGCTGCAGGGGAGATAATGGGACTGTTAGATTCTTTCAAAATACTCAAGCATTTGAAAAAACAGTATTGCTGAGCATTTGCCAGGTCAGAAAGATCATTTGCAAAAAAGTCATGCTAGAAACATAGAAAACCAAGACAATAAAAAATGATCCAATTATTAACTCAAGGAAAAACAAAGAGTTGTACAAGACTCAACAGCAAACATGGTTTTATCAAATCCTAGGACTTAATCACATTGGGAAGATGAGAAAGGGAGCAGATTTGGAGTGCAGGATAATAGAACTAATCCTTAGCAATTCTGGATCCTTAACAGAGCGATAACGTCTACTGGTGGGCACCCAGATATGCCAGGGCAAACATATTGTTTAGAAGTACAGGAAGAAACAGAATTTTTTTTTATTATGTTAATCACCATACATTACATCATTAGTTTTTGATGTCGTGTTCCATGATTCATTGTTTGCGTATAACACCCAGTGCTCCATGCAGAACGTGCCCTCTTTAATACCCATCACCAGGCTAACCCAGCCCCCCACCCCACCCCCCAGAACCCTCAGTTTGTTTCTCAGAGTCCATAGTCTCTCATGGAGGAAGAAACAGAATTTTTAAAGGCCTGAAAATATGATCTGATGGTGGGAAGGTTTGCGTGATGCTGGGAAATGAGTATTTGTTCCATCCTTACAGTGCTGCTCGGTCTCCTTAAGCTATGTGTGTACTACCTTGACAAGAATTAAAATTAATTTTTTTTAAGTGTGTTGGAAGAGAAGAAGGAGGTTTGGAAGAAGGGTCTGGCCAGCCAAAGTCAGATGCTGCCATGTGGGAACTCAGGCCTCATATAAACAAAGTCAAGCCAGAAACTCTGATTTTCACATAAAACACCATGATTTTTAAATGGTGCTAAATAATTCAGAAAAGGCTTTAAAACTCTGTGAAGGCCCAAAACCAGCACATAAACACCATGTGTGCAGCCCAGAGGCACCTTGAGCCTGCCTTTGTGAGGATGCCCCTCATTATGATTCTTCGACAGCATCCGTATTACCACAGACTCGGTGGCCTAAAGCAACACCAGTTTAATCTCTTACAAAGGGTTCTGGACCAGAGGTCCAAATTCAGTTTGACTGGACTGAAGTCAAGGTGTCGGCAGGACCGGCTGCTTGTGGAAGCTCTGAGGGGAGAATCTGTTTCTTGTTTTTCTCAGCTTCTAGAAGCACCTGCATTCCTTGGCTCCTGGCCTCCTTCTCCATCTGCAGCTGTGTGTCTCCATTGTCTGCTCCTGTTGTCACATCTTCTCTGACCCGGACTCCCTCTCACACTCTTGATGACATCGGGTCCACCGGGCGATCCAGCATAATCTCTCCATCTCAAAAGCCTTAACATAATCCCATCACATAAACGCATAAACCATTCGCCATATAAAGTGACATTCACAGACTCTGGAGATTAGTAGACATTTTGGAGGAGCCGTTATTCAGCCTGTGGGTCTTGACCACTAACGGGTCATGGGAACAACTTAATGGATCCCAAATAGCATTCCTAAACATGAAATAGGATAGAATAATTGGAGGCACCATACTTGGTCCAGATAAGTGCTGCCGCATAAAAGTCCTATCAGTCACATTCATACATACGTCTATATACACAGAGCATGTGTATAGGGGATCCCAAAGCTAAACGTTGGGAAAAACCACTGGTTCGAGCACCCAGTGATGTACTTTGCACAATGCACATGGTGAAGAGAGGGAAGGGCTTGCGGGGAGGCAGTCAGGCTCTCCCTTCCATGGGCTGTGTGACCTTCAGTAAGTTAATTAAATAACCTCTCTGAGTTGGTTTCCAAGACTATAAAAAGGGGATAATCACACTATTGCCCAGGGTTGTCGTGGAGATCAAATGAAAACATGTGAGCATCCTTTGGAGGTATACAGCACTCTGTAAGGTCATGGAGCTGGGCTAGTTCTCCCCTGCAAATCGCTGGATTGCCTTGAATGAAAAAGTCTCGGGGGGAAAGGTTTTCCGGATTTGTTGTTACCCCGCTTTCCACAAGATGGCATCCTTGAGACACAGGGAGGTGGCTATGGGGGTGCCCACTGAGGCAGCTGAGTTTCAGGTACATTGACTTCAAACTTTAAAGGGTCGGGGCCTCCTTGCAAAAGGTCATCCTCTGAAAAGACTAGATGGTCCTGAATTATTTCTCCTTCCCAGTGGCAAAACCAAGGAGGCGTGTCCTGTCCTCGAAGCAGTTGCCTATCACTGTGAACAGTCCCTGAACAAAGGATCGGCAGAATCAAAGAATCGCCTGAGGTTTCCCCACCCATCCAGTAAACCTTTATCAGGGGTTCCTGGTCCGGGTGCTGCCCTGCAGCATCCCCGCCTCCCTGTATCCCTGCAAGCTCGGGAGGGTGGGGATGGAGTAGAGCAAGGGACTGCAGAGGGACAGGACAGCTCAGCTGCTGGATTGCAGTTTCTACCTGGCTTCTAAAATGTGGCAGGGTCCCATCACCACAGACACACACAGCACAAGCTAGCCCTTGCATACAAAGTTACTGTCTTTTTCCTTCCTTCCCTCCACCACCGAGTTTCTGGAAAGAGAAGCGTATGCCCTGTGTCAACTTCCATTCTTTATCACCTCCAACTTTCCATCCACAGTTGCACAGACCCAGGCTCCTTTTCCCATTGGCCTCCTGGTTGCAAATTCCATGTCTTTGCTCAGCTTCCTGGCAGCAGAGACCCCTCCCTTCATGAACCCCAGGTCTCAGCCAGCTCCCCGAGCCCCTGTGTCCTGGCTGCAGATCTCCCCACACCCTCGCACCCACCCCTGCCCCTGTTCAGCTTCCTGGCGCTGTGCTCTGTCTCCTGTACCTTCCCTGCATTTACCTGCAGCAGGGCTCCTGGCTAAGTGCCTTCCCGGGACTGCCTCACTCCGCCCTCAGGGCAATCTTAGGCAGAATCAGTGTCATGCCCATTTTACAGGGAAAGGAATAGAGGCTGAGAACAGTGAGTGAGTCCCAGGTCACGCGGCCAGCCGGGGCCCCCAGTCTGATGCTCTCTCCCTGTCCCCCTGCCCAGGGCACGCTGAGAGGCACAGTTAACCAGACTTGAGCCTCTGGTGTGGCTTCAGGCTGTAGAGAGCATTTCCTTAGGCTACAAACTTTCTTTCTTTGTGGAACATGGGGTGGGGCTTAATTTCACCAGAGAGTTCTTTATACTCCGGCATACACAGAAGGAAGACTTTAGCAACCAGCTGCAAGTCCCAGAGAGCGATTTTCCCAGGATAAAATGACACTCTAACTTTTCATGGATGGTTCTGTGACATCCCCTTCCTTCCTCCTTTCCTCAAATTCAAGCAGTGTAATTAGAAAAGAATTCTGTCCTTTTCCACATTGGCCATAAAGCGGCCTGTGGAGGGGAATGCTGGTCAAGAAGAAAGACCACGTGGTGTCCTGTGGTCTGCGTGTGAAGAGACGTGCCAGCAGAACAGAAAATAAGAACAAATAAAGACCTACAGAGGCTGCCCGGCCTCCACCTGTGAGGCAGGGATCCCGGAGTCCCCAGGGCTCCCTTTCAGAAACCCCCTCTGGGTCAGTGAGTCTCAGGTTTGAAGCTGCTCCTGGGGGGTCATCATGGAAGGAGGAGGATGCTTTACAAACTCCCTGCTCCTGAGTGATCGGGGGCCGGGTGGGGGCAGAGCCTCTGGCCGGGCGTCCAGACAGTTCTCATTTCCCTGGGTAACCATGGAAAACATGAATCAGAAGCCCGGGCCCCACTTGGGGGCCCGCAGTGTGGGGACATCCGGCTGTGAGTCAGAGGCCCGGCTCTGCGGGGGCCGCCCTGTAATCTCCCGTCCGGGGACGGCTTTTCCCTGGATGCTGGGTTTCTGTTCCCGGGGGGCCGTGCCCAGCCGGCTCCGGGGGCTCTGGGCCCTGCTGCTCCAGGTTGGCCGTGATGACACCTGATGGAGCACATCTTGGTGACAAGTCTGTGACGTGGAACAGTGTCTCAAGTCCCTAGAGCAGCCCCGGAGGACGGTGCCCCTCTACCCACTTTGCAGATGAAGAAAGCAAGTCCTCATGTCAGATCCATCTCCAGGGGGCTTTTGCTGGAGACCATGCTCTTGATCCATGTCAGGAGCTAACTGAACACAGCTTTTTGGGGGTTTTTTTTGGACTTTGTAATCATTCAAATAATTCCTTTCCTTTCTTTTTTTTTTAATTGACATATAACTAACACATAAAAACATAACATTGTATCAGTTTTAGGTGTACAATGTAATGATCTGATATATGTATATACTGTGAATTGATCACACAGTGAATCTAGTTAACATCCTGAGCACAGCTTTGAAAGCACTTCTGAAAAGACCCTGTGGCCCCCATGTCTGGCCTTCTCCTGTGGCGATAACCACAGGGATGTGGGTGGGGTCCCCCTGAATGTCCAAAGGCGCCCAAGTGCCCACTGAGCCCTGGGCTGTGAACTCAGAAGTTCTCCAGCTCACACAGGTCCCTCAGCTCTGCACTCAGTGAGCTCCTTCCCAGAGAGGAGAGGGTGCTGGCTCTCCATCCCCAACCCCTTGCCTGGCCACTCTGCTCCTGTGATCAGAGTGGAAGGCCAGCCTCTCTGGGCATAGTCAGGGGCCCCTGGGGTCCTACCTGCAGCCAACAGTTTTATCCACTGACCCTCAGTGGTGGGCGCTGTCACTGTCCCCACTTTACAGGCCCGTTTGCAGAGGAGGGCAAAGGAGAGGATGTCCACCTGCCAATGCAGAATGCGGGCTCCTGGGGCCATTTTGGAGACGGGCAGAGACGGCTTCAGATCAGACAGTCAGTGAATTGCCCATGGTCACTCCACCATCAAGCAGCAGGGCCAGGATTAGAACCTTGGGTTGCTAGCCTCAGAGTAGCTCTGACTTTCTCTCCTTCCTCCGACCCTCCGTGGCTGACTACGTGGGCCGAACAGCACCGGACCATTCCCTAAGGAATGAAAGAATGTGCTTTTATGTTACTGCTCTGCTGTCCTCATAGAGTCCCTTCCTGCTTGACTTGGCATCATCTGGAGCGCTTTACTCTCCCCCCCCAGAGACCTGTGTTGTGCAGGATGGTGTGTCTGTAATCCTTAGAAATCTGGGTTCTCTCTGCTGGTCTACACAGATGGACGGCATGTCTTGTCTACAGAGATGATGCAGTGGCTTGTTGTAGCCGCTCCAGACAGCCTCCCGGGGCTGAGCGTTAAAACTCAGGAATTTTACAAGGCAGCTGTTAAACACGGCCATTAGCATAAATGAAATCATGTACATTTACAACTAAATAAGTTATTATCGACAAAGCTAATTAATTCCCCAAACTTACCACTCCTTCGTTAATTTATCACGGTTTACCATCATCCGTTATCTGTGTATGAACTCGGAGTGGTCCCATGCTATCTGATGGTGTGATGTGGTGTATCTCTTCTCACATCAGTGTTAGTGATCATCATGTTGGTAGCTTAAAATTGGTCATGCTGACAGTGTTTACAGCATCGACAAGCACTACATATCGGGAGCTGTTGTTTTTTGCTTTTCCTGGAGAGCTGGGTAGTAAATATTTATCAGCACCCCACTGGGTAGAGCGCGTATTCAGCATCTCCTGTGTCGAAAGCAACATCTCCAGAAGCATCCATCTAAGTCAACGTCGATGGAAAGAAGAACCTGAAATCTAGAAATCTAGACTTTTGGAAAGTCCAGTGAAAGATTGTAGAGTCGTAACCGAAGGCTGGGGAGGAAAGTGCTCCTGACACATTACTGAAGCTAGCCTGGGGAAGAGCTTGCCCCTCCAACAGCCCTGGGGTGAGGCCAGCTCTGCCAGCCGGCAGTGGCCTGTCGGAGGCTTGGCCCCTCAGCCCAGATGAATCAGACAGCCCTGACATCATGTTCACCAGGGAGAGAGTGCACCCAATTCTGGGCTCTGGGGCAAAGGAAATGGTAAATGATTTCTCTGGGGGACCACCTGCCCCCATTCTGGGCATCAGTGGGCATTTGTCATGGGATTCTCCCAGTCACTGGACCCTGGGAGTGCAGAAGTTCACGGCGACCTTGGAAAACGCAGTGAGGACACACTCTCTAAGACAAGAACTGACACAGAGGGGCGTGGAGGGTCTCTGCAGCTGGAGACAGAAGCATGGGCCAGGCCCCCGGGGCTTGACCTCAGTACAAGAGGATATTTTTTTAAAGGAAATGCCGGATAATAGCAGGAGATCTCTTAGGATGCCCTGCTCAAAAGCTTTAGTTGTTTTTGAGAAAAAGCTTACATTTAATAATGCCTTATTTAAATTCACAGGTAGTTTTCAGTGACCTGTTTAAGAAGGCAAGAAACCTTAAAAGGCCGGGGAGGGGGTCCTAGCGAGCAGAGGAGGGCAAAGGAGAGGATGTCCACCTGCCAATGCAGAATGCGGGCTCCTGGGGCCATTTTGGAGACGGGCAGAGACGGCTTCACCAGGAAGCCAGTGTAAGTGGCCAGTCCTAGCCCCCCAGTCTTCCCCCGGAGTGGCTTTCGGGAGGCCCGGGACTCCTTATGAGATCAGAGAGTGAGGCCTGATTATCAGCAGGGAGGGGTGCTCTGGGGACACAGCTCTCAAAGATCCTCCAAACTTCTACAGGGACTCATCAGTTCCCTGCACATGTGGGCTGGGAGGACAGGGAGGGACAAGGGCTCCACGCTGGGGGACAGAGGGAGGTGCATGCTGGGAATCAGTCCGATAAAGCGCAGACCGGGAAATGGCCAGCGCGGGCTGCCAAGGCCGTCAGGAGGCACTGGGTCAAGCGCTGGCGAGGACCCAAGGGAGGAGCGGCGGGGCCTAGCTCTGCGGTCCCGATGGGGCTGCCACGGGGCCGAGGCCAGCAGCCAAAGGAGGTGGGGGCTGAAGCTGTGACGGACGGGCCGTGGCTATGGGCCAGTGATGCCCAGGCTGCAGAGGACTTTGAGGAACCCGAAGGTGCTGGTCTCGCACCCAGCCGGGGGGATGAACGCCGGGCTGCCCATTCTCAAAGGCAGAGCGACTGCATCTTTCCACAGACAAACACACGTGTCTAAACTTTGGCCTCCTCAGTCTATCTCTGGGAGTGAGTACAAAAATGCCCTTGGTGGCGTTATTTACAACAGTGAAAAATAAAGAATTATCTTTCCAATCACAAAGGGTGGCTAAAACACAAGTGCACAAGCCTTTGTGAAAGATCAAACTTCTGAAGACGACTTGATGTCGGGAAAATTATAATATGATGGTCATGAAAAAAAAGTGGTCTACCAAAGTTCAGGTGTGAGATGCAGAGAGAACCAGAGAGGCCCCAACACTCTTAAAATGCTTTCCTTTGTTTTGAATTACGGGTGAGTCTTAGATCCTCCTTTATACACTTTCTTCTATAAGATTTCTTTGCGGGAGCTGCCTGGGTGGCTCAGTCGGTGAAACGTCTGCCTTCGGCTCAGGTCATGATACAGGGGTCCTGGGATCGAGCCCCGCGTCAGGCTCCCTGCTCAGCGGGGAGTCTGCTTCTCCCTCTCCCTCTGCCCCTCCTGCCTCATGTGCTCTCTCCTTCTCTGTCTTTTTCAAATAAATAAATTAAATTAAATTTTAAAAAAACTTCTTTGCAAACAACCCAAGTGAGGACGAAGTGTTGGGGTAGGGAGGACCTGGGTGTCCCAGGGAGGCTGTGGACAGAGACCCGGAGCAGATGCTTCTTCACTATTTTACCACGCCCCCCTGGTGGACCACCCTTAGGTTCTTTGGAAACTGGGAAAAGACATACCATGTAACTACTCATTTTTAATTGAGATCTGCCCTACATAGCTTAGCACAGAAACTTGGATCAGACAAAGAATAAAGACTCAGCCAACATCACATGAGAAGTCATGAGGAAGAATCAGGAAATGCAAAATGTAACCTCTGCCCAACGATTTAACCACAGCGTTTCCCTTCAGAGCCTCTGTAGCTCGTCCGAGGGATGCAAGAGATCTCCCAAAAGACTAAACGCTGGTGGATAATGTGTCCGGAGGGAAGGGAGGGTTTGGCAGGGCAGGGAAGAAGGAGGTTTAGACCAGGACGCTGAGAAAGTCTCTTCCCTCTGCCACAGGCCAGGCAAGGGGACATGGGTGGACCATCCCCCAAGGCTCTTCCTCTGCAGCCAAGGGTGGGCAAGGAGGCCGGTGAAGTCTGGCCTTTCTGTGACACCTTCAATGGCCCCCGAGGAAGGGTGGCCAGGCCGAGGACAACCCGTGGCTTCCGTGCTCAATTTAAGGTTTTCTCAGTGGGTTACCTGCCCCCACTAAATTGTCCTATGGGGGGGCCTGGGTGGCTCAGTTGGTTGAGAGACTGCCTTCAGCTCAGGTCATGATCCCAGGGTCCTGGGATCGAGTCCCACGTCAGGCTCCCTGCTCTGCGGGGAGCCTGCTTCTCCCTCTCCCTCTGCCTGCCACTCCCCCTGCTTGTGTTCCCCCTCTCTCTTTCTCTCTCTCTCTGTCAAATAAATAAATAAAATCTTAAAATAAATAAATAAATAAATTGTCCTATGGTCTGAAATAGCCACTGTAGACACTTCTTTAAATGGACTCACTGGCGACCCTTCGACAGCGACCACATGACCCAGAAGATCACCAGTCATGATCTGAAGAAAGAGAACAGCCAAGAGCCCCGGTGAGGGTGCGGGCAGGTGGGGATTGGGACAAGTGGCAGAGGGGGCTGTGACACCTGGGGCCTGATACAGCATTTGTGTGTCTGGTGATGTTGGAAAACGCATTGCACATTTTTGCAAAACTGGTTTTGTTTGGTAGCTTTATTTTGTAGTACCTCTTAAAATTTGCCCATTTGAAGAAATGAGGAGTGCCTCATTTTGTTTTAATTAACATTACTTTGGATTTTCTCCAACTGGGGAGACGGAGCGTCTCTTCAAGGTTACTAGCCACTTGGGTATGTTATGCTCTCAGTGACTACTCATGTCCTCCATCCGTATTTCTGTTAGGGTGTTTGTCTTGCTGTCCATCGGATGGTTTGTTTAGGATAGAAGGGTTCCTTCATAGAACCCTGATACCGAGACCAACTCTTCAGTCCTCGCCAGAGACTATCAACTTGGGCATGACTTCTGTTGCACAGAAATTAGTTCAAATTGATCTTTCTTTCTCTGCGTGTTGTGTGTATGCTTGGGGAGTGTTGAGCTTTCTCTAAGAAATACTCCTTTACTCCAAGGTTATATTTTCTTAATCTCTTCTAAACTTATTTTTTTGGAGTAAAAATCCTACCATTCATTGCATATGCTGATCTTTCCTCGCGGTGGTGAGTTTCCCTATGTACTTTGTATTTTTTATTGTCAGTGAGCGTGGCTTCATCTCTGCGAGGTCCCCATACCCTCAGCGGGGCATTGTTCCTCTGGTACCAGTTGCTGTTGGCTTTAGGTTCTTAGAGGACGCACTGGACCCAGACCTATCACACTGTTCCTTCCTAGGCTCGAGATCCTCATACGACACAGGACACTCAACCTCTGACTTGTCGTATGTGAGGTCATGACTTGAGAAGACTTCTCAGAGTGGCAGCTTTTCTCTGACCAAGTGAAAGTCTTCCTGGCCATCTCTCCAGTGAGCAGAGCTTTTCTAGTCCCTTCTTCACACAAAGGACAGTCAGTCAAAGACCCTGCTTGATGTAGCCACCCCAGTTCTATCTCCCTCATTTGAACGTGCCCAAGGTCCTATCTCCTGCCCTAAAAAGTAGCCAGAGCTTGCTCAATGTGTCCAATGAGTGTAAGAAACATTTTACTTGCTAGATCACCCACAGACATATGCTTAAACTCTGCAGGGATACAAGGCTTCAGAATTTCATCCCAACCAAAAATATAAGGTGAAAGAAAACAAAAGGATTAGACCGGGTGTGTGAGGCAAAGATTTTTCGTGTTTTCTTTCTATGAACTTTGCAAACCAGGGTATTGAGAAGGTTGGATTCAACAGAGTGAAAACCAGATCTAGTTTTATTCCCAATTCTGAGAACCCTGACAACCTGGTATCTTGAATCTTTCTTTCTACCTCTGTATGAAATGTTGGGTAAACCTTCATTGCTTTTCAAATCATTAGAGATAAGGAAGAGATAGCCTCTTTTTCCAGGCTTTGAGAAGGTAAGTGCAGAGTAATAGCAAACCTTCAAACTCCTGTCTAATTTAAAACATCTTTCTTTCTCTCTGACAGACCTAAGGCTTGGACACCCACTATGCAGGGACGAGTTTGGATGCACTTATTTTTCATTTCTCCTCTTTGCATTTCTATTCTGACCCCCAGAGTCACTGAGGTCTTCCAGGGCCAGAGCATGGAAGACAGAAGTGAGAAGGAGGCTTCCCTCTAAAGTATCAGAAGAAACATGCATGCATCATTGGCCTCACATCCCCAAAGTGTGCACTGTATGCAGTCAGTGCTGACTCTGAGCTCCACCGCCAGGTCACAGCCTCCTGTCTTCAGATTTGTCCTGCATAAACCACATACCACCAGTCTCAGCATCCCTCATACTCCAGAGGCTGGACAAAGATGCCTCATTTGACTGCAGGTGAAGGAGGATGAAGATGCACCATCTCTCCCATGGGTGGAGGATGAAAAGTCATAATTCCAGACAATTATCTCCAAAAAGTTTTCTCTTTTGTATCTATCACCCTTTCCAGTCATCTGATAAATTCTTATTTATTATTTTATATAAATTTTATATGAGCCAGTTTACATAAGCTGAAAATGAGTATTGGCTAAGACTGGCAGCAATAACTTTAGATGTTCTTGTTTGTTCGCATAAGGTGGCTTGGCTCCTGGTCAGGCTCTGGGGCTCTCGTCATTCTCATGTTATCCTCAGCTTCTGATCGGTGCCTTTGGGGAAACAGCCAACAGAAGCTCCATTTAAGGTGCTGTTGAAAGCGATCGGTAGAAATATTTTGCCTGTCACATTCCTTCCGGAGATGTGTTTGCTAATGAAAACACTGTAGTCCCAATTCTGAAACTAAAAGTGCAGTTGAAGATCAACAGTTGTATTTAGCAACTCTTCAGCATTTGAATAGCACACTAAAATTTGGCCTAGAAAACTTCCCTGTCACGAGAAGAATAAGCCATACTCCAAACTGAGCAAAGTCTTGAGTTGGACTTGAGCATGCCCAGCAAAAATGACTACAAATCCAATATTCGCTCTCTCTGAAGTCCATTTGACAAATAAAATCCCCTGTCGTCAAGAGGCACACGCTTGACCCA
Source organism: Mirounga leonina (assembly GCF_011800145.1). Classification (NCBI taxonomy): domain Eukaryota; kingdom Metazoa; phylum Chordata; class Mammalia; order Carnivora; family Phocidae; genus Mirounga; species Mirounga leonina. Next base: position 3,482,288 of record NW_023270377.1, on the reverse strand, counting down.
CTTCTATAACCCTACTTACAGTTAGAATAGAAAACAACATAAAAAACCAACCTCCCCAAATAACCTTAACTTCCAACTCAGGCTAAAAACCAAGAGGTTTCTGCATTGAAATGTGAGCCACTTCCGAAGAGTCATGAGAACCTAGACACGGACGCAGTGTTTCTGTACTATGCTGGTTTTCTTTTCAGGGATCCTATGAAACAGTATTGTTCTCTTTTTCTGTGGAAAGTGAATGTGGCTAAGGAGGGCTGATGCATTTGCTGAAGATCACACAGCTACTTTGCAAGTGAGATTACAATGAACATAGAGCTTAATGATCGAAATTTCCATTTTGTTGATCTCCCCAAAATATCACCAAAAGCTTGCTAATAAAACAAAACAGATGATTAGAATTCACTGCAGGGGAGGGTACACAGCCTGGACGAGGGGAAGGGGAGTCAGAGTTGGGGAGGGAGAGGGGGCAAAGGAACGGGGCTCCTCTGTCCCCCGCCACCATTTCCGCACCAAGATCAAGAGGGACCCAGGTGGGGCCATTGTTTCGTGGAGCATAAATGAGCCTGAGTAGATATGATAGCATATACAGTGTGTAGGAGCGTACATGGGAGACATGGGAGGAGCGTTTGAGGGGACAGAGAAAACAGAAAATGTTGAAGTCTTTAGGAGACAGGAGGTTAAGCAATGGGACATGTAAAATTCCTCAGTTGTCCATGAATTACCAGGCCTGTGAATCCTGCAGGTGCCTAGGACAGGTGGAGAGAGTGACGAAAACAATGGGGGCAGAGCTGTGAAATATTTAAGACAATACCATTTACATAAGTTAAAAGTGCATGCGTATAATGGAAGGTATGTGTGTTGTAACAATACATGCAAACAACAGGTGGTGTGGAGAAAACAACAGGAGGGCTTGACTAACAAGGAAGGGGAATAGGAGACATGTTTAGTGAGAAACAGGAATGAGTGGACAGACGGGTGGGTGGGTGGACTGGTGAGTGGACAGGTGGGTAGACAGGTGGGTGGACAGGTGGGTGGACAGATGGTGGGTGGATGAATGGGTAGATAGATAGATAGATGGATAGATAAACAGATGAGGGCTTAGCATGGACTACTCCTAATGTTCCATGAACTAAAGAGTGGAATTGACTCAACCCTTTGTACCTGAGGATTAAGAAAACAATTAGTGTATTTGGGGTAACAAAACAATCATTCCCTGAATTATTTGGGTAAAAACTGAGCTAAACAGCAGAGGGGCCCAGGAGAAATGGTCTCATTCCCTCCTTGGCAGATTCCCAGACTGGGAGGAATATGGACTTCCCACCACTTAATGTGGGATTAAGTCCCAGACTCTTTTATTGGAAATCTTGAAAGACAAATTTCCTCATCAGACATCTGGTTTTCCTGTCTGTGTGTGTGAGAATTTGCATATCGCACAAGCAGAGCTAGGATGGAACATTCGAAACCTTTGGGAATGGTTACCTCAGGAGACCGGGGGTGTTGGGGAGGGTTCCATTTTCATTTTGTATTCTGTTTAAAAAGTTTCCAAGGAACATGCATTACTTTTGTCGTAATTTGAAACCCAATCAGTGGATACATTCAGTTCCAGGAAGTATTTCTCCGTTTTTTGTGGCAGCATTTGGATGTGGGTTTTAATGCCGAGTGATTCCTCATGGACGTCACTCCATGATAAGTAAAGAGAACGTACAGACCTTGTTATCTTATCTTTAAGAAAGTAGCCTTGCAGCATTAGACTCTGGCTATTCAAGGATGTAAGTATGGCCAGAATACACCATTGATCAAGCTGCTGGGAATCATAGGGTGACTGGAGCCAGCCCTGCTGGGGTAATGAAAGCGAGGTTTTAAATATCTCTCATTTCAGGGATTCACGAGAACAGCTTTCTCCTTGAAGGCTGCTGGTACAGGCAAGCCCGTTTCTTCACACAGCCAACCGACACCATGTACTCAGTGGCTGGAATCTGATTGTTGGCAAATTCTCGCCATTTCTCCCAGCGTTGACCTACTTGCAGGAGCTGGATTCCCTCGGGATCATGTGGGCTGGCCATCCAGGATTAACAAACGTCTTAGTCAGGCGGTGCCTCCCCTGGGGCAGACCAGAACGGGCTGTCCTGTCCGTCTGTTCATCCCCTACACGTCTTCCAGACCACATCCATGCTTGCACAGAGATAATAGAATGAGCATCTTCCCTGACGTCTCCCTCCTGCACGTAAGCTAAGAGCCAGGTGGTGCTCGGGATTTCAGACTCCACTGTGGGCCCTGGGGCGGGTTGTGCAAGCAGCTCTGAAGTGGAGGAAGCAGCTGAGCAGTGACACTGTGACCTGGACCCACGGCCTTGGGGTTCAGTTTCTTCTCTGTCTTCAGAATTATAGATTTCACACCCAAAATAATTATTTTATGTTTGTTTCCTAGACCAGTCTCCCTCCTCAATAGTTATCAGTTGATTTATAGGAAAAGTCCCTGTGGTTTGCTGATAAATGACCTGAAGTTTTGATGCCTTTGTGTCAATGGAAAATATTTCATCACAGATGGCACTGGGGGGTACCAATATGGTGCGGCCTTATGTATGTAGGATGATGTGGCAAAGAAAGGGCATAGGGTACATTTTTGCCTTGGGGCATCGTTTGGACACAGAATTAATTACTATCTTGTCTTGACTCACTTCAGAAGGTTCTGAGGGCAGTGGCAAAGTTGGCGCCCAGGTGGGAGCAGAGCTGGTATAATATGATGATGGGGTTCGTCCCTCGGGAAGCCCAGGGACATAGCTGGAGCCCACGGGATCACTAGGGTCAGGCCCAGTGGATGTCAAGCGAGAAGACACCCCCCCTCCCCGCCAAGTGAGGACACAGCGAGAAGGCATCCATCTACAAGCCAAGAAGAGGGTTCCTACCAGGAACCAAATTGGTCTGCACATTAATCTTGGACTTTCTAGCTTCCAAAACAGAAATAAATTTCTGTTGTTTAAGCTGCCTCATCTATGGTATTTTGCTGTAGCAGCCTGAGGTGACTGAGGTGACTGTCACAGATGGGTCAGTGGTGTGTGGGTCAACCCCTCTCATCTTGCTCTTTTTCTGGACTTCCCAAGGCTTCCTGACTTGTGAATTAAGCACACCAGCCCATTATAGGGTCTTCAGCTCAGTTCCACCACTGGTTGGTCAAGTGGATTTCAAGTCTGCTCCAGAGGAACAGGGGTGTGAGGTGTGGTGTAAGCTCCCCATGGGGTTCCTCACTCAAAGCCCATCCTCCAACTCAGTGTCAACCAGAGAAGCCCTGTGTCTTGGCGGGGGGGGGGGGGGGGGGGGGGGGGGGGGGGGGGGGTGCGTAGGGAAGAAGGTTTTCAGGCACTTGCTCAACACTAATGACCGGTGTTGTTTCCCACTTGGCTCTGGATCCTTGTTCGAATCCCTCCCTGGAAAGATCGACAGCAGAGGACGAGTGAATGGCAGGATTTGGGAATCAAAGCTCATTTCACAGGACTGTCTATGCAAGCAAATGGCCCAGAACCTGGGGGTTTTGAATGCTGGTCGTGTTTTGTATACATCCCCCAAAAGAGACATGACTAACACCTGGCATGATTCTACGGCCTGAAGGAAACACACATAAGCACAGGGAATGGAAATTTTATTGGTTGACTCACTCAGGGACCTGGAACTTCAGAACAGCTGCTCTTCCTATGAGCAAACTTGGACAAGATGGGGAAAAAAGGCATAATATCAGTAAGGATGTAGATTATTTGGGGAAAAAAAAGAAAAACACTAGTAAACCACCTAAATCAATTGGCATTCACAGCATGCTTTATCTGAAAACTGCAGAATTACACTGCTTTTGAGCACATGTGGAATTTTTACCAAGAGGGCGCTATAAGTCAAATAAATTTCAAGACTGCAATTTTATAGTCTGTTCTGTAATCACAGCAGAATTGAATTCAAAGTCAATGAAAATAGAAGATTTAGAAAATTTTGAATATCTCAGAAACAGGCAAAACAATGCTAGGCTGAAAGGACTCGGAGCTGTGTTTGCCATGAGATTGATCAGAAGGGGCATGAAGGAACTTTCTGGGGGTTGGAGAGTCTATGACTGGATGGAGTGTTGTTTACACAGATGCATATACATTTGTCAAAAGTTGTTGAGTTATACACTTATTTGCATTTCACTGTGTATAAATTTTAACTCAATTTTAAAAAAGGAGCTGAGATCTCCCTCCCCACTTGCAGGCCAGGGCAGTGACTATCTATAGGGGGACCTTATGTCTTCATTATGCCTATTGTGACAGCATAATTATTACAGCATTCCCTTTCACACCTGAAGTGTTCTGATTTATATAATAAACCTATGGTCACTCTGCCTCTGATGGGCTGGTTCCTAAGTAGAGCTAGAGGGGGCAAGATGCTCTGGAAGAAGGAGAGGCCACGCCTAGTCCTGAGTTGGATGTTAGACTGGACAGGGAGGAGAGGTGGGCTGGACTTTTTTGAGCAACGGTGAATTTGGGGAGACCCAGATTTCATTGGTTTTGTATCCATTGCTTTGGGGCCCTCACACTGGGAAATCTGAAGCATGTGTTAAAAACAGTGGCACAGGGAGCCCCGGTGGCTCAGTTGGTTAAGCGACTGCCTTCGGCTCAGGTCGTGATCCAGGAGTCCCTGGATCGAGTCCTGCATCGGGCTCCCTGCTCGGCGGGGAGTCTGCTTCTCCCTCTGACCCTCCCCCCTCTCGTGTGCTCTCTCTCTCATTCTCTCTCTCTCAAATAAATAAATAAATAATCTTTTAAAAAAATTAAAAACAGTGGCATAAAGTGAGACGTAAAATTTGCACAAAAAGCTGCATGGCCCCATGCCCAGGTTGTGAGCAATAGCAGGTCTGAGAGGAGAAAAGGCCCAGGGAAAGAGAAGAGGCCAGGACTCAGTGGGGAGAGCCAGCTGAGCAAATCGTCGGAAGACACGGACTATCAAAGCCAAGGGCCTAGGATGGGGAAGGAGCACAGAATGTGCCTGGCATGGTCAGAGGGGACACCCTATCCTCCAGAGAAAGCAGACCCTGTGTGGAGCTACTTCAGAGACTCGGACAACAGGCCGACTGCCGAGGAAGAGGCCTGCCGGATGCCTGGCGGACTAGCCAGGGCAGTGGCAAGCACTCCAGGGAAGGCCAAGGGGCCCGGGGCATCATGGGAGCCTGGGAGGAGGGGACTTCAGGGGCCAGAGTACACACACAAGAAACTCCAGCTTTTGACAGTGCACTGAATGGAACAGATTTGTGGGGACCATTTCAGCTGAAGACGCTGGAGACCTGGTCCTCCTGAAAGCCTAGTTCCATTCATGAGCAGCTAATACTGATTAGGTGTCCACAACAGATCTTGCATCTCAGGCTTTACAGGCTGTGGGGAAACAGGAGAGACCCAACATAAACGCGACACCCGGCTGCCTGAGCCCACGTCACAGCCCCACCCGGGAAGGGCTTCGTTTCACACGAGAGCAGCGTTCCTCAATCTTGACTGGTGTATGAACTGCTTTTAAAGGAAAAAATGCCTTTCTTTTTCAACATCTCCTTGGCGATTCGGGGTCTTTTCTGATTCCATACCAATTTTAGGATTGTTTGTTCCAGCACTTTGAAAAATGTCATTGGAATTTTGATCGGGATGGCATTGAAGGTCTAGATTGCTCTGGGTAGCATAGACATTTTAACAGTGTTTATTCTTCCGATCCATGAGCATGGAATGTTTTTCCATCTTTATTTGTCTTCTTCAATTTCTTTCGTGAGTGTTTCATAGTTCCTAGAGTATAGATCCTTTACCTCTTTGGTTAGGTTTATTCCAAGGTATCTTATGGTTTTTGGTGCTATTGTAAATGGAATCGTTTCTCTAATTTCTCTTTCTACAGTTGCGTTGTTAGTGTATAAGAAAGCAACTGATTTCTGTGCATTGATTTTGTATCCTGCCACATTACTGAATTGCTGGATGAGTTCTAGTAATTTGGGGGTGGAGTCTTCTGGGTTTTCCACATAAAGTAACATGTCATCTGCGAAAAGAGAGAGTTTGACTTCTTTGCCAATTTGAATACCTTTTATTTCTTTTTGTTGTCTGATTGCTGTTGCTAGGACTTCTAGTACTATGTTGAACAACAGTGGTGAGAGTGGGCACCCTTGACGTGTTCCTGATCTTAAGGGAAAGGCTCTCAGCTTTTCCCCATTGAGGATGATATTCGCTGTGGGTTTTTCATAGATGGATTTTATGAACTTGAGAAAAGTTCCCTCTATCCCTATACTCTGGAGAGTTTTAATCAGGAAAGGATGCTGTATTTTGTCAAATACTTTTTCTGCATCAATTGAGAGGACCATATGGTTCTTCTCCCTCCTCTTGTTAATGTGTTCTATCACATTGATTTGCGAATGTTGAACCACCCTTGCATCCCGGGGATAAATCCCACTTGGTCGTGGTGGATGATCCTTTTAATGTACTGTTGGATCCTATTAGCTAGGATTTTGTTGAGGATTTTGGAATCCATATTTATCAGGGATATCAGTCTGAAATTCTCCTTTTTGTTGGGGTCTTTGCCTGGTTTGGGGATTAAGGTAATGCTGGCCTCATAGAATGAGTTTGGAAGTTTTCCTTCTGTTTCTATTTTTTGAAACAGCTTCAGTAGAATAGGTATTATTTCATCTTTGAATGTTTGGTAGAATTCCCCAGGGAATCCATCAGGCCCTGGACTCTTGTTTTTTGGGAGGTTTTTGATCACCGCTTCAATCTCGTTACTGGTTATTGGCCTATTCAGGTTGTCAATTTCTTCCTCTTTCAGGCTTGGCAGCTTTTTGCACTTCTGGGTATTTATCCCAAAGACACAGATGTAGTGAAAAGAAGGGTCATATGCACCCCAATGTTCATAGCAGCAATGTCTGCAATAGCCAAACTGTGGAAAGAGCCGAGATGCCCTTCAACAGATGAATGGATAAAAAAGATGTGGTCCATATATACGATGGAATATTACTCAGCCATCAGAAAGGATGAATGCCCAACTTTTACATCAACATGGATGGGACTGGAGATTATGCTAAGTGAAATAAGTCAAGCAGAGAAAGTCAATCATCATATGGTTTCACTTATTTGTGGAACATAAGGAATAACATGGAGGATATTAGGAGAAGGAAGGGAAAAATGAGGGGGGGGGAATTGGAGGGAGAGATGAACCATGAGAGACTATGGACTTTGAGAGACAAACAAGGTTTTAGAGGGGAGGGGGGAGGGGGAATTGGTTAGCCCAGTGATGGGTATTAAGGAGGGCACATACTGCATGGAGCACTGGGTGTTATATGAAAACAATGGATCGTGGATCACATCAAAAACTAATGATGTATTGTATGGTGACTAACATAACATAATAAAATAAAAAATAATAATAATAAAATAAAAAATAAAGGAAAAATGCCTGCCGATTTCCAGGAAGAATTAAATTATCTATATTTTAACGTTATTTAAATATACATTTATCATCATGTTATTTAAGCATATGAATATACAAAAAAAGGTAAGTATGGGTCCAAATTCCTAATGTTTACAACTCAAATTCCACTATAAAAGCACATTGACAGAATTATATCAATATGATGGATTTACGATTTGTTGAAAGGGGGTCATGCCTGGTTATGATTCCGTTCTCTGCCAAATCTCCCCATTCCCTCATTTCTCCCCTTTTCCCATTTGTACAAAGGGCCAGAATCTCATTCGCCTTCACGTGGAATGAATAATTATTTACACTGTTCTTTTCTCATGAGTTTATAAATAAATTAAATACAACTAGTAAGATTGTAAATAATAATCCAAAAGTGGCAATCACATGACAGTAGCAGAATGATGTCCTTTACTCACATTCCAGGATATGTGTATACGTTAATTTCATTATATTGTCACTGAGTCAGGTTTTAACTGAGTAACAATTACCCCCCAAAACAGCACTTATTTATAGCTCATAATTCTGTGGACTGATCATTTGAACTGAGTTCAGGCGAGTGGTTCTTCTACTGGTCTTGCCTTGGCTTTCTCATGCAGCTGCAGTCAGTTGGAAGATCAGGTGAGCATCACTGGGCCCTAGATGGCCTCACTCACATGTTGGGCACTCGGTTGGGGGTGACACGTGAGCCCCACATGGCCAACAACTAGCTGGCCAGCACCATCTTCTTCGCGTGGCTGTGGGTTCCAAAGGCAGCAAGAGAAGACAAATCCTAATGGACAAGCACTTTTCAAGCTTCTGCTCGCGTCATATTTGTTGGTGACCTACGGGCCAAAACACGTGGCATCACGAAGCTTAGACTAAGGGTGTGGAGAAATAGAATTACCTCTTAATGGGAGAGGCTGCAAAACTTTGCAACCATATATTCTTTTAACCTATCAAAGTCATAAAAGCAAAATCTTCAAATTAAAAAAATTAGAATATGCAGATCCTTGAAAACACTTTCTTGGACCCCTGTGATGAGTAGCTCATGTGAGTGTAATCCTGTAAGTGAAAGGAGAAGGAGTACATTTTGTTGATGATGGGATTTACAATCAATTATTAAGGATTAAAGAGTGTTTAGACTGAAATGCTACTATGTGGGTGTTTCCCAAGTGGTATTAGAAAACATAAGGTATAGGGGAAAGGTCTTTAATTTCTGGGTGCTGCAAACAGGTGCTGGTCTCTACCGCTGGAGATAGGATGTCCGTGCAGGACAGCACCAAGCTGGGAAGAGCTGCCCGCAGTGGTCTGAGCAGCTCCGGGTTCAGGGTCAATAACGGTCTTCCAGGGACATGTGGGAGGAAGTGCCCCAAATGCAGTAGGAGGTCAGAGGATTCACATCGCTGATGACTCACTGCTAAAGACCTCTATGACACTAAAGGGAAATCCTTGCAAGTTCTAATGAAGGTGTAAGGGAGCCCTGGGAGCAAACCAGGGAGCAAAGCCCTGGGAGCTGTGTGACAGCTTTTGTGTCACACAGGTTTGCATCTTGCTTGAGGTCACTCAAGGGCAGCAATAAGTGGGTAACTCCTCAGGCCAAAGATGTCAAAAAAAAAAAAAAAAAGCTTACAACATCACCACACCCCTGGTCTAGCAGGTGATCCTGTGCAATAACCATGGCAACAGGTGGGCAGGGCGAGCAGGCCAGTAGTCAGGAAGGATCTGCAAGAGAAATGTCTGCCTTAGCAAAGTCCTTCATGTCCATTCACTGGCCTGGCCCAGGAAGTCCAGCAGAGTAAGGAAGGAATGCAATGGGTGGACTTGAGAACCTGCCCTGGGCCCTGGGAAGAGAAGGAAGCAATGGCAAGGCTCACTAATGAGCATGTTCCCATGGTGGGCAGTTGAGGCTCAGTCCCTCTGGGGAACTGCACCCAAATCACCTTGGAGAGGGAGTCTGGGCTGTTGGACACCCACCTCCCATGTATCCTTGCTTTAGACATGCTTCCAGGGTGCACCCTGGCTGGCACGCTCTTAGCCAATGCAGCCCATGGTAGAAAGTTGTGACAGCCCCATATGTCACCTGATATTCAAGACACACAACTTCAATTCACACTGTTGATGAAACTCAAAGACGTTCATATGCAGCACTTTTGACTATTAAAAAGTAAGGACTAAAGCTATTTCTCTGTTGTTTCTCACTAGAATGCAAGAATCAGCATGGAAGCGGGATGGTTCCTGTCTCTTCCCTAGTTTTTCACTGTTGATTCTCTCAAGAACCACCCCCCCCAACACACACACACCGCAGTGCACACCTTCAGGGGACACTTACCTTCCTATGTTTCCAAGGTACATTGTTATTTATTTAAAACACAATTATGAATACTATTGGGGCAAGTGTGCTGTTTATTTATGTTGGGTACATTTTAATTGGGATCCTGGAAGAGTGGAGAAAAATAAAATAATTGTGGCTGCCAAGAAAAGCTGGCTGCTTCTGAACATTTTTTTTAAGATTTTATTTATTTATTTTATTTTATTTTATTTTATTTTATTATGTTATATTAGTCACTATACAATACATCATTAGTTTTTGATGTGGTGATCCACAATTCATTGTTTTCATATAACACCCGGTGCTCCATGCAGTACATGCCCTCCTTAATACCCATCACCAGGCTAACCCAACCCCCTGCCCCCCTCCCCTCTAAAACCCTCAGTTTGTTTCTCAGAGTCCATAGTCTCTCATGGTTCATGGGAAATTGGAGGGAGAGACGAACCATGAGAGATTATTTATTTGACAGAGAGAGAGAGACAGTGAGAGAGGGAACACAAGCAGGGGAGTGGGAGAGGGAGAAACAGGGAACCCGATGCAGAGCTTGGTCTCAGGACCCTGGGATCATGACCTGAGCCGAAGGCAGACGCTTAACGACTGAGCCACCCAGGTGCCCTGCTTCTGAATATTTTTAAACCATGGTTTTGAGCAATTTGATCAGGATACAATTGGGAGGGGTGGGGTTCTTTCATGTCTCTGTGAAGAATGTCAATGGTGTTTTAATAAGGATTGCATTCAATGTGTAGATTGCTCTGGGTAGCATAGACATTTTAACAATATTTGTTCTTCCAATCCATGAGCATGGAATGTTTTTCCATTTCTTTGTGTCTTCCTCAATATCTTTCATAAGTGTTCTATAGTTTTTAGAGTACAGACCCTTTACCTCTTGGGTTAGGTTTATTCCTAACTATCTTATGGAGTTTTTGGTGCAATTGTAAATGGGACAGATTCCTTAATTTCTCTTTCTTCTGTCTCATTGTTAGTGTACAGAAATGCAACTGATTTCTGTGCATTGATTTTATATCCTGCCACTCTGCTGAATTCCTGTATGGGTTCTAGCAATTTTGAGGTGGAAGCTTTTGGGTTTTCCACATAGAATATCATGTCATCTGTGAAGAGTGAGAGTTTGACTTCTTCTTTGCCAGTTTGAATGCCTTTTACTTCTTTTTGTTGTCTGATTGCTGAGGTTAGGACTTCAGGTACTATGCTGAACTAAAGTGGTGAGAGTGGACATCCCTGTCATGTTCCTGACCTTAGGGAAAAAGCTCTCAGTTTTTCCCCATTGAGAATGATATTCACTGTGGGCTTTTTGTATATGGCTTTTATGATACTGAGGTATGTTCCCTCTATCCCTACACTTCAGAGAGTTTTAATCAAGAAAGGATCTTGTACTTTGTCAAATGCTTTTTCTGCACCAATTGAGAGGATCATATGGTTCTTGTCCTTTCTTTTATTAATGTGATGTATCGTGTTGATTGATTTGTGGATGTTGAACCACCCTTGCAGCCCAGGAATAAATCCCACTGGTTGTGGTGAATAATCTTTTTAGTGTACTGTTGGATCCTATTGGCTAGTATCTTGGTGAGAATTTTGACATCCATGTTCATCAGGGATACTGGTCTGTAATTCTCCTTTTTGATGGGGTCTTTGTCTGGTTTGGGGAATCAGGTAATGCTGGCCTCATAGAATGAGTTTGGAAGTTTTCCTTCCATTTCTATTTTTTGAAACAGCTTCAGAAGAATAGGTATTGATTCTTCTTTAAATGTCTTGTAGAATTCCCCCTGGGAAGCTATCCAGCCCTGGACTCTTGTTTGTTGGGAGATTTTTTATTACTGTTTCAATATCCTTGCTGGTTATGGGTCTGTCCAGGTTTTCTATTTCTTCCTGTTTCAGTTTTGGTAGTTTATATGTTTCTAGGAATGCATCCATTTCTTCCAGATTGCCTAATTTGTTGGTATATAGTTTCTTGTAATATGTTCTCATAATTGTTTGTATTTCCTTGGTGTTGATCGACGTGGATGGAACTAAAAGGTATTATGCTGAGTGAAATAAGTCAATCAGAGAAAAATAATTATCATATGGTTTCACCCATATGTGGAATATGAGAAACAGCACAGAGGATCATAGGGGAAAGGAGGGAAAACTGAATGGAAGAAATCAGAGAGGGAGACAAACCATGAGAGACTCTTAAGTATAGGAAACAAACTGAGGGTTGCTAGAGGGGAGGTGGGTGTGGGGTGGGGTAACTGGGTGATGGACATTAAGGAGGGCACATGATATGATGAACACTGGGTGTTATATGCAACTGATGAATAACTGAAATCTACATCTGAAACTAATGATGTATACAATATATTGTCTAATTGAATTTAACAATTAAAAAAATGAGTCTTCCTACCTAAGTGTAGATGTTCAGAATTTGACAGGAGCATTGGACTGGGTAGAAATAATGGGTAATGACCACAAAAGAAAAACTGACGTTGGCAGAAGCTATGCCTGTTAAAATTACACTAACCAAGGATTCAGATACTGATCTTCATTATAAGCTGTTCCAAAAAGATGAAGAGCATCAATTCTGAAGGAAATAGGCTCAGTAAAATGAAAATGGAAACAAGTTAAAAATTTTTAATTTTGATGTCTAGAAAGTTGAACACAAATTATATTTGTTCTACTAGAATTCGCTCCAGAAAAAAATTGTTTCACAGTAAAGTCATGGGTGCTCTTGTAATGGATGAGGATGTTTCTATGCACAACATCCTCAGGGTCAGAAAGTTCCCAAGGTCAAAACTTTGTGTTAACCTCAATTTATTTGCATGGAGTTGTGCAAAAAATAGTCTTATTATTAAAGTGGGCTTTTTAAAAATAGTTGTTTTCCTTTTTTCATTCATGATTTTGTTTATATCTCTTCCCTCTTCCATTCATGGCTAACATCTGTGAGGGCCCTTTAGAAGGTTAATGTTAACAATTTGGGAAAGGAATTGTATTCGTATATGTGCTGCCAAAGCGAGCACAAGGAATTGCATTCATTTATGCATGTGATATTTTGTAGGAAGTTGAAAATATTTCTATGCAGATAAATAAAAATTAATCGGTCTCTAAGGGCACAAAACCTTTTCTCCACTTATAAAATCGGTCTTATTTCACTTATATAATTGTGTTTAAAATTAGCAAGTTCTGTGCTAGACACAACGCTTCATGTTTTTTTCTAGAGCAATATTTTCCATGAAGTAAGGCTTTATAGTATTATGTGCATTCGTTTTAATTCATGCCCTTCTTTTAGCAAGAAAAGGAAACCAGTTTTATGGGCTGCAAGCCTAGGGATTATGTTTCCTTTCCCGTTTTCTCTGTGATTCACTGTATTATTGTAGGCAGATCACACTGTCTGTGTCCTCACTATCTTGCCCTTTTTAGAGAAGCCAAACTGCACTTTCAGGGTCATCTCTCCACAGAGGTTGTAAAGATCCAGAAGGTCGTGTTTGTGTACTGTCTATAGACGATGAACATTGGGCCTGGGAGTTTTTCATCACATTGGAAATCTAGATTCTAAATGCCCAGAGGGCAGGGACGGTGTCATGGAATCCCCTGGAACTCCCCCAGGTGGCTGAGATAGGGTAAGAATTTCTCCTTGTTGATGAAATCCTGGAGCCTGGTGGACAAAAAGTCTCTCTTGGGAGGAGGAGGTGAGAATCATCTCTGAGAAGAGGAGACCCCTCTGGCTCTCTGTAGGTACCCAGTGAACATTGCCTATCTAGGGATGGGTGCACTGAGATTTTATTCACAAAAGAGCCTCAGGCACTTCCTCCAGCTCTGTCTTGGCCAGGTGGGAGCGTGACCCGCCCTAGTTATCTGTCTGGATCCATCTTTGTGGGGAGCACAGAAGCATTTGTGACCTCAGCCTATCCGGGGCCATCTTGGGTTTCACCTGGAGCTTCTTCTTCCAGGTATAGAATCCCACATTTTACCCTTCTCCAGATCAGAACATAAAGTTCCCCAATCTTCCCCAGTTTCAGAAATAGCAAATGTGTGGAGTCCTGGGCAGAATGTGATTTCCCATCTGGAAGGTAGGGTCAGCTGGTGGGTCAGCCAGGGTGTTACCCTGGCTCTGGAAGCCAGGTTGGTAGCACTGCTTCCTGGGAACTGGAGCGAATATTCCAGGCTGGATGATGAGTGGGAGAGGCAGACCCACCCCTGAGAAGTAAATTCTGCTCTGAGCCCTCGCTGCCCCCCAACCCCAGCAGACTTGCCTCTCTGCCCTCTGCAAGCCCGAGACTGTAGTACCTCAACATCTTCAGTGTTACCTCTGTATCTAACTTCGCTTTTGTGTTTCAAGGTGTTAGACACATTGGGAAAATTTAATGTCATATGTTTTAAGAATAAAATCTGTAATTATGACAGAATCTCTGGAAATAAGAAGTTTGGAGACCCATGTTTACGCACAGGAGAGGCAGAAGTCTGGTCACTGATGACCTTGCTGATGACAGGGACAGAGAGGCTCCTGCAAATCTAGCCCTGAGGATTTCTTGGCAAGTCCAGCGGGCCGGACCTCATAAATAAATATTCTTAGACATATATCTAAGCCTGCAAACCAAGCCATTTAAGTTCAGCTAAAGGCTCATGAGTTCATTATTTAACTAGAGGAAATGGTCCATGTTGCAAGATACTAAAAATTCACATGATAGGTCCTGCTGTGGAAAATGCATCTGTTTTTCTAATTCACTGGATAAAACTCAGGGTGAAGACAGCTGAGGTGCAGGAGCAGCAGGGCTCCACTGTGGCCCCATCACCACAATTGGCAGGTGTCCCACCTGGCTCACAGGATTGCAGGCTCTCCTTTTCAAGGTCTGCTGGCCTTCTCTGTGATTGAGATCAGCCTGTGGGAAGACTGTGAAGGAGAAACTTATCCCCACCATGTGACAGGTCTTCTTTTTCTTATGCCTCCACCCACCATAGGCTTAGCCTTCCAATGATCAGATGCATGCTTGGAGATCAAGCCTCCCCATTTTGTCTTCCTCCTTCTGCACAGCAGAATGGTAACAAGCGTTTAGGAGGTATCTTTAAGTTCTGCTTGTGATTTAACTAAAAAAAAAAAAATCTGGTCTCCAACTGGTCCAGTCATGGAGTCATTTCAAAGACACAATCCCAAAGTGACTAGGGCAGCCCAAGTCTACAGCTGTCAAACACTGAATAGTGTTTGACACTGGCTCCTTGCTCAGCGGGGAACCTGCTTCTCCCTCTCTCTCCCTCTGCTTGTGCTCTCTCTGTCAAATAAATAAAACCTTTAAAAAAAAAAAAAAGGAAAGAAAATATTAGTAGAATGAGTGCGTCTGCCAGCCACAACCTCACTGTAGTCAAACCACCCTGTAATGGAGCCAGGATTTGAGTCTTTGAGGCACAAAGACCTTGTTATTTGCCATGTGACCATTATGACACCTAAACTTCCATTCTTTGGTGGAGCCAAGTAGGCCCAGCTCTCCGTGCTCCAATGGAGCAGCATCTCCACTGTGACAGTGCACTTAACAGACAGGGTCTATTCCTGATTGTAGATTTTCCAAAATTGTTGTCCAACCACAGCTTCAAACAAAGCCTTCGGTGCCTCCATGTTGGGATGAATCGGAACTTACGGGCTCTGATGTAAGAAATGCAGCATCAAAAACAAAGCTTCTATTTCTTTGCACATATAATTGTCAACCACCACGAGGCTCTTAGGTCCTTCACAATTGGCTCACCAACAATTTTATAGCCATTCGTTGTCCCTTAAACAAGGCGACCATCCTCACAAACCAGATTTCACGTATTCCCAGGCTACAGTAGCTCATAGGTGCGGCTGCTGATCACGAGCTGGCCCGTTTCAAAAGCAGCTCTATTCCCAAACCACTCTGAGTTAAACTGACACGTTCTAAGGGACTCGATGTGGAATATTCCATTATCAGGATGATGACAAATTCCCTAAGAATCCTCTTCCGGTGCCAAACTCACATGAGATTATCAGAGATGTGCTTTGGATAAGCATTGTACTTGGGGTGAGTTTAGGAGAGGAAATAAAGTGCCAGAAGGAAGCAACCTCTGCCCTGGTTTCTATCACTCCTAGAAAGAAAAAGTCAAAAAGCCACTTCGGCTATCAACCACCTCTGCCGGTAGAGGGTCATGCAGGCTGGTCGGGAGGGAGAACTTGAGCAAGAGAGCCAGGCAGATGGGCTCAGCCCCGAGGAGCACCCCCAAAGCACTGCTATGGGTGATGCCTCTGTGGGGCCATGGGGGAGTGAGGAAACCAGAGCTTTGTGTGTTGGTCCAGTTGATTAATCATCCCTGTGTTTGGACAATGAACCAGGACAAACTGACTTCACCTGCTGGATAGACACATCTGTCAAACCCACATAAACACACACAGCAGCCCAGTGAGGTGGGAAGCATTAAATCTAGTTCTACAGATGGGCTTTGGGCAGTCTGATGGTTGGATGATTGTTCACAGATATTCACTCACCTCTCCTCCCAAGCAGCCCCAGGGCAGGAGTGCATTCGCTCATCACACTGACATGGGGCTTGGCCAGGGGATATGATTTGGCCAAGAATATGAGCAGATGTGAAATGAGCACAAGACTTCAATGTGCTTGCGCAGTTTGGCTTGACTCTTAAGCACTGAGATTTGCCATTTAAAAGAGCTTCCCAGGCTGCCTCTTCAACCTGAACCCCAGAACAAAATAGCACAGCAGACTTAGGTTTTGCCCAAAGCCCAGAGCCAAACCCAGCTGACCCACAGCTGGAAACAGAGCCGACCACTGGGCGCAGGGCTGAATGGCTCCACTGCATTGACATGGAGGTTCATAAGCATGAGAGTAAGTCCTTTTAATATGCCATTGAGTTTGGGAATGGCTTGTTATGCAGCATTACTCTGGCAATAGCTAGCTGATACAGAAAGGGGTTTGATTCCAAGCATTCAGATTTGCCCATCTCCAAATCCAATGCTCTTTTAAATGTACCATGTAGAACAGTGTGGAGGTGGGAAGTCAGGGAAAATTTGGGCAACAGTCCCCTCTACAGTATAGCTTACTACTGAAGCATCCAGAAGGTTCAAAGACAAAAGATGAACATTACACAGGAGCTCATTCAGGAGAGTAGTTTGTTGACCTAGATTTCTGTTCCCAGAAGATATTCCACATGAATTTTTTGGCTCACCCAACTTAAAAAATAACACCCTTGCTAATTCATGAGATTCATCTGTGAACCTAAAACATGTTGAAATGCAGATCTCCCTGTGTTTAAACTTAGCTGAAATACTTGTTCTCAACATTGTACAGTAAAACACACTAGCTTAAGCATGAAAATAGTAATATTTTTACAGAAGTAAAGAAATGACAAAATACAGTTATCATATAAAATCTCTCCATTCTGCTACCAGGAGCCATGTTTGGCAGACTCTAAATCCTGCGGCCTTTTCATGATGTCACGTGGAACCAATGGTGTGGAGGTGGGGAACGGCTGAGTGTTAAGAGTATTTATTAAGCTGAGGTGCAGAGCTGATTTGTTTGTATTTGCATTTTCGTCCTTTTGCTGGGCTTTGCTCCTCTCTCCTCTGCTCATGACGTAAATTAAGGAAATACAGTGAATTAAAGAAGAAAGTTAGGGAAGCATTAAATCAACAGAAACTATGTGATTTTTAAAAAGTCTTAAAATTTCCATCCTCTTTATCAAGAACAGGAATTTATTGTTACAAGGGGAAAAAATTTTTTAAATACTCCCCTTTTTTTTTACATAAAGCTCTTGAATCATGGTAGAAAAACAGATGTCCCTTCATTTTTACTTTGATTTTTTTTATTCCATTGGGAAACGCTTTGTGTGCATATTTTTAAGCATCCTATAAACTTAAGAAAAAGAGGTTTCTCCATCAAAGATATAAACAAGAAATCACTCCTGTGCTCTGCGATGTCTGAATTTTGATCATCAAGATGCAGTTCTTTGGGGAGACCACAGTGGACTGTTCATGTTTGCTGGCTATCCCTACATGACAGGCACTGTGCTGGGCACTCTGTACGCACACATAGGTGTGAGTCCCCATGACAGCCCTGAGGTCTGCTGCGTAATGTGCATTTGCAGATGAGACCCAGAAAAGTTATGTTACTTTCCCAAAGACATGTAAGTAGTAAGTGGTGGTCTCGGATTGAACCCAGTGTATCTGGCTCCAGATCCCATGCATCTTCCACAGCTCCAGGCTGCATCCTTCCAGACTCCTTCCTTGTCCTCAGTAGGAGGGACGCACCCCTGTTCAGCCTGGAGAGGAAGCTTGCTTTCCAGGCAGGTGGGCAATAAGCATCAAGTTCAGACCAACTGTCTGTCACTCGCCCTGGACTCTGTGAAGTGTGTCTCCACCCTCTCCTTCAGTGTTCAGTTTGGGGTTCTTTTACTAGCTTATCTTGGGGAGGCATGTGTGTGACACCCCATCCATTTTCCTTTCCCTTAGAAATCACACTGAAACTTTTGATGTTTAGGAAGGGGGAATTCAAGCTAAAGAAGTTAAACAGTAGCAGTGGAAGTTTGCAGATTTTACTCTTTCCTTCTGTGTTTGCCTTTCAGTAAAGGAACTGCTCATGATTAGGTACATTATCATAGAGACATATGTTTTTATAATGATGGATACTTCTCATAACGCATTTTTCCCGACAGGGGACCGGGGTCAGTGGCAGCTCTGGTGAATCATCAATGACTTGGCAAAGACTAATGATCAAAACTAAAAATTAACCTCTTAGCACTTTCTCTAACAACTTGTGACACCACTGTTATTCATGTAATTATAATTTAGGATTGTTCAAGACACAGACCTAGCGATTATGCTTTCTCCTCTATCCTGGACATCCAACGCATTAGCACATCCTGTAGTTTGAGGTCCAAAACCTTGCCTCCCTTCGCTTCTCTCCATGCTAAGGTCACCTCTGCGGTTGCTGCCACTGTCACCTCCCCCTTGGATGAGCTGGGCCACTGGCAACAGTGATGTCAGAACGGTAAGTTCTAATGGGGACTGTGCCCCAAGCCCAGTCACCCCCACCCCCAGAGCTGCCTTCCATACTGGGGAGTCCAGTGCCAGGCCATATTCCTCCCGTTTATTATCTGTGCCCCTGGCAGGAGTTGCAGCTGCATGCACACGCTCAGGCAGGCCTCGATCTCCTGTGACTGGCACCCCGTGCACGCTCAGCAGCTAGCTGGGGACTGGACGTTCCTCCTGCTCTGTGCTGAGCTCATGAGAGGCACCACTGGGTTCTTTCCCGCCATGAGCTGGGTTCACACGCTGAGTCAGCTGGACACACAGGAGTCGAAAGAAATCACGTGACGTTTCACAAAGACAGGCAGACAGATGGAATTCACTTCTTCATCATGTTATTTTTGTATTATAATTATGGGTCTGCTCTGACAAGAGACACGCAAGCTCTATGATGGCAGGGTTCAGGCAGCTTGGTTGGTGGGTTGGGTGGTCTTCGCTGCTGCCCCTCAGGGCCTAGAACCATACCTGACACACAGTAGGCGCTCCATAAGTACTCGGGGGCATCGGAGAAATGTTGGAGCTGCTGCAGGCTCTTGTCGTCTCAGGTCTCTGAGGACGTAGAGAAAAGTAAGTGAGCATTCATCAACCTCACCTGGAGGTCTGTATGTGAGCAGAGAATCCCTGGGAGCCAGGGGGGCAAGCAGCTGGCCTGCCCGCTGTCCTTCCCGCGTCCTGCCTGCACCCCAGGACAGAGCTCTTCCCCACCTCCGCCGAGAGCAGCTCCGAACTCTGAACTCTGTGGGTGACACTACCCATGCCTCTCCCAGATGCCCTTGGATCCTTCTAGCACCCGGAATGCCCCGTCTCCCGGGTCTGTGCTTACCTCACTAGCTAGCAAGGCCTTCTGCACAACCTGGCCTTGGGAAGTGTTCAACGTGGCGGCGGGAGACACACTAAGGGGAGAAGGGGAAGGTGAGCAAGACTGAACTCATCTTTCTCCCAGTTACTTGCTTCCCCTTTTTCTCTTCTTTTCCACACAAGTCCAGATTTGGGGGTAGGACTCAGCCTGGGGAAATTCAGAGAGTTGAGCTGACCACACTGGGGCCTGACATCTCCCTGAGCATGCTCATGGGTGTGTGGAGGGACCAGGGGGCCCAGAACACCCCTTCCACCCCAGAAGAACACACCCCCAGTGAGGCAGCTGGGACCTGAGAACTCGCCAGGGGGATCTGCCCATCCTGTTTCAGTGGAAGCCTTGTCCTTACTGTAGCTTCAGTGACAATCATTCACGTTTCTAGAAAGTTCCATGATCTGCCTTTCTGCACAGACCTCACAAGGCTGTTACATCCAAGGTTTATTTGGCTCTTAACTTTTAAATGCAGTCACGATTTTTCCATTCTCACTAATCTGGATTAATTTGGCCAAGCCTGAGCTCACAACTTTTAAGCATTCAATTTTTTTTCGGTTAAAAAAAAAAAAAAAAAAAAGCATCAGAAAACCCTCATCCATTTTGCCCGGCTCTAATTCTGGAACTTGGGTATTTTGTTTGAACTGTAGGAAATGCAATTTGGTGGCCCCATCTCGGTCTGTGTGGGCGCCTCATAATCAGGAAGCGGTGGGTAGGGACAGACCCCCAAGGCAGAGGGGAGCCCTAAGGCTGAGTCATTCCATTTGCTGCCTCTTGGCCACAGGCGTTCAGCCATTGTCGCTGCCTCTGGAATGAGTCAAATTCCAAATCCCATGGATACCTTGGTCCCTCCAGAGATCTGGCAGTCCACACGACTAGGACATTTGTTCCTAATTTTCTACCCACGTCCCACTCCACAAGTGACTGGAACTTCCCACTGGGGGCTGCAACCACAAACTAAGACTGCTGACCTCAGGCATAGCTCTTTTGGCTTTTGAAGATTCTCAACCCGGAAAATGGAAGTATTTATATTGTTGGCATCTGAGTTCAGAGCTGAGTGGTCTTCTGGGAACATGATAGGTTATTCCATTAACTCTGGGAATCAGACAGGATTTTCTCAGCCCCGTTGTTGAAGGCTTCCAAGAAATGCAGCGCTGGGGGACAAAGGGACAAAGAGTGGTTGTCTGAGTTTCAGGGAAGGGAGAAAGTTGAGGCAGTAGACTTGGGGGTCTTTGCCTTTGGGGTAGGGGAAAGTATTTGTCCATGAACCGTCCATGAGTCTCGGGGATTCGGTGGGATGTCTTTAGCTCGCAGGCCTCAGAAGGGAAGCCCCATCCCATAGCCTTGGACCCTGACCACTTCTGAGATATCCAAAGACCAGCAATGCCGTGGGTTCCCCGAAATTCTCAGCCAGGCCTTACCCCTCACTCCCATCCCTCCTTGCCATGCTGTTGATAAGCAGTAAGCTGCATCTTGCTGTAAGAAGGCTGAGAGCCGTAACGGAAAATGCCAGACCCAAGGCAGTTCCTTTTGGGGCAGTATCAGCCCGAGGCACATTTAGTGGCCTGCTGAGAAATGTTAGCTCCGTTAGGCAGAAACTTTGGCCCATACAGGTCTTTTAGGGGACAGCTGACATCTCTACTTCCCAATTTCAAGGTTTGAGGCATGTGGAAGAATGAGTAGAATTTTCTGGGAAGGGTTGTAGGTGAGGTGGCTTTAGCGACCCCTCTTCCCACACCGCTTCCCAGCCATCACTCCTGCTCCTTAAGGATCAGGCCATCAGCACCACAACCTGCTCAGTCACCTGCAAACCACTTCACCGCATCCACGTCACAAGACGGAGGAAGAGGTAGTGTTCGTTCCCTTAATGCTTTTAGCCGCTCACCCGGCTTATAATAAGGACTCGCGAGACCTATTTGGGGCATAAGCAACCTTACAGATAAGCACACACTTATTTTCTTATAGTTCTGGAGATCAGCAGCCCAAAGCCGGCATCACTGGGCCGAAATCAAGGTGTCTGCAGGCTGCACCCTCCCTGGGGGCTCTGGGGAGAATCATCAGTTCCTTAAACCTTCCAATTTCTGGTGCCTGTCGCTGTCCTCGGCTTGTGGCCACATCCCTCCAAACTCAGCCTCCGTGGCCACCTGGCCTTCTCTTCTGTGATCAAATCTCTGTCTGCCTCCCTCTTCTGGGGATACGGGTGCTTGCATCTCGGGCCCACCTGCACAATCCAGGCTAATCTCCCTGCCTCAAGATTCTTAATGTAATCATTACTTTTTTTTTTTTTTTTTTTTGCATATAAAACGCACAGGTCCTTGGGGTTATAATGTGACTATCTTTTGGAGAATCAATTTCAGCTTTTCTCAAACTTCAGATGTACAGCTTCAACCCTGGCCTTTATATTGAGCTGGAGGTCTAGATTTCTAACAACAGCACTTCCCATCCCTGGGGCGGGGGAACGGAGGGAAGGGCTCTGTGTAGACCGCTCCCTCTCTGCCCTTGTATTCAAGGTCTAATTTTGAGCCCTGGTGCCAAGAGGACCAGGCAAGGTCTTGCTTTGTCCCTGGGGCAGGTCAGTCTGTGCTCACTCAGTGAGAAGGGCCTGACCACAGTGGAAAGTTTGGGGAGTATCCCAGGGATTGGGGGCGTCGGGCAAGCCTGCTTGGTCTGCATGCCCTGTTTGCTTGTTTTGTCTTTCCAGTTGTCATTGCAGTGGTCCAGGCAGCTGGAACGGTCTGCAGGGTCTGCTCTGTCTGAGCATCTTCACATGGACTCATTTCCTTGCTCTGGCATCTCTGGAGGGGGTCTTCTCACTAGGAGCAACAACACGCTCCGTATAAGACGTGACCAAAGGCACCGGAGGAACAAAAGATCAGAGGCAGCAGTAAAAACATAACTCACCCCCAGAATAGAGTCTCGGTGTCGGTGGGGTGGGGGGCATCAAGAAGCCCCATGCTGTGGCTGGTCTCCAGCCAGACGGGCGTCACATGCACACTGTGAAGACACATCTCCCCGGATCGTGGGACCCTCGCCAGGAGCACTCAGCCAGGTACCGTGCACGTGGGTCAGCGCTCGGACGTGCTGGGTAGCATCTGGGCCTTCAGCCACTAACCAGGAAATGAGGTATTCCGCGGGGAAGGGGTTTGTGCGTATCAGTGCAGGCTCGGGAGAGGTCCCAGGGCTGCAGAGAAACTGGACGGTTCTATGTGACTCCTGGGAGCTTAGCATGAGGGAACAGCAGCTGCCGTGGAGGGGGGCAGAAGATTGAATTTACATGATGAAGGGAAGGCCAGCGAAGCTGTGGCCTCACCTCATTGGCGTTGTGAGGACCAGCTTTCTCTTGTCTTTAGCAAGAATCTAACATCTCATTTTGATTGTTCCTGCAACTCTGCATGAACGTGACCAAATGCTGGATGTCAGACTTCACCTACTCCTTGTTCCTAACTCCAGATTCGTTGCTCACAGAACCCACCACAAACCAGCTCCTCACTGGAAAAATCGCCAAACCCACAGTGCTGAAAAGTAGTCATTATCACATATGCTTTCAATTCAGATGGAGCTTTGCAGGAAACATGGCTAGTCTTCCACGGTTGGCCTCTGTGGCTAGAGCACTCGCAACCCAGAGCTTTGCCCTCCACTCGCCTGTGGGCATTTACTGCAAAGCGGTGTTGTGGGACCCACAGATGGGCCCCAGGGACTGAAAGCACCATTCCACATTCTACTTTAAAAATCAAAACAGATACCTAGAGGATTTGTATTTGAAAGAATTCTATTTTCTTTTGCCTATTTATTTTCTCTCTGATTTAATTTTTGATGATCCTAAAATAAATCAAAGTGTTGAGTAACATATTTAATTTGTAGAGCATAGATCCACCGCCAATAACTAAATAAGTGTTCTTACAGGCAATTACAACAGAGTGGTAACGAAGAAGGAGGAAGGGAATCACCCGACAGACTTTGCCCAGCATGACGTGGGCTTCATGATTATCCTCATGGACAGGCCAAGAATGGTGGCCAACCTAGCAGCTTCAGACCCACTGGGGATTGAAACAAATCAGAAGCTGTTTAGATAATTGGTTGTACCAAAGAGAAGAAACCCATAAATCTGGGTGGGGAAGGAGAATGTTTCATGCTATTTTAAAGTGAAATCTGTTTGAATTGGCTGAGCTTTCTGAGGTTGGCTAGACTTTGCAACTCCATAGGCAGGAACATGGCTGTCTTCATTGTAAAGAACCAGTGATAACACCTATCAAAATCCTAAACTTGGGCGCCTGGGTGGCTCAGTTGGTTAAGCGTCTGCCTTCGGCTCAGGTCATGATCCTGGAGTCCCGGGATCGAGTCCCGCATCGGGCTCCCTGCTCGGCAGGGAGTCTGCTTCTCCCTCTGACCCTCCTCCCTCTCGTGCTCTCTGTCTCTCATTCTCTCTCTCAAATAAATAAATAAAAAATCTTTAAAAAAAAAATCCTAAACTTTGCAGCAATACACAGGAGACTGTGGTCTGTGTACATAAAATACGAGCAAAAGTCTTTGTTTCTCTCCTCCTAGCCACAAAGTTGCTCCTTTGGTTTCCTTTCAGAAAGCTTTGGGAAGACTTAGAAGGGGATTATTCAGCTCTGGAACCACAGCCTTTGTCCCTTTAACCCCTGTCCTGGGACAGTGTCTCATGGCCTGGCTCTGAACACCATCTCCCCTGCAGCTGGTGGAGTCTCCATCTACAGATGATTCCTAGCCTTGGTGACCTGCTGGAATCATCTGGGGAGTTTCAATATTGCTGAGGCCTGAGCTCCACCCCAGCATTTCTAGTTAACTTGGTCTGGGGCGTGGTATGAGATTTTTGAAAGCTCTTTGGGTGATCTTCAAGGGGAGCCATGATCTTCAAGAACCACTGGTCCTGGGACTCTCCTTCTTTAGCCTTGAAGTCGGTGGCTTTTTCCTATTAGAGATATATGGTTTTACTTACCTTGGACAAGGACACATAGGATCCCTATGTTATCCTTGGCACCACATTGTCAGCAGGGCCTGAACTGGACTAGGGACTGTCCTGGTGCGTGTGGGCAGGTGCTGGTTGTTTCCTTATCCTAAAAGAGTATTTGACTAAAGATGGGGTCTTAGTCGGTTAGGGTTGCTGTAACAAAAATACCATAGACTGGTGGCTCAAACAACAAACATTTACTTCTCACAGTTAGGGAGCCTAGAAGTCCAAGATCAAGGTGAAGGCAGATTCGGTTCTGTTGAGGGTCTCTGTCTGGTTCACAGACGGCTGATTTTCTGCTATGTCTTCACGTGGTGGAGGGGGCAAGAGAGGTCTCTAGGATCTCTTTTATAAGGGCATGAGTCCCACATATGAAGGATCCACGCTCATGACCTAATCACCTCCCAAAGGCTCCACCTCCCAATACCTTCAACTTGGGAGTTAAGATTTCAACATTGGAATTTGGAGGGGGACACAACATTCAGTTCACCACAGAAGGGCTCTCATAAAATGTTCCTGATGTCCAGTCAAGACCAGCAGGTGCTTGCTTCCTGGAGGCAGGGAAGGTAGCAAGGATAAGGAGTGAAGGAGGATAAGGGGTCCAATTAAACAAATAAAAATGGCCCTAAGAACACTTCTGTGGGGCACGAAGCTAATATGTTTTAGGGAGCCCTATTTAAGAAAAGCAAGATAAAATTAGGAATACAGAAGTAAGAATAGGGCCTTGGAAGATGTGTGGAGTGAGAAGTCCCGGTAAGCTGTCTATAAACCCCATTTGGCTGAAATGAGTGATCAGTGTAGCCTCACAGTGGGATCGAGGATGGTCGTTGAATGTGATGGGGTTGAAGCATACTTTCCATATGGAGAGAAATTTGTAAAATATTCATTGGAATTAAAAGGATCACAGAACAGCATGTAAAATCCTGCTCCATTTTTAGAAAATGCTATATGCACACTCATTTTAAAGTGTGTTTTATAGTCCAATAGAAAAGTGCACGTTGGGTTTCCTGTAAGCTATGGGACCTCAGGCCAAGGAGCGAGGTCACCGGACAGGAGATGTCACCGCCAGGCAGGACGCAGTGCCGCAACTATGGGATTGATGCATCCAGACCCAGTGCAGCTCATGGCTGGAGCTGCGGGCCCTCCAGTCCATAGTAGAATGACATAAAACTCCTTGCACGTTGCCTATGAACTATCTCCTTATTAGGCTTGAATGATCTCTCTTTTTTGGGAGGAGAGAAGAGGTGATTTCATTCATCCAATTACCTGCAATCTCTATATATTATATCACTAACATATTGCAGCGATTTCAATGATTCCTATGTGCTGTACCATGAGCACGTATGACCACAGACATCAGGAGAACTCCAGGAGACACCTTTCCTATATGAGAGCAGAGAGGAGGTGGGGAGGATCGTGGGGTGTCCACACGGCACATTCCCTGAGAAACACTTGGTGCATGTTGGATTTTCTAGATATGACATGGAGCATATCTCTTCCGGCAACATCTAACTGATCCTAAAACCCCGAACGCCGCCTAGCCTGGCATCCAGAGGGCTTGTTGTTCCTCCCCACGCAGACATGTCTGCCTCACACACCGGTTGCTTCAACGTGGTTATAGGCTTCCTTATGCTCACGGAAGCTTGTAGTACAGATCTTTCCAGGAGTGCTCACAAAATAAAGTCTACCACTAGGGAAAAACCCCCTTGTTGGTGTAATATCAGACCTGGGCATACCATGGGCCACAGGAGGAGGACAATGAGAGCATCATGATATGCACCCCCCTTTCCCGATGCAGTGACAGCAGCGAATTCGCAGTGACCTGAGCAGGAAGCGATGCTCCGTCCGCAACACTGGGATACAGTGTCTGGCATGCTCAGAAGTATCCAAAGACTCTGATCTAGAGGTTTTGGGTTTTATCCCTTGCTAGGGTCTAGACACAGCCCATGTCAGAGAAACATCAGAGGCAGTGCTTACAACAACGCCCCTCCCCACCCAAACAGAGGAAATGATCTCTGAAAACTGCAAACATATGCTGATGAGACCAATAATATATCTGTCTGCACACAGGGGGGCTGTCCCCACCACAAACTCTCACCAGGCCCCTCAGCTATGTCCGTAGGACCCACAGGAGCACCGACGTCTCCTTGCAGCTTCAAACAAATTGAATGTTGTTTCCTTTTCTTTCTTTCTTTCTTTCTTTCTTTCTTTCTTTCTTTCTTTCTTT
>NW_023270377.1:3400520-3455445 GCF_011800145.1 Mirounga leonina | reverse complement strand
CTTTCTTTCTTTCTTTCTTTCTTTCTTTCTTTCTTTCTTTCTTTCTTCTTTCCTTTCCATTCTTTTCTTTTCTTTTTCAGTTGTAATCATGCTCCACATTCACATGGCTTTGATTAGCGGGCACACACATGCTCCAAACCTAATGTCATCTGCGGCTTTTGATTTTATTTTCCCTTTATGGAACTGGAAAAATTGTAGTGTCCAGCCTGGAGATGGTTTGTCTTTGTTTTTCTGGCGGCCCCACAGCAGAGCTGGCAAGGGGGGATGGAAGGGAGCAGAGACTCCTGACTGCTGGGTTCTTGGGACAGCAGGCTGGCCCCAAGCCCAGTCTCCTTCATGTCCCCATCTCCCCTTGGCAAAGGCCCTCCTCTGCCTTCTCAACAGGCCCTCCATACACATACCCCCATGAGAGCAGCTGAGGAATCAGTGTGCTCAAATCTTGACAGCCCAAGAGGGACAGGACACAAGGAGGGTGAGATTGCATATTCCTAATTCCTAAAGACAATTTGCGGACACTACAGTATTTGACACGAAGATGGCCCTGGCATGGAGGGGATTTCTTGGTGTGCCCCACAGCAATGATGAAGGCACCCTTCGAAGGTGCTCCCCAGAGAGTGGCTCTAGGAGAATGCTTGCTGAGTTTTAGGGTGATTCCTTCCAGAGAATGATGATTCCTTCCTCACCACCGTTCTTGACCCTCTTTTCTTTGACCTATACTAAACCATTAAATACAGCTCCTTTTCTTTTAGAAGAAGCAGTGAGGGTCACCTGGGTGGCTCAGTCAGTTAAGCGTATGCCTTCCGCTCAGGTCATGATCCTCGGGTCCTGGGATCGAGCCCCACGTCCAGCTCCCCGCTCAGTGGAGAGCCTGCTTCTCCCTCTCCCTCTGCCTGCCGCTCCCCCTGCTTGTGTTCTCTCTCTCTCTCTCCGTCAAATAAATAAATAAAAACTTTTTTAAAAGAAGAAGAATCAAAGAAAAGATAACTTCTGAGGGAGACATCTTTCAGAATATGATAATGAGAAAATGGCAGACAGCAGTGGACTTGCATGGAAGAGCAGTGAAGAGGGACAGAAGAGTCTCTGCAGGAAGGCCTCCTAAAACCAAGTTAAGAGAGGAGAATGGTGCCCTCCATGTGCGGAAGTGGTGACACCAGGTTCTGTGCCAACTGTGAGAGTTAATCAAGGGCATCTCTACATAATGAATCTTGATCTGCAGTCACAGAAGATACAAGTAATTTGAATAATGTGCTGATTAAAATCTGTAGCATCAGTGGAATTAGATCCAAATGCTGATAAGTAGAGGAAATGCAAGGTTGTTGCATTGTCATGGGTGGTCAAACAATATAATTAATGGCACACTGAACCTTCTGTGTCAGTCATTCTTCATTAGGAAGTGGTTCCAAGTGCCAGGTATTATGCCGGCACCAATGGGCATCCATTCAAGGAGAGGAATGAAACTGGCATAACCTGCCCTACTTTCCCAAGATACACACGGGGCCTTTTTCCTTTATGTTTCCTATTAATTGCTCAGATCATCATCTTTCCTACTACATACTCGATACACCCTTCCCTCTCCTATTTTATCCCAAATTTCAGTCCAAGGAGGCTTTAGGCTTGAGTCCACAGGCTCAGTGGAAAAATACATGGAATCTCTCATTCCACTTGCACACAAGGGTGATCACTGGGAGCAGATGTGTCTTATCTGACAGCTGAAATTGCCTGTGCACAGCCACAAGCATGACCCTCTTGATGGTCCAGGCTTTGCCCATGGTTGGGCTCCAAAGTTGTGTTCATTCATTCAACAAACATTAATGAGAAACTGACTATGTGTGAGGCACTATTCTTGTTTCTGGGGTTACACCCGTGAACAAAACAGACAAAAATTCTTCTGTCCTCTTTCCAGGCATAGAGATGGAAAGAGAATAAAGTAAGTTATAAATTACTTCTAATTAAATCAGGAGAAGAGGGGCGCCTGGGTGGCTTAGTTGGTTAAGTTTCTGCCTTCAGCTTAGGTCATGATCCTAGGGTCCCAGGATCAAGTCCTGTGTCAGGATCCCTGTGCAATGGGGAGTCTGTTTCTCCCTCTCCCTCCCGCCGCTTGTGCTTCCCCCTCCCCTCTCTCAAATAAATAAATAAAATATTTAAAATATAAATAAATAAATAAATAAATAAATAAATAAATAAATAAATCAGGAGTAGAAAATATTAAGGCAGAAAATGCAGTAGGGATGGGAGACAAAGGTTTGGAGAGGAAGGGGTGAAGGGTCTTAAGTAGGGGCATGAAGAAATTGAGGGGGCTTGTCCTGCAAATATGGCTGAGGAAAGAGCTTTCCAGGCAGAGAGAACAGCCAGTGCATAGGCCCTGAGGCAAGAGTGAACCTGGCTTCATCTAGGAAGAGAAGAAAGCTGGTGAAGCTGAGGACACTGGTCAGGGAGGCAGAGAGGAAATGAGGATCATGTTTCATTGTTCACCGTCAGTTCTCAGCTCTGGGCATGAAAGCACAAGCATTGTGACAGCGTAGCAGGATCAGGGGATGCCAGCTTTTGCCAACATCCCTTCCCATGGCAAATCCTTAGGCTTTTGTGCCTGATGGGATCATTCCCCAGACATCTGCTTCTCTGATGGTAAATTTTAATGATATTCTTCAAAATGTGTATTATAATCCTGCTTTTATAAAAGGCATATCTGAAGCTGAGATAGATTAAATAATTTGTATAAGTAATAAGTAGTAAATGAAGTTTTAATCTAGATCAGTTTATTGTCTTTCAATCCACCAGTCTCCTCTTACTCTGAAGAGTAAGGTCACAGTCCAGGAAAAGAAGGGCATATATTAAAAATACACTACAAAAGTAAGAGAGAAAATCTTGGTACTCGGGAAAGAGCTCTTCACAAGCCTATCTGGAACTTGAGGCTAAACAAGGATGGACTCTACAGAAGTCGGTCAGGAAAAGTTTCAATGAAGGGGTGACATACAAAAAAACAAAACCATACAAAACCTTGAAGAGCAAGGCAAAGATGCCCACTTTCATCATGTCTATTGGGAATTGTGTTGACGGTCTCAGCCATTGCAACAAGGCAAGAAAAAGAAATAAAAGGTTTAAAGATCACAGAAGAAGAGGTAAATACATACAGGTGGAATGGCTTCCTCAGAATTGTCCCAGCAGGGGTTGAGGAGGAGAGGGCATTTATCTATCCATTCCCACCTCCCCCATTTGTTCATGGCTATTCCCAGTGGCCTCCCCTGCTGGTTCTGCACACAGCCAAGCAAACTCCCAGAGCACAGGACAGAAAGAGAAGAGGGCCACAGGTGCTTGTTGTGGGATACACCACCCACATGGATGCAACCTACATAAACCACACACATACACTTATACCACACAAATACTACACAAAACCACATAAATACTACCATCCATAACTGCAGGAGGCCTTAGAAGACAGAGGCCATCATCCCAGCGTTGCCTACAGTCAGGAATTAGTGAAAACTGCCACCTCTCACTACTAACTAATATCACATTGGGTGTTCTAGCCCCTTGCATAAAAAAAGTAAATGAAGAAAAGATGTAAATATTAGAATGGAGTACAAACAGTTCCACTGTAGTCAATTGTTATAGAATTACTGTAGAGTAAATCGAGAACTAAAAATGAATTAGAATCAACAAATAGTTTTAGTAAGGTGTCAAGTTAAAAAATAACCCCCCCCCACACAACACACATCTAAAACATCCACCATGTACACACAAACACACCTCACATACACCACACACAGACCAAACATACCCCACAAAAACAACAAACATAAACCACACACCACACACCATCACACATACACAACACACACACCAAAAACAAACGATGCATACACCACACATATGCCAAACACAGAAACTACACACATGCTGCATACAACATACCACATTTATAGAACAACACACCACACACAAACCACACATATACTACAAATACAAACTCCACGCACACCACACTTATACCACAACATGCCACACACACACCACACACATATACCACACACACATATACCAAAAATAATAATAACACCCCCAATAGCTTTCCCATATGTCGTCAGTAGCAGTCTTGAAAATAAAAGGAGGAAGAATTTATCCACAATAGAAATAGACTTTAAAAGAGCTAGATGTAAACACTGCACCTGTACTCACCATCCCGCTTTTTGTTTCTCTCAGATAAATATTGTATTCAGTGTACATTTTTTAAGGATTTATTTATCCATGAGAGAGAGAGGGGGGAGGGAGGGGCGGAGGCAGAGGGACAAGCAGACTCCCCACTGAGCTTGGAGCCTGACTCAGAGCTCCATCCCACGACCCTGAGATCCTGACCTGAGCCGAAACCAAGAGTCAGATGCTGAACTGACTGAGTCACCCAGGCGCCCCCAGTACACATTTTATGTCCTGTGAACTCTGCATTCATTTTGTATTCTGCTCTGTTTCCCTGAAACAGAATTGTACATGAAGGCTCCCCCGCCCAACTCAGTGTCTGTAGTCAAGGATCTTCTCTTTCTCCATTGACAAGACTACTTGCACTCACCCCATCTCATTATGTCCCAAATAGCAACTATGTTCTGTTCTTCTGCTTTTGAGGAAACTTGCATCTATCTCGGACATCCAGGTTCAATTTCAATTAGTGTGGAAACCTGGCTGAATCAGGAGATCCTTCCCTCAGCAGCACAACCCCTTGGGATAAAAATTCATTCCTATGCAGCCTGCAGACACCAGGCCATGCACTTTGAATGCATTTCTCTATATTCTAGTCTATCAATTTATTGAGATCTTTGATAATACCTGATGTCCTGGGTTGTTTTGTGTTTTTTTTTTTTTAATGTGTCATTTTTATTAGATTATTTACAGCAGGGGCATCATTTGATGAAAATATTTTCTTAAATATGCATTTTCTATTTGTGCCAAAATAAGCAGTTTATTTTGGTAAACACAGTTATCATAGCTGAGTAAAAGATGGCAGAGCCTAATCCTAAATGCATTTAAATTAAGCCATTGCAATCATATGAAAACAGGTGGATGAAGAAACAGTCTCAGAAGGAGTCTGCCTGCCCTTCCCCATGACAGCATGATGGCATAGTCACTCCTGAGGGTGAAATGAGAGTCACCAAGCTGTGGTCCCCTCAGTTGGTCTCCATCCCCAGGATGACATCTCAATCCCAGTACCAGAGTGTAAGCATCTCACTGCACTGGGACGCCCATGTTTGGTGACATAGTTTTGAAGCTGCATGCCCTTTTATGTCATTGACCACTTCATCTGATGCTCAGCATTAGAAAAATAAGTGACCATGTTGAGTGAGCCCACTGGAAAAAGTGTATTGGACTTCAGTGAGGCACAGAGATACGATTTACTATGCTTATGGATTTTTGTAAGGTAATTAGAACCTAATCCTCACCAATGTGATTCCACACATTGATCAGGGCTTAATACATGCCAAGATTTTATTTTCCCTTATTTGACAGAGAGAGAGAAAGAGCACAAGCAAGGGGAGTGGCAGGGAGAGGGAGAGGGAGAAGCAGGTTCCCTGTTGAGCAGGGAGCCCAATGTGGGACTTGATCCCAGGACCCTGGGATCATGACCTGGGCCGAAGGCAGACGCTTAACCACCTGAGCCATCCAGGTGCCCCAAGATTTTGTTTTTCTGAGTGAGGCTGAAAGCAGAGAAGATTTAGATCTAGTGTTGGGGATGGGGAGAAGAGTCTGGAATATCTGGTAGGCCAGGGGAACCTGTGCGTGTGTGTGTGCATGCGTGTGCATATGTATGCACATGCATGTGTGTGTGTGTGTTTGAAGAGGAGTAAATAAAAGGAGCATGTAGCCCTTGGATAAAGGATAGAGGTATTACAAGGAAATATTTGCTGAAATTTTGATTTAAGGGATACAGTGTAACTCTTTCCTCTTACCTACTTTCAAAAAAGTAAATGTCTTTCCAAAGCCTTCATTACTGAATACAGATCTGTGGGGTCCATAATTGCAGTCTGGGGCTGTGTTAGGACAGAGTTAAAGCGGGAGAAACTAGAGGAGGTTTCAACATAAGGGTTTTACAACACGAAGGGAAACTTAGCTCCAATATCTTTCATTTGGATGTCTTTCTTAGATGAATCAACTGCTTTTCAGACTAGAAGAGAATTATGAAAATGTACCACTTGGCAGACATAGAAAGCAGTGGCTTATCATCATTAATTTCCAATAAATATGTATTAAGTAACAAGATATGTATCACTCTGCAGGGTTCAGGACCTTGGGAAAATATGGTATCCTAGAGACAGCATTAACACAAAGAATGACTCAAGGCAGATCTGTGTCATCTGCACCTCTTCTTCCTCTGTGCTGACGGCCTGGAACCTTCTGGTCTGAGGTTGAATGAGAGGTGCTGTGCACTCCCCTGGGAGGTGGCAATGGCTTGGCCACCTGCCTGGGACTGAACAGAAAAGGAAAAGAGAGAGGTGATTTGTGGAGAGACCTTCATAACTTTGGCATCATGGGCAAGGGGCATCACATTTGAGGACATTCATTTCCCAGTGGGGAGGGAGAATATGTGACCGAGGTTTTAATTTCTCTAGGGAAATTTAATAATTGAAGAAGGTCACATTATTAAAATTAGAGGCATTTTTTATTTTTTGGCCTTACGGTTATTTAGAGTCTACCATGTGGTGGTGGTGCTCATTGCATGACCTTCTTGCAAGTAAGACCAAACAACAAACTAGGTAGGGAGTAAAATTGGGTGTGGAATAGAGGGGGCATGGTTGTCACTAAATTAATGTCCTATTTTCTCCTGTGCAGGGGTTTCTCAGGGCAAACCTGGATTGCTCTGGGTTGTTCTGGCTGGTAGTACAAAAAAATGGATATGTGGGGAGGGAATGTTGAGGGGCTATTTGCTAAACTGATCAGTTAAATTTCAGACACAGATTCAGTTTTAGGGCAGTCAGGGATCACTGTGAATTAGGAGGTCAAATATATATGTGACACCTTCCTATGTCATACAGCAGAATCTCCAAATTGTGTTGGACTCTCCTTAGGGCCTGGAGATACACATTCTCTCTCCATACAAGCATACACATACATACTGTGTATGCCTTTGTGTCTTCTACCATATGCTTGGCAGACAAATGTGGAGATCCTATGCTTTAGGTTGAGGCTAAAGAAAGACATAAAAAACACAGACAAGATTCTCTGACTATAATGCAATAAAATTAAGGTAGTAAGCTAAGTAGAAAAAGAAAGAAAGAAAAACACAGAAAGCCTTGTCACTTGGAAATTTTTAAAAATCCTTCTAAGCATCTTTTGCTAAAGATAAGAATAAAATTAAATTAAGCATAAAACTCAAAATGTAGCAAAATAACAACTAAGCTGATAAAATTCAACAATGATAGATGTTATAATCAATACATTATAGAAAAAATAATTTCTTAAAAGAGGTGTAAAGCATAAGCCACGAAGGATAAAGATTAAATTGGACTTCATGAAAGTGAAAAACACTGTACAATGACAGACACCCAAACCAACGGAAAGGCACCAAAACCAAGAAAAAAGGCGTTTCAAATTGGAAAAAGATATTTGCAATGCAAATAACAGAAGATTGATTGCCTAAATGTATAAAGATACCTTATAAATCAACAAGGAAAAGATAAGCAACCTAAAATGACCTGAAAATGCCCTACAGAGGTGAACAAGCAACTCATGAGAAAAAGGAAAAATAAATGATCAATAGATATATGAAAAAATTTCCAAACTTCCTATAATTAGAGGAAATGCTAATTAGGTCAATGGGTTATAATTTCTTCCCATCAGATACCAAAATTCATCATTCTGAATAAATTTTGGTGGTGTATGCAGAAGTGGAACTCATGAACGTGAAATCTTTTATGTGCAACGCAGGTCTTCGTTCAAGATGTGTAGACCCTATGGTTCAGTAATTCCACTCTGGACCATGTGGGAGTCTATACTTGGGAAATCTTGAAAATGTTGAAAGAAAGAAAAATACTAGTCTAGAATTCCATACCCAGCAAGATTATCCTTCAAAAGTGAAGGACACACAACGCAGCGTACTAACCACTTATGATCACAGCAGCAAAAGTGAAGGGCAAATAAAGACTTTCTCAGGCAAGCAAAAACAGGGAATTAATGACCAGTAGGTCCTGCCCTACAAGAAATGCTAACCATGGTCAGAAACTTGGAAACAGGGGCGCCTGGGTGGTTCAGTCGGTTAAGTGACTGCCTTCGGCTCGGGTCATAATCTCAGGGTCCTGGGATCAAGAGCCCCACATCGGGCTCCCTGCTCAGCGGGGAGCCTGCTTCTCCCTCTCCCACTCCACTTGCTTGTGTTCCCTCTCTCACTGTCTCTCTCTGTCAAATAAATAAATAAAATCTTAAAAAAAAAAAAAAAGAAACTAGGAAACATGTACAGAAAAAGAGTGTTGGAGAAGGAATAAATGAAGGCAAAATAACATCTTCAGCTCTCCTCTCCTTAATTAATCTAAATGATATTTTTTTGTTAAAGCAATAATGGTGACAATGCATTGGGTTTTTATAATGTACAGTTAAAAGAAACAAATGAGGGCGCCTGGGTGGCTCAGTTGGTTAAGCGACTGCCTTCGGCTCAGGTCATGATCCTGGAGTCCCGGGATCGAGTCCCGCATCGGGCTCCCTGCTCAGCAGGGGGTCTGCTTCTCCCTCTGACCCTCTCCCCTCTCATGTGCTCTCTCTCTCTCATTCTCTCTGTCTCAAATAAATAAATAAAATCTTTAAAAAAAAAAAAGAAACAAATGACAGCTATAGGAGAGAGGGATTGGCCATACTCTGTCACAAGGTTCCTGCTCTACACATGAAATGGTACAGTGTTATTTAAAGATGGTTATAGGTTGCTTAAAATATATATTGGAAGCCCTAAGACAACCACTAAAAAGTTTTTAAAGGAAGTATAAATGATAAACTACAAGAGGACATAAAATTGAATCAAATAAAATGCTCAGTTAAAACAAGAGAAGGGGATGACTTCCCCCTTGACTTCCTCTAAGTCCAACAAAAAACCCTGGATATTATATATAAGTGAACGTAAGAACTTTGAAAGGTAGAAAGAAAGAGGCAGATTGGCTTGGCACTTTGGGACTAGAAAAATTATATGGCAGTGAGTTCTCTAGAATTTTTTTTTAATGCTTCACATATCCAACTGGGTGCTTGAGAAGCTGGCCACCCAAAAATTCTAATGGGTGTGGACAAAAAAAAAAAAAAAAGCTACCACAAAATCTTGATCTCCCTAGTAGAAGGGATGGGACAGCCAAGCAAGACAGAAAACTTTTAGACAATAATCACTGCCCCAGGCAGACACTTCCAGCACACAGAAGTGTGGCCCTGCTCCAATGCACAAAGGCTGAGGGGGGAGCCCAGACTTCCACCTTCTCTAGGATCTGTGAGGCATCCTAACCTCACGCCAGCAGGATAGGGCCAGAGAAGGCCAGGGAGGGATCTGGGACTTCCAACTCCACTGGCAGTAAGAAGACACTTTCCCTTCCCCACTGGGGTTGTGTCAGAGGAGGCCTAGAGGAGAGTCAGGACTTTCAATACTTACCAGAGGTAATGAGACCACCCTCCTTTCCATTTTGTTAGTGGAAGCCACATGGACAGTGGTAACTGGGCACCCCTATTTCTCCCAGCAATAAAGAGGAGTCCCACTGTCAGGTGTCAATGGCAGCTGAGTAGGGAAACTGTATTCCACCCCACCTGGTATCACTAAGGTGGGAACCCCCCACCTTGCTTTGC
Organism: Mirounga leonina; assembly: GCF_011800145.1. Lineage (NCBI taxonomy): Eukaryota > Metazoa > Chordata > Mammalia > Carnivora > Phocidae > Mirounga > Mirounga leonina. The sequence continues at coordinate 3,445,653 of NW_023270377.1, read as the reverse complement.
CAGAATGGTGTCCAGTGAAGCCAGCTAAAACAAAGTTTAAACAACTTCTAGAGTCTCATAAAATGATACCCAAAACGTTCTGATTTCTACAAAAAAATCACCCATCTTACAGAGAACCAGGAAGATTTCAAGCTGAATAAAAGTAGATGACAACACTATGGTGGCAGAGATTAGAATGATCTGACAGAGATTGTAAAGCAGCCATTAGTGAGATGCTTCAGGGAGCAATCACAAACAATGTAAAATAAATGCAAAGCCATAGAGAGTCTTAGAAAAGAAACAGAGGTTATAAAGTGACCCAAATGGAAATATTAAAGGCTATAACAACATTCTATTCTTGGAGTAAATCCCACTTGGTCAAGGTATATAATCCTATCTGTGTGTGGTTGGATTTGGGTTGGAGGTATCCTATTAAGGACCTTCATGTCTATACTCATGAGGGGTATTGGTCTGTTTTCTTTCCTTGTGATGTTTTTGTTTGGCTTCGGTAGCAGAGGAGTGCTGATCTTATAGAATTAGTTGGATAATGGTCTGTGATATTTTGTTATTTTGGGGGAAGAGTTTGAATGACTGGTGTAAATTCTTTAAATGTTTGGTAGAATTTACCAGGGAGGCCATCTTCTCCTGGGATTTTGTACATGTGTATGGGGCGGAGAAGATTTTGTATTAATAATTCAAACTCGGGTCCTGGGATCGAGCCCCGCATTGGGCTCCCTGCCCGGCGGGAAGCCTGCTTCTCCCTCTCCCACTCCCCCTGCTTGTGTTCCCTCTCTAGCTGTCTCTCTCTGTCAAATAAATAAATAAAAAATCTTTTAAAAAAATAAATAATTCAAACTCTTTACTTGCTACAGCTCTGTTCAGATTTCTATTTCTTCTTGACTTAGTTTCAGTACTTTGAGTCTTTCTAGGACTTTGTCCATGTCATTTAGGTCAAATAATTTCCTTATATTTATTTAAAATTCTGTAAGGTTGGTAGTAATGTTCCCCATTTTTTATTTTATTATTTTGAGACTTCTGTCTATTTTTCTTGGTCTAGCTAATCTCTAAAATAATTTTTTAGACATCCTTTATTAGATTAAGAAAGTCCTCTTCTATTCCTAATTTACTGAGGTGCCTGGTTTTCTTTTCTTTTCTTCTTCTTTTTCAATTTAAATTTGATTAGCCAACATATTGTACATAGTTTCAGATACAGAGTTCAATGATTCATCAGTTGTATATAACACCCAGTGATCATCACATCACATGCCCTCCTTAATGCCCATCACCCAGTTACCCCATCCCCCCACTCCCCCCCCTCTAGCAACCCTCCATTTGTTTCCTATAGTTAAGAGTCTCTCATGGTTTATCTCTCTCTCTGATTTCTTCCCATTCAGTTTTCCCTCCCTTCCCCTATGATTCTCTCTGCTATTTCTTATATTCCACATATGAGTGAAACCATATGATAATTGTCTTTCTCTGATTGACTTATTTCGCTCAGTATATGGTAAGATTTCATCTTATTTGATGGCTGAGTAATATTCCACTATATATCTAACTATCCATATATATATATCACACCTTCTTTATCCATTCATCATATATACCACACCTTCTTTAACCATTCATCTGTTGATGGACATCTGGGCTCTTTCCATAGTTTGGCAGGAAACAGTCAACAAAACTGAAATGCAACCTACAGAATGGGAGAAGATATTTGCAAATGACATATCAGATAAAGGGTTAGTATCCAAGACCTATAAAGAATTTATCAAACTCATCACCCAAAAACAAATAATCCAGTCAAGAAAAGGGCAGAAGACATGAACAGACATTTCTCCAAAGAAGACATACACATAGCCAACAGACATGAAAAAGTTCTCCACATCACTCGGCATCAGGGAAATACAGATGAAAACCACAGTGCGGTACCACCTCACACCAGTCAGAATGGCTAAAATTAACAAGTCAGGAAACGACAGATGTTGGCGAGGATGCAGAGGAGGGAACCCTCCTACACTGTTGGTGGGAATGCAAGCTGGTGCAGCCACTCTGGAAAACAGTATGGAGATTCCTCAAAAAGTTGAAAATAGAGCTACCCTATGATCCATCAATTGCACTACTGGGTATTTACCCCAAAGATACAAATGTAGGGATCTGAAGGGCCATATGCACCCCATTGTTCATAGCAGCAATGTTCACGATAGCCAAACTATGATTTATTTAGTTTTTTTAATCATAGATGGGTGCTGAATTTTGCGAAATGTTTTCTCTGCTTCTCTTGAAGTAGCTCACTGCTCATCTACCTCAAGGAGAAGACAGTACGTGGGGCAATACGGATCCTGTTAGAGAACACACATGTAAACACATCAAGGGACAGCTGTTTCCATTGTAAATATTGTAGCGGCATTTTACTTTTTAACTTGTATGTATGTGCTGTTTTAACTTTTTAAAAATTTTTTTTAAAAAGTGCAAAATAAGATGCATGCCACATTTTTATGGAAGACTCTATTATGGGGCACCTGGGTGGCTCAGTCGGTTAAGGGTCTGCCTCCGGCTCAGGTCATGATCCCAGGGTCCTGGGATTGAGCCCCATGTCAGGCTCCCTGCTCCGTGGGGAGTCTGCTGCTCCCTCTCCCTCTGTGCTCTCTCTCTCTCTTGCTCTCAAGTAAATAAATAAAATATTAAAAAAGAAGACTTTATTATGAATATTAATGATCTCTAAATATATCCATAAATTCAAAGTAATGCAATAAAAATTCCAATGGGAATTTGGCACATTAGCATGACGAGGGGAACAAGCATGGGAAAAGAACTAAGAAAATTCTGGGTAGGGAAGAAGGGGAGTAATAAGACCTGCCCTATCAGGTTCTCAAATGCATTGTAAATTGATAGTAAGAAGTATAGAACCAGCACTGGAACAGTGCTTTCTATCAATGGAATAGAAAGAGAGCCAATAAATAGAAATAAGTATGTGAGAATGTAATTTATAATAAAAATGTCATTTCAAATCAGTAGGGAGAATGGATTGGCAAATGGAAAATGGATTTTTCAGTAAACATACTAAAAAAATAAAAGCTGGATCTTTGGCCCATTCTTAATATTAAAATAAGTTCCAGATGGATAAAATATTTAAAAACAAAATATAAAATAATGAAAGAATGAGGAGTTATTTTGAATGAAATCATCAATAATATTGAGATAGAGTGATTTCAAAACCAAAAATTATAAAGGAAAAGGAATGGATTCCAATATATAAAATTGTTATTTAGCAAAAAAGAACAGTTCAAAGGAAACTCCACAATACTTCCATCACCAATGATATATCAAGGAAAAACCTTTAAAACTATAATAGAAAATAGTTAATTTCTTTAAGGTACAAAGAATTTTTTAACAATAAGAGAAGATGAGCACATCAATAAAAAATAGATAAGGTCATGAACAAACACTTAAGAAAAGAATAAACACTTGAAAGCGTTCAGTTTCATGCCTTACCAAAGAACTGCAAATAAAGTTAACAATAAGATAGCTGGAAACTACTGTCAGTTTAGTAAGACTTTGGAAGGTTAGCAAAAGACCTCAGCCATTTCCATGAAATATTTCCCCTAAGTTTCTCTAGGGTTTAATTTTTAAAGGTAGATATTACTATAAATCTTTTTCTTTGTGATTTCTTCTTTTGCTTTTATGAATAGTACTTATTCTGAAATTCACATTTGCCTATTATTCTTGCTGTTTCTTAAGGGAATTTTTTGTTTTACATGGAGCTCTTTCATATGTTTAGAGTCTACTGTGGTGTTTGATATAAGGTATGAACCTAAAACAACTCATTTCCAAATAGTTTATTAATTGCCCAGTACTATATAATGTGCAATCCTTCCTTCCCAAATTTACAAGGAAGCTGACTTTATCATGTACTTTGATGAGTCTCAACATGTTGGACTATCTCCAACTTCACTTGTATCTACATCTGTTTTCATCCACCAAACCCCTCTTGCTATAGCTGAAGAAAATGAAGATCAGTGGGCACGTGGTCGGTGTAGAGTGGAGCTTGAGTGGTGGCCCTTGTCTACCCATGAGCTGAAGGACAATATTCTCCCTAAGCTACACATCCTTTCACCAGGCTTCTGATTTGGTGGGTAGCATGATTCCATCCTTCCCCAACCTCTACTCAGAAGAAGAGGTGATGCATCCTGTGGGCAGTGGCCATTCCTCCACCATGTTGGTGGAAGGGAAGGGTGTGACTTTGTTCTGATTCCTGGGCTCGGTTCTGTAAAGCTGTGTCCCATGAAAGAAGATCCACCTGATTGGAGAATCCAGGAACTGCCTCCTTCTCCTCCCACAGGGGCCAGAGCCCAGGCCTGGGATAGGAAATACGGGCACCGGACTTGGACTCAGCTTGCCTGAGTTCAAATCCCGGTTCTGCTGCTTCCTACTTGGTGACCCCTCTGTGTCCTAATTGCTCATCTTGAGAACAAGAATAACAGGAGTGCCTAACTCATGGGGACTTCCTAAAGATTAACTGAGTTAACCCAGTAAAATGCCTGAAAAGGTTAACTATAAAGATTAGTTTTCCTAATTTTTAGTCAGTTGAAAAGTTGGTATGTAGTCAAATTTATATAGTGTCTTTGAAAAGGCACAAATCTTTTTCTCTTTAGTATTGACATTGGAATCTTGTGAGCTTGCCAACATATCTTAAAACATCCTTATGGAAAGCTACTTTCCCTTAGCCCGTGTGGCAGAATCACAGCGAGCACAGCCTGTTGAATTAAAGATGCAGGTGGTTTGCTAACTGAAAGGAGAAAAATCAACCGCAGATGGTGCACTTCCTGTTTATAATACACTTGGGGAAATGACCGTTTCTCTCATGGAGAAAATATTTTTTTTATCTTATTGGGTAAAGAAAAATAATAGACTACAGAGACAGAATATTACTATCACAGCATTTTTGTCTCATGAAAAACTGATTGGCTTGACTGAACATTGATTAAACATTCTACGTAAAGTTTTTCTCCAGACAATAAGAATCCTGGCACAAAATAACCTTCCAGGCAAAGTTCATCTATGGTCAGAGAAGTTTCACCAAAACAATAATATCCCAATATTGTGGTTCCAAAACTGAAATGCCTGCAGCCTCTTTGGGGACCTGGGTTTTGATCAGAGAACAAACTGTTCATGGAACTACCATGTCCTAGTTCTTCCTCAGTTTCCCCTAAAACTCAACAATCTGGGAGACAGTAGGAAATTAGCTCATTTAATTTTGCAACTCTCTGCCCAGATGTGTGCAGTCAGATGTGTGGAGCCTGCTCTCAACTTATCTGTCCAAAAGCATACCAACCCCGGGCTGGATCTCTGTGTTTACACACCAGCACTAGCACATTCCAGAGAAATACTGTCCTATGCTCAGATATCCAAGCAGAAAAATCCCTTTGCCTTTTTCTTGGCCTCCTTCTAGATTAATTTACAGCTAGAGAGTTCTGTTAGGGGATTTTGTCCCCATCATTCCCTTTTATCCCCTGGTTCTGTTGTTAGCCTTAATGGTCTTTTCTTGTAGGTCCAAACTTTGCAATAACATAAAAATCAGTAATTGTGTTCTACCATAGGATGCATGACCACATCTTGCCAGAAGAAATAGAACAGAACTGCTCCACAACAGACATGTGAATTTTTTGAATTGACTAAAAGCCATTTATTTTTGTGTCCTATGCATTGTTCACATGTACATCTATACCCCGTTCATGCAGGCACACACATACACGCACAGAATTTTTCAGGATGGCTCTGAAGAGGCAAGGGTCAAAAGGAACTCGAGATCCAATGGGTTGGACTCATGACAAAGTTCCAAGACCCAATTCATTCTTGAATTGCTGCCAGGGCCTCAGCTAGTCTTGCTGGAATCCCCCAGGAAGAATGTGCCTATTGGTTCAGCATGCCATGGGCCACTACTGCGGTCATTCTGGCTCCTGGGATTGTGGACTTTGATTCTGTGCAAACAGGGATCACTGAAACCTTGCTGTGGACACTCTCTGTGCCCTGGCCAGATCTCTGGGCTGATGCGCCACCCTCCAGCTGCTGTGAGTGTTGGCTGCTGAGGACTCACAGCTGCCCTTTTCTGGAGAAGTTCCCTTGGGACAATAACAGCTTCCTGGCCCTGAAAGTCACACCCACACACAAGGCAGTTGAGGGCCAATCCTTAAGTAGTACAAAAGGCCATACCCTTGCCCCCAAATTGGATGGACTGGTGGGACCTACACTGTGGGGCTCCCCATAGGGTTGGGCAGAAGCCAGGCTCCAGCCAAGACCACATCCTTACTCAACTACCTCTCCTGCCTTACCCTGCTGTCCTCAATCCCTCTGCTGACAGTGTTCCCTCAATAGATCACTTTTCCAAGACTCCACCGATCAGGCTCTGTCCAAGTAATCCCTCATCTGCCCACAGACCACTGAGCCCATCTGGAGTCTTCCACATAGTCAATCATACTCTGCTTGGATTGGTAAAAACAGTGACAATATTCTGACCTTCAAGACTGTTGGAACAGCCACTGTCCCTTTACTCTCTGCCCTAATGGAATTATTATCAGCATTCACAAAACCCAGGTGAAGACACTCGGAGAGTGGGAAAAGAAAATGCTCTCTCTATAAACTGTAGTTTCAGAGATGCATTCAGATATTAATAACACAATGATATTTATTTGTTAGAAAACCACAGGCAGTTAAGAAGTTGAAAATAAGTTCTAGAAGTAAATGTGCTCATGAACAAAGATCCAGAGCTCCAAGGTACCACTTGGATTAATGACCATTGTATAATCTAACTTGTGCTTGAAAGTCCAACTTTTATCATTGACCACAAATACTGTCAATTGTTTTCCTTGAAGTGACAAGCTCACTTCCTTCATTTTTGAGCAACACTTTGGCAATTACATAAGTCTGAGTAGCCATAATTTGTCTGTCAATTATTCTTCCGAGTAAAAATGGCTTCACACACACACACACACACGAGACACAGATGAGTTCATTTTACAGCTTGATCACACAAGGGCTTTTCCTCAAGGTAAACTATCTCTCTATTTTGGTATGCTGAGGTGCTTTATGTGTGCTTCTCATTTTGTCACTCAGAATATTCAAAGGACAGATACTCAAGGGTCAAGATTTTAAAAATCAGTAGTTTATACTGGTATGACAATGGAGAGGACAGGGTACACTGATAGAGTTTGGTGTCACTGCCTAGATTCCTGCAAGGTGCTGACCCAATGTTTTCACACCATCTGGGAAAATGTCAAACACACTGGAAAATGTGAAAAATGTCCTCTTTAAAGTAAGCTTTTTATTCTAGAATACTTTTAGATTTACAGGAACATTACAGAGATAGTACAGAGAATTCTCACAAACCCCACACCCATTTTCACTTATTTTTGACATCTTGCATTAGTATGACACACTTGTGACAACTAAGGAACCAAGTCTGAGATATCATTATTAACTAAAGTGCAAACTTTATATGGATTTCTTTAGTCTTTACCTAATGTCCTTCCTCTATTCCAAGATCCCAGCCAAGATACCATGTGACATTAGTCATCATGCTTCTTTAGGCTTGACTGTACCTGTTTCTCAGATTTTCCTTGGTTTTGATGACCTTGACAGTTTTGAGGAATGTTGGTTAGCTATTCTGTGGAATGTCCCTTAATTGGGATAGTTCTGATGTTTTCTCTTGACTAGATTGGGTTTATGGATTTTTTGAGAGAAAGACCACAGAAACAAAATGCCATATCAAGGGTCCATGCTATCAACATGACTTATCACTGTTGATGTTGACCTTGGTCACCTGACTGAGGTGGTGCTTCTCAGATTTCTCCACGGTACAGTTATTCCTTCTGCCCTTCCTTTCCACATTGTCCTCTTCAGAAGGCGGTCACGATGTGTAGCCTACACTTAAGGAGCAGGGAGTTATGCTCCACCTCTTGGAGGCTGAAGTGGCCACATAAGTTACTAGTTAATGAGTTATTTTCTTAATGTTATTTTTTTCTTTCTTTTTTTTTTTTAATTCCATTAGCCAACCTATAGTACATCACTAGCTTCAGATGTAGCATTCAACCATCCATCAGTTGCATATAACTCCCAGTGTTCATCACACCACGTGCCCTCCCCAATGTCCATCACCCAATTACCCTATCCCCCCACCTCCGCTCCAAAAACCCTCAGTTTGTTTCCTATAGTCAAGAGTCTCTCATGGTTGATCTCCCTCTCTGATGACTTCCCACTCTGTTTTCCCTCTCTTCCCCTATGGTCCTCTGCCCTGCTTCTTATATGTTCTTAATGTTATTTTGAAAATAGATTTGGCCTTACAGAACACTGCAAGGGTCTTGGGGGAACTCCCAGAGGTTTGCAGACCACACTTTTAGAACCACTCTCCTGCACAATGGAAAAAGGGAGGGATGAACCAAGGAGCTACAGTCAGGTGTATCTTGGTGCTTCCAGGACTCACCAGGGCTAATTGTGAGAGGAAAACTGTAGCCACTATTACTTGATAAGTGAAAGTCTGCATAAGGACTCAGCCTCCTCAGGGATGCAGGGCTAACTCTCCTCCCACACAAGCAGTGGATCCACAAAATGCTTCTGTAGGTGAGGAAAATATAGAATGAGTCGTGGAAAAAGGAGAGATAAGTATCAATTGTGGATTGCCAATCTGCAGTTGCAGTGACTCAACATTGTGTCACTAACCCTCTTGTTTTAAATCTACAGAGATTGGGTCTAGCTACCACATTTAAGGAAACAGTCACAGATCACACTAGATCTTGCTTCTCAGCAAGAAAGAGTGAGGGTACTTTGTTCTAACAACCAGTGAGATAACACTTTTACTACTGGAGCCAGATATAATGTACAGCATGGCTAGACACAGGAGACACAAATAGTGGACCCAGACACAACTCACACGCCCGTCTCCTATTCCAGCACCTCAGTGACAACCCACTGTGTATGCAATGCCTCGGCTCTCATAGCTTCATCCAGGTGCAACCTGACAGCACCTTGCCTCAGGCCCGCACCACATCTCTTGGCTACTAGCCATGCCTTCTGGTAAAGCTGGAGAATTGGATGCTGCAGAAAGCCGCCCACATATGCACAACCCAGAGGTATGGTCTGTTCAGGCTGCTAAAACCACATGCCACAGACTGTGTGGCTTATAAAACAAACATTTATTTCTCACAGTTCTGGAGACTGGGAAGTCCAAGATTATGGTGCTGGTAGATCTGGTGTCTAGTGAGAGCTTCCTGGTTCCCAGATGGCCATCTTCCTATTGTGTCTTCAAATGGCAGATGGAGTTCTCTGGGGTCTTTTTATAAGGGCACTGATTCCATTCATGAGGGCTCCACCTTCATGACTCGTCACCTCCCATAGGCCCCACTGTTAATACCATACCTTGGAAGTTAGGATTTAACATGTGAATTTTGGAAGGGATACAAACATTCAATCTACAGAAGTAGTTAATGCCCCATTGGGAAAATCTTTGAACAGTGAGAGATAGGGTCCAGTGAATAAACACTTCCTTCCATCCAATCCCACAGCACTGATAATGACTCTGACTCACATTTTATGTGGCTTCTCAGGTTTCATGGCATTGAGCACTCACTCTCCTATAGCAGTGGTCAACTTAACACATCTCACACTGGTCTCTCTTCTTTCCTGATAGGCTTTTCCTACCCCTTAGTTTTGCTCTCAGGATCACTTCCCAGTGGAAGTATTAATATGTGTTTGTCTCAGGCTCCCTTTTCTGAAGAGCATAGGCTAAGACAGATCAATGTAGCATTCAACCATGGCTAAGCCATGTTATGACCCTCAAGTATTCATTCCTTCCACAAATATTTATTAAGCACTTACAGTGTGCAGAGCATCATGGTAGGCTTACAGACAACAGGGAAAACTTTTGAACAACTCATTGCAAGTATTAATGAGATACAAGGAGAAGCACAGTGTGCTTTCAGATTCTGTAATACCCAAATTTAGGGGACTAAGGAGGGATTCTCTCAAGAAAGGAACTTCTCCACTGAGACCCAAACAGTGAATAGGACTTCCTTCTGGGAAGGGACAGGAGAAAAGGGAGAATGTTGGGCAGTAAAACATCAAGTTCAAGGAAATGGAGGCAAGTGAGAGCAGAATACAGGTGAGTGGTTGGCTGAGCAGAGAGGGCAGAGAGACTGGAGAGGAGTGAGGAGGAAAGGAAGTTGACAAAGGGAACAAGAACCTCATTGTGAAGAGCCTTGAGAATTTACCATATGAGCAGTGGGGAACCACTGATGAGTTCTGAGTAGAGTTAGCATTCTTCAGAGACTATTTTGGCTGTAGATATGAGAAATATTTGGAGGATCAAGAGGGGATGCAGGAAGACTAATTAGAAGGTGATTTAACTGATCTAAGTAAAAGATGAACATGGTACCCACTGGAGTGGTGGTCTGTGGGGATGGAGAGAAGCTAAAAGATTTGAGAGGTGCTCAGATGTAGAAAAACTCCATTTTTATGGTTCAAATGAGAGAGGGATTGGTGTTTTTCAATTTGTTGGGGTTAATTATGAGAAGAGTAAAATTTGTCAAGAGTTTCTACATATCTTGTCTATAATTTGTGTAGAAATTCCACTTGTTTGCCTAGTGTATTTTTGCTATTTGCAATTTTCTTTGGATTAGAAGTTTAATTAATTTTAAGAGAATTTCAAGATAGTCCACTTATATACTGCATAATTCTAAAATTTCACATCATATAGGTAAAAATATGAGATCCTTTGATCAGTAGTATCAGAATTCAAATTCCATCTGCCACTTACTCACAAGACAACTGTGGGCAGGTCATGAATGTTTCCCAGTCTTTTTTGAAAATATAAATAAATCAGCAGATGGAGCTAATAGCACCTAAATCTTGGGTGGTCTGGTGGTTGTTAATTTTTTTCAAGAATGAAATAAGATAATGGATGTAAGGTGCCAAGTAGAGGGCCTGGCACCAATAGATACATGAAAAAAGGTATCTACTATTTGTAGTATCTACGGATCATTAATCAGGAGCCCCTCTCAAACCTTTCCTAAACCACCATCCTAAAACAACCCACTCTAAAACTAAGGTTTACTATCCTCCCCTCACTGGGTTAGTCTGTTAGCTCTAAATAGCTCCCCTGTTCTCATCTCATCCATTGCTTTGCACTGACAATTCCAACTCAGGTTCTCCACTCCCTCCCTTCCTGTGATTATTCATTGAGATGCTCAGTCATCTTAGCCTCAACAAGCCTGAAATGCCACACATCATCTCTCTTTGCCCATGCTCCACCTCAGCCATTCCAAAACTACTGCCCACTTTTGTGCCTCTGCTGCTCCAGCCACAGTGACTCGGGCAGCCAGTGTGCTGGTGCCCTTGGCAGGAGATAGGTCACTTGGCTCATGTGAGTTGTCCCAGGTCACATGCACCACCCAGTAGCCTTGGGATATGGGGCTTCCCCAAGCTTGCTCTGAGTGTCCTAGAAGTGACCCCCCCACCATTGGCTCTCTTGGCAATAGCCTTGCACACACATTAACTCCATTAACTCAATCCATTAGTTGAGTCATGTTTAAACACATAGTGGTACAGAGTCAGTACAATTGGGCTTTCAGCTCAGATTCTTCAGAAAACAGCTTCCATGCCTACGTGCATTTTGCCAGTGGAGAGTCATCAGCCAGTGATCATGACAAAGTAGAACCAGACTTTCAGTGAGTTTCCATCTGGGAAAACTCTCAAGAGTTGAGTCTGTCAAAGCAGTGGCTTTTAAGCTTCTTTTTTAGTAAGGAAATGAAAATTTTCAAATAAAATTTTATAAAGAAAATATATGAAACAGATCAGGAGGAGCAATTCTGATTAAGTGGCAGAAAGTCATGGAGACCCAATCAGTCTCCCAGTCCCCTCCCCAAATAACCACAGAGGTACCACCTTTGGATTTAATGCACCTAAATCACTGCTCTAAAGACCATAGTTTTCTCCAAAAAGGCCAGTGAAGCAGGCAGTAACCAGCGGCAGCCCACACTTGCATGCATTTGGGATGGGATGCATAGAGAAGGTAGAGCACAGCCCAGTCAGGCTTCCGCCTCCAGGAGCATTTCCCAGGTGAAGAGCCTTTCTATAGCACAGCTCCCCTTCCAAACTCATGATATCCTGATGCTTGAAATCACAGAGGACAGAGGATCAGAGGCACAAATCGTCTGTATCATTTTGGATTCTTTGGCTACAGCCAACAGAAATTGACTCTGACTACCTCAATCCAAAAATGAATTTATTGGAAGGATACGGGGTGGCTTCCATAATTGGAAAGTAGCTGAAAAACCAGGCTTAAAAGGGGAATCAAGGAAGTTCCAAACATCCAGGTAGTAAGAAATAACTGACAATCTTGTCTGGGTGTGCACACTGAGGAGAATCAAGTCCTATATGGAAGAAGTGGTGCTCCCAAAGGAAACCCCAACAATCCTTAGATGGCCAGACAACTGCCAACTATGGGACCCCAGCGATTAGCTAGCATTTGGTGGGGGGAAGCTACTCCACTGATTATTTACAAGGTCACAACAAAACTCAAGCTTCTGGTTCCCCATTGGTTGCTCTGTCTGCCACCACAATGCTGTAGTCTGGTGGGTAACACCTAGATCATTTGACAGGTATCATAAACTGTCCTGGCCAAGATCCACATAAGCTTCTAGCTCAGACCTTGGCCATATGACCTGCTCCTGAATCTCCTCCAGTCTTGACACTTCTCAACTCTTTACTCATGTCATGTTTCTGTCTTCTGGCTGCTCCTGTCCCACCAGCCCCCAGGATCCCACAGCTCTTCCTCTGCACATGCTGTCTCATCAGAGAAGATGCTTTACTAGTGCCACCACTCATTCCCATTTTGCCCCAAACTGTCATTTCTGGTCCCACTGTAGGGTGGGCTTATCTGTGTTATCATCACATAAGTTGAGAAATTCAAGAACAAGAACGATGTGTAAGTTGTGTGGCCAGGTACTAGGGGAGTGTAAGCAAAGGACCAAAGTCCCATCCACGTGAAGAGTAAGATCAGAACTCAGTGTGGCCCGAGTCTGGGCACTGGAAGAGTAAACAATAAGTTACAGCAAGATGATGGGACAGACTGAGGGGTGGTCCAGGGTCCAAATCCTACAGAAGGGAACAGATGGATGAAGATCTAGATGTGAGTCTTTCAGACTGACTCCTTGCCTGAGGGCTTTGACGACCGAGAGCCATCACTAAGAAGGAGACTTCCTGCCTGCCACAGTGCCATTATACACACTGTTCTAGAGAGCTGGAAGACATCTCACTCAGCTTCCTTTTACAGCTTCCTCAAGTTTGGATACCACTGAAGCCTTTCATTTTGTGTCTAAGAATAGCACTGGATCAGAAAATATCTTCCTTCTCTCTCTCCTTGGGCTAACCATCTGAATTAAAGACTGGGCTGATAAGGTCCACTTGTCACCACGTAGCTCAGTGGAGTTGTAATGTAGAATGTGAAGGTTGGAAACGATGTGAAAGAAACAAATATGAGTCAGTTTGTGAACATTCTAGAAAACTAAGCCAAGGACTTCAGATTTTGTCTCTTTCCACTGCTGCTGGAAGATGGGGAGTCAACAAATATTTGTTAAATGGACAAATGAGAGGTTTGGGTTTTTTTAATTTTTTTATTCAAATTCAATTAATTAACATATAATGTATTATTAGTTTCAGAGGTAGACGTCTTACATAATACCCAGTGCTCATTACATCACATGCCCTCCTTACTGTCCATCACCCAGTTACCCCATACTCCCACCCCCAACAAATGAGAGGTTGTAGAACAAAAATTTTGGTAATAAGAGTGATTTTGATTGCTGAGTGATGGAGTGGCTGATATAGGCAGACACACTGCTTCTGAAATGATGGTCAAACACCAGGAAAGATGAGGAAGTTCTGGCCTGGAACAGGCACAAGTGGAACTGAAGGGAAGGGTAAGTTAGAGAGACCTTGAGGAGGTTGTAGGGAAAAGAAGTGATCAAGGAGACGTCTACCATCATGAGCCTGAGAAGGTGTGACAGCAGCAACAGCAATGGAGGCTCGGGGGGGTAGATGACTTTGGGAGGTAACCCACTTGGTTTTGGCCATGAACGGGCCTAAATGGCTGTGTCGGTTCACACCTAGAGCTCAGGAAAGAGATGAGGATGAGTGAAACCATGCCAGGAGGGCACAGGGGTAAAAGTGAGCAAGAAGTTCCAGAGACAGGTCTCACAGAGTCTGGCCCTGTTAACCACCCACATTGTAACCTTGGCTGCCCTACCTCTGCTGTCCTATCTGGCCCCATCACATGGTTAGTTAATTAGAGCTGTCAGCCAATCCCTGGGAAAGAGAGTGCGAAACCTAGCTTCCACTCCAACTCACTGCCCTGAAAGCAGAGTTCGAACTAAGCTTTTGTGTGCAGAAATTTTATTAGAGATGTGAATTCAGAGAATAGAAATAAAAGACCAGGAAGAGCAAAGGAAAGAGGAAAAGTAAAGTCTATTATAAGGGTCACTGCTATGGGCAACGGGTGTTCAATCCCACCCAGGACCTTATCATACAGAATGCCTCTTATAACTGACTTTCCCAAAGATCACAAGGGAACACATTTATTTATTAGCCCTTATGCCACATTGGTTGTTCCCACACTATACCCACACTACTAGGCTGTCCCTATATTTGTGCCTTGTGGGGACCGACCATATCCATAGCACTGGAGGAGCTCCAAGACACGGAGTGAAGGATGTGGGCTCATGCTTGAGGCCAGAGATGATTGCAAAATGTGAGTGGAAGCTGCACAGAGTTTCCCACCGTAGTCACAGATGGAATCTAAGTGAGGCCCGGAGGGTGAGGGAGAAACCCCAAAATATCTGCTGTATGGATCCCTTACACTCCCCAGATCCACGCCTGCCCTAAAATTACATCCAATCAAATCAAAGTCCAGTCTCCAAGACTTAACACACATGGTTAGTGGAACAAGGTGAAGTCTCAGGGCTACAGTTGTTCCGAGGCCTCCATCACTATTCATCACCTCCCTCATCACCATCCTTTCCAGATCTCCCTCACCTTCAGCTGGTCTAGGTTGGTTGCCTGGTCAGATGACCAAGATCTTCACCCCTAAAGGCTTTGTTCCCTTGCATCTATCAGGTCATGATTGCTGCAATTGTCTGTCACTGACATCACTGGCTTAGAAGCACTGGAAGATGTTCCAGTGAATCCTGCAGGTTCCAGAAATTCTTCTCCCCTGACTCCTTGTAACAAGTGTCAGTTCCTCCTCCTTACTTGCCTACTGATCCACAGCATGACTAGTCCAAAGTGAACAAGCTGTATTCACAGCTTCTGAATCAGTGAACTCTGTGTCCCTGGAGGAAGTTCCCTGCCTGGGAATCAGGGTCTGTACAATAGAAGAGCCTGATGTTGAAGGATGGGAAACACAGATTCCACACTGGATTATTGAAAGTGACATTATGAGAGGCAGTTCTACTTCAAACCCTTGTCACCCAAGCCTACACATGCCAGCTAATGGGATCCATGCATCAGATATGAGCATAGTCCATATATTGCATCTTGGGGTACAACACCTCCAATGAAACAGATCTGAGCCCTTAATCTGCTAAGCCAGATGATGATGTGATATATGGTGATGTGGTATATGGTAATGCCCATAAACGTATAAAATGGGGTTTTTGATCTGAAGAGATGTTTTGCAGAATTGTGTGTCAGTAAAACAGACATTCAGCAAACTCTAGAATGCCACCATTGTCAAAGGAATTGTGTGCAGGGAAAAAGCTTTTATCCAGAATAGATGTTCATTTCAGTAAAGATGAGTCACTGCCCTTACAGGTGGAGGGATATGATAAAATCAACTGCCAGCAGCTGGTTGGCTTTTCTCATAGGGATGGTACCAGACTGAGGGCTTGGCGTTGAGTCCTGCTGTTGACAGCCTGGGCATTCAGTGGTGGCAATGGGAGATAAATCTTGGTAAGAGTGAACCCATATGATTGGGCCCATACAAGGCCTCCAACCCTGCCACCATGACTACTCATTCAAGAGTCTAGTGTGCAGGTACTTGGGATGGACAAGGAAAGAGGCTGGGTGATGGGGCCCTTCCTCCAAACCAGCGATCCTATTCTTAGAGTCTCCATGAATTTTCCAGGCAGCACTTTCTCCGCACCTTCTTCCCAGAGGTAGCCAACCACTTCAAAACTGTTGTGTTGATGAGGGGGATAAGGAAGAGCTTGACAGCACATTGCAGCACTTGAGTCGCCCTCTTTGTGCAGAAGCTAATAGGGAATTTCTTAGCCTCCTTGTGTTCAGTCCAGCAAATTATCAGAAAGAAGCTGCAGGATTAACTGCTCAAGGAAGTCCTGATCAAGGAAGAAGGGACACATCCTTCTGTAGAGCATTCAAGTCCACCACCACCCACCTGGAACATGGAATGGTTTTACTGCCTCGTTGCTCTGTACGCTCTCTGTGAGCCCTGGTTTCCCAAACTGTAGGACTTTATATCAGGTAGACAGCAGGACTGATGAGACCAAAGCTGACCAGCATCTCAGAAGCTATAATGATCTAGATAAAGAGGTGGATGTCTGCATTCCTAAGTCCAAGAAGATGAGCAGAAACTTCTTTCACCCAAGCATAAAAGGTGAGGGTTAAGACTTCTCCGATCTACAGTAGAGGTGGGAGGTGATGAGAGGACATAAGAGCCAGAGACACAAAACCTAACTATACAGAACATCCCCACCGATCCCCACCCAGTAATATTCCTGGTTCACATCTCCTCATGCCTTACCACCACCTCCTCATCATACACCTTCTTGTTTCATCACTTATTGTGCCTCCTTCATTCAGGTCCTTCTCTGGAACATGGCATCCTGTCCTCATTCTCTACTCCATGCATCATAGCTGATACAGCTAAACCTCCCAGGTTCTGATGAGGTATGAGACTCTCTAACTCCCTCACCCCATTGCATCCCCAAACCCCACCTTTAGGGCACAGCTGCAGCCAATAAAACTGCCTAGGTGCAGCATGAATTCAGTCCTTACCAACAGGGTGCCAATGACTCAAGTCACCATGCCTAGTTTCTGCTGTTTTGCTATCATCCTGTGGGACAAGGGACAAAGGGAGGGAGCACCTTTGTTATTCTTGCTTTTGCTGTCATTGTAAGGAACAAACTGTCTTAATCTAACAAGGTCTCCCTGTTTCTTTAGCAGGTGAATCTGTCAGCTTTACCTTGACAGTATGCTGAGTTAATGATGAGGTTACTGCTCCATTTAAGTGGTCACACTGGTGCCTATTATAATTGGGGTATAAGTCATTATTACTGACTCCTTGCTGCTCCAGATGATATATTTCTAAATCTCCTGAAAGGCCTCTCACTTCTCCAGCCACTTGGAACTTTAAAGGATGAGGTGGGATAGTTGCTGATAGAGCCCTGATATGCTCAGGGTTTTAAACTCAACTCAAGCATGCACAGAGAATATGAATTATTCTCCAGTAGACTTAAAAGAATTATTTATTTTTATGTGTCCACATGACAGACATAATTGAAATTCAGTCACAAATCTAATTATGTGAGTTCAGCCAAGCTGGTTATGAGTTCAACCAATTCCAACCAAGCTGATGTGCAACATTGACAAAACTCCTATGTTAAGACAAAGGCAACTAATTTGGAAGAAGCCGAGCACTGCGACATGGGAGGGGGACATTAGGTCAACTTAGAATAATCTGAAAGCCTCGAGGCCACAGATCTCCTTCAGCTCCCTTGCCTGGAAGAATGAGACCTTCCTGGGTGTCTGAGGAGATACCCTTCCTTGCTTGTGGAACACCACATGGGGCAGTTGTTGGGATGACTGTGTGCCTCTGGGCCCATCCCCACTACCTCGCATTGCCTCTGGTCCTGTAGCTCAGACCCATGGTGACCCAAGGTCTTCTGCAGAAGGTGATGGCATATACATGGAGAACACTGCCAGGATTGTATTGCCAGGAGCAAGAAGTACATGTAGATTTTAAGGGTACCAAACCAAGCAAGATGAAATGTAACTGGATGAGACTCAACTTGCTAATATGGGAACACTTTTACAAGATTCAGGGCTTCGTGTTCTAGCTCTCACAGCTGGAATGGCTTTGCTAGTTGGCGTTGTTCATTGAGTGAAACTTGGATTTATTGTTGACCTACATTCGACGAGGTCAGGATGTCAGAACTCCTGCAGCATAGTGTGGAGAAAGGAATCCAAATGCTTAGGGAGATGAGGATAAAGACATAGGCTTTATTATGTGGAACCCACTCACTTTCATCTTGACTTTGTCTTCAGGTGGTCCCAAAGGACACCAAACAAGGAATTGAGAAGCAGCCTCCTTGAAAACCTTTGCCCCAGCGTCCTCTGTGAGTGAGGATAAAACGGGAGATGTGAAACAGCCCCTCTGACCTGATTTCAGTAGGGGTGATGGAATCCCAGAGCGACTGAGGCTGGATAGCAGCGCCTAACCATCCACATCAAAGGGGGCTTCAGGGTCAGGGTGGTAATGTGCTTTATACTACAGGGAATTATGGTCATGGCTAATTTATCCAGTGCTTCCTATGGATGAAAGACATGAAAAGCCTACTAAAGTTTTACTTGATATATATAACTAGAAAAATTCTGAGTCCAGTGAGCAGGGACATGACTGAGTCACCCAGTAGGAAGCCCTGGCCTCTCACCCAGTTCTTCTTTTTCCTCCAGTTTTACTGAGAAATAATTGACACACATCACTGTTTAAGTTAAAGTGTACAGCGTGATGGTTTAATTTACATATATCGTGAAATGATTGCCACAATAGGCTTCGTTAACTTTCATCATCTCCTATAGATAGAATACAAAAAGAAGAGAAAAATATCTTTATGATGAGAGCTCTTAGGATCTACTCTCTCAGCAACTTTCTGTCTACCACCCAGCAGCATTAGCTCTAGTTGTGAGGTTGCACAATATATCCCAGGTTCTTACTTACCTTATAACCAGAGCTCACCCAGTTCTAGTCCCAAAGCTCCCTAATTGAAGGGGAGGCTGGTGCCCTGTGTAAGGACCCTATGCCACGGCCACAAGCATACACTAAATTTTCTACCAAGCCTTCCTCACATGGCCTCATGTGCCATATAGTAAGGGTTCTAGAAATCTAATACCATACCCGAGGTCCTAGTCAGTGCAATTATAATGAAAAGAGAGAAAAGGCATCCCGCTGGAAAGGAAGACATAAAAATATTTTTGTTCACAGATGGCATGGTGGTCAATATAGAAAAGCCCAAAGAATTCTGATACTAGAAAAGGCTTATGGTGATACTATTTGGTGATAAAAAGAAATGAGCTCTTAAGCCATGAAAAAAACATAAAGGAACCTTACATGCATGTTGGTAAGTAAAAGAAATTGGTCTGAAAAGCTACATATTTTGTGATTTCAATTATATGATGTTCTAGAAAAAGGCAAAACTGTAGGAACAGTAAAAAGATCGGTGGTTACCAGGGGAGAAGGGGAAGAAAGGGATCGTTAGGGCAGTAAAACTATTCTGTATAAAACTGCAGTGGTAGATTTATGGCATTATGCATTGGTAAAAATCCATAAACTTTCAGCATGGTGAATTTTTTGCAAATTTAAAAAATTAGTCATGTACAAATCTGCAGTAATAAAATAAATAAGTCCTGGGGATGTGATGTAGACTGTGGTGACTCTCGTTAATAATACTGTACTATATATTTGAAAATTGCTCAAAGAGTAGATTTTAAAAGTTCTCATTGTAAGAAAGAAATTGTAGCTATGTGCGGTGATGGATGTTAATGAAATTTGTTGGGGTGATCATGTCACAGTGTGTAGATGCATCATCAAATCATTATGCCGTACATCTAAAATGGATACAATGTTATGTCCATTATATCTCAATTAAAAAAACAAGAGTGGTAGAGAGGGACATTTTAACACCACTCAGGGCAGGTTCCCCCCCCCCAATTGTTATTGTTATTCATCAATGGAATAGTTTGCCTTACAAGGCGGGTATGAGCTTTATTATGAGAAATATCCAACATACTTTTACAATGTAGTCTCATTTTTCACAGAACTCGTTCTCAGAAAAACGTTATTTGAAAATAGCATCACATAATATGCCTAAAGTAAGACTGACCAGTGGCACTGTTATGGCTCTGCTGGGAATGGATGGGGCTGCCGACTTCAAAGGGCCGTGGGGCAAGTTTGGCAGGTGATGGGGCCACTCTGTGTCTTCATGGTGGTGGTGGGTACGTGGTCAGGTGTATTTGTCAAAATGATCCCAACTGTCCACGAAAGTGGGTTTATCTTACTGTATATAAGTTATACTGGAATGTTTTTAAGTGAAGGAAATGTGCCTTGTGGTTTCCAGCGCAACCACGTATGGGGCTGACTTCCTTCCATGCCTTCCGCACTTCACTCCTCAGAGGAAAGACCCACTCTGTGTCACTATCTGCAGGCAGCAAAGCTGTTCATAACCCCCTTCTGTGTCACTGTGGTTCGGTCCCGCCTGCTTCAGGGAAGATCCAGGCAAAACCTAGCTGGTGGAATGGCTCTCCCAACAGGGAATTTGAAGAGGAGTGGGGGCAACCAACAGCAGGTAGTACAGGACCCCGGGACCCATCACCCCTGCAGGCCAGAACCCAAGACAGTTCTGAGATGACTGTGTGACAGGAAATAGGATGCTTGGCGCAGGGATGTAGCCAAACCAGGGGGAGCCTTATGGGATGGGCACCCAATGTGTATATAGATATTCAGACCTCACTTGCGTCCGTTCTTCCGATTTCTTCACCTGGCTCACATTGGCCAAACCCCACCAGAAGGCAGAGAGCATGAGATGTAGACCATGAAGGTCAGCCCCTTCCTGATCACAGAACCTGGGTGAAGGATGGGGAGGCTATCCCACGCATACCTCATCTACCTCAGCACACAGCCAGCAAGAGGTTCTTGAGCTTCTAGAACTCTCTAGAACTTTCTCTCTCTCTCTTTCTCTCTCTCTCTCACACACACACAGGCACTCACACATACATATGCATACAACAGATATCTATCTTATCAGAACTTTTGAATTAGGAAAAGGTTAAAGAAAAAAGGCAGAAAAGCCAGTGTCAGCAGAATGGTTTTCTGCTGGAGTCTGGCAGCATAAAGACATCACTTTATTCCCTTCTTAGGAAAAAGGAAAAATGTTCTTATTCCCTGCAAAATGATATACAGCAGATGGGCTTTTTCTTCTTAAAGCCCAAGGACAGAGATAGGCAGCCTACATGACCCGGTGACTCGGGGACGATTCCCTCTCAACTGAAGCAAACAGAAACCCTCTTCAGTTTGGACAAAAACCATCCAGCATCCTGAGGCAGTTTACTTTTCCTTCTTTCTACTCTGCAATGAGATGGAAGGGGAGGCAGAGGGCAATCAGGACATGAGAGGGACAAATGGGGTTCTTGTATGAGTGCTAGTGCTCCTCAGGTACTCCTGTCTGGAAAGAAGGTCGCCCTCGCAAGCCATCCTCAGCATGGTGCCCGGCATACAGTCAAAGCCTCGTTACTATTTGTTGAGTGATGATGGAAAATAGCAGGACTGTAAAAATTTATTTTAAATTGTATGATATGTCCTAAGGGTTGCCTTTGCTTAGCTGTGGCTCCTTTGATGGGTCCGGTCATTGGGGTTACCACGCTCATCTGCTTAAAATCCTTCTGTGGCTTCAGGAAAACTCCAGTCTCCCAGCAAAGTAACTCAGCTCCTGATAATCAGACCCCCGTCTGCCTCTGCCTTTTTTGCAAGTGCTTGCTCATTGGCTCCTGCCAGCCAGCTATTCCGGGTACCTGCTGCTCCATGACCCGGTGGCCACGGTGTGCTGGACGGCCACCTACCACAGGCCTCCAGCCTTGCACCTCATGCTCCCTCTGGCTGCATCCTGCCCCTCTTCTTCCCTGATCTTACTTATTCCTAGAGTCTGCTCAAGCCCACAGCCCCTGGGCATGTCCTCGGTACGGGTGGGTCCCTTGGCTCCCTCCACCCACCCACCAGGCTGAGCCTGGGGTGAGGAAATGACTGCTTCTGAGTCCTCTTAACACACAGGTGCTCAGGAAATGCTCCTGGAATGGCTGCGTTTCTAAAATGTGGCCTCCTCCAAGGAAAAAGTGACCTGGCATGAAGGGGAAAATCATGCATTATTTGATCAAAGGGTGGAGTCGTACATACTTACTAGTTTTAAAAAGGAAAAACACACACAAGCAAATGTAAGTCGAAGTTGCTAAGGCACTGAATTTCTATTTTCAAATTTCATATGGAGCCAAGTGTGAATTTCACCACCATTAAACACAAGGAAGTTTTACATCCCAAAGGCTGCTGATCATGCACGTTCACGATTAATAAATGTGTAATTACAACAACATGATGAAGGTAAGACAATGTGGATGAGTCAGCCGGGCGCAAGCTGTTTGTACTGAAATATAAGGACAGTCTTGGCAGGGCTGCACCTGTTTCCAGAAGCTGTTCTGTTATTTTCTGGCTTTGCTCTGTACAACTCATTCTGTCCTTGCCCCCCATAACCCTGCCTGCCCTTCCGCCTCCCACCCAGCCTGGCACAGACCCCCGCTCTGTGCTCCCAGCCCCGGAGACGGCTGATGGGTATGGCTCCCATCATCTCATTCCTTCCACGGATTGGAAGCTCTGTGGGGCACAGCTCAGGGACCAGCCATGTGTGCTTTTCAAACAAATGAAGTATATGGAAAAATGATAACGAGAAAATGAATGAATTGGTTCTAGATCTTCCTTTTGCCACACAAGCCTCTGACATCCACCCCAAATTGCCCTTTGTCCTTATGCCATCCAGCTCTGGAGTCCTGAAATTCTCCCATAATCCGAAGTTTGGTGACAAGTATGGAGGCAAACGGCATATGCTCTGCAGTCAACGGCCCCACGTTTGACTCCTGGCCCCAAGGCTTCTTACCAAGTGTGTCATCTTGGCTAAGTACCTCCCCTTCCTCAAACTCAGTTGTCCCATCTGTAAAACTGAGATGTTAATAGGACTTACCTCATGAGGCCATGGTTCCCAAATCATGCACCAAGCCACCCCAGGGTACCCCAGCAAACTCACAAGAACACCGACGGATTCCAAGATTCACAGAGATGTCTATCAGATACGGCATGAGCCCATGATGAACTCTTGAGAGTCTAGTCCAACAGGTGTCTACCACAGAGCTACAACTCTTGTGTTGGTGAGACCTAACTACTGAAAACCGTTTGCTAGTTCTCTTATTCTGGGGACACTGGGAAATTTTTCTGGGACACTGGGGATATTGTCCACTGGGATAGGTTAGGAATGCGTGTCCCAGGGTGGCTGTGAGAATCTGATGAGACAGTACGTAAGACACTCACTGTGCGCCCACAGATGCGGGCTGGGTTCATTATTGCCCCATTTAAAATCATTATTTCAATTCTGAGCAAACTAAAACTGAAGCAACAAAATTATGAATAACAATTCAAATTCCCTTATTTTCCCCAATTACAAATTGGGATGACAGAATTGTTTAAGGAAAAATATCTGCATGGGCACAGGCAGGCACTATCCTTAGGGGCATGAGACCCTCAACCACCACTAAAATCATCCCCGGGTGCAGACCGCTAGAAGAGAGTGAATAGTCCTGGAGCTTGCCACACTGGAAATCCACACCCAACATTAGCTTAATTGAATCTCTGGAAACACACCATCTTGTAATCTGAATAACTCACAGATTGTTATTGACCAAGTGCCAAGAACTCTGCTTGTAAAGAACTAAATGTACTAGAAATAATTTATTCTGTTATCTTTATTTAATGTTTTTTAATGGGTGCCCTGCTTGTCTGTTGCCAAGGTACCCACATTACATTCATTACTGTTTTTAAACCACATGCCATGACTGGGTTGGTGATTAATAATATAGAAGCGTTATGTCTTTAAATGGGAGTTGCCATGCCATTTTTACAAAAAGATTCCCATGAATCCCTAAGACTAGAAACTAGCTCTTGGTTCTAAGACACAAACACCAAAACAAGACGTTTTGGCTTTTTTCTTCCAAAGAAATTTCAAACCAACTGCATTCTCGAATCTACCTTTTTTTTTTCTTTTAATTGAAAGGCTAAGCCATATATTAAGTTATCTTGGAGTCCCAAGATCGTCAGAGGCCCTGACAGTCCCAGACAGAAGGAACATTTACAGGATGCCAGTGAGTCACTTTGGTATTTTGGCTGTTGAGTCTGTTTTGTTAACTGTGCTGTGATGCCTTTTCCTTTCACATCAAAAACTACTCATTGCCTCAGGAGCCCCAGAGAGTAGGAGAAAAAAAAGCCTTATATTTAGTTTGAATCTAAATCGACCTTAAGTGGTTGGTCTGTGTTTCTAAGTGTTCGAACATTTAAAAACAGTAGATTCCTGTAGGATTAAATATCCTTGTGAGTAGCGTGCACACCAAGGATTTCAGAAAGCTTTTCCATCTAAAAATTCTCTACTACTTACATCCTTGTGAGTGAGGGAGGTAAGCCTGGTAACTCTTGGTCTAGAGAGGAGCCATATAATCACAAAGAGAATACTGAGGGTTCTAGCATCCCGCTTTCCCGAAGGTTAGTCCTGGAGCCAGCGCTGAAAGTGCTGCCTCTAAAAACCATTTGAAGTCATGCAAGCAACCCTGGAATTTGGATACATTTGCTCTGTGACCTGTCACTGGTGTGGTGGGATTTTGAGGGTGGGTCTCCTGTCCTCCTTTTCTCACTGCTGTGTCTTCAGCGTGTGGACAGTATCAGGCCCGTAGTGAACGCTCAGTAAGCAGTGGAGAAATCAATAGATGATGTTCCTCTGGTGGTATATGTTATAATTCAGGGTTTTAAGGCCATTCCTTCAGTCTCCTATGCATCGCTTCGTTAATATTTACAGCGCCATAAGGGAAGCTGGCAGCATCTCCATCTTACGAATGGTCAAGCTAAGGTTCAAGAAGGCAAGTAGATCACCCTAGATCACAGAGCTAACAAGCACAAAACACAGTCACAGAGCCCGCGACAGGGTAGATGATCGAGAAAGCTTTGTTGAAGTGAACGGAGCTCTCTGGCCAGGACCACACCTCTCCGGGTACACTGGTGTTTCCCACTCATTAGGTCCAGAGCTTGGAAGGGGGAGTATGGGGAGGGCTATCAGAGAGAGGGGCAGGCTCTCCCAGCATGACTGGGTGACTGGGAGACAGGAGACCAATCTCCCCAACCCCCTTGTGGTATAACCTGTTTGGGTTTCTTTTGGAAAATGGCAGGATCTGGCCAAATTGTGAGGGTTCCCCAGGGACTGGACTCTCACCATCTCCTAAGGAGGCTGATTGCTTCCAAGATATCCACTTAGGGTCTAAGGAAAGAGGCACAACAAGGTCACCCCCTAAACGCTCCAAATCCCAAGCGAACTGAGCCTGGCCACATGGCCGCTGCAGAGATTCACCCGCCCACCCACCTGCCACCCTCCTCCTGCACAGCCCACGCTGGGCTCACACCTGCGCATCCGCTTCCTTCTTTCCCCACCCTGACCTGCCTGGAGCCTTCTGCCAATTTAGCTTCCAAAACCTTGACCACAGCCCCCCTTTTTTCCAGACCATCTTGGGACTTAAATCTGTGGAGTATTCTTTGAAAGCCTCTGTCCTCTTTATTCTCATGGCCACAGTGGGTGAACGGGGTGGTCCACACGTCGCAGAGCCATGCACACCCTCTGCAGGGGGTCTGCACCTTATTGCTGCCACCGTCTTTCCAGGGTGGGTTTCCTTACGAGGAATTTAGGAGAAAATTTCAGGTAAGGACATTCCTGAGCTTGAAGGATTCCCAAACCCCTGTCATTGCCAGCATGAAAGCAGCCCAAAGCAGGGGAGGCAGCTTCCCAAGATCGGCCAGTGAGTTAACCAGGGCGGAAATTCATATTTTCCTCCTTAAACACCACACCCTCTTCTTCCCAGAAAAATCCCAGACTCATTTGGAAGAACGTCAACACCGCAGAAATGCACATGGAGCTGCTGCTTTCTGACCTTCACCTGGGAAGATGTTGTCTCCTTCCATTATGGTCACTTCCAGTTCCACCCGCACCGCCCAGGAGCCTCGGCGGCAGACGTGGTGCCCACACGTGGTGCTTTCTGCTCCTGCCTCTCAGGTGCACGCGTGGAAGGGGCTTTAGCTGAAGGTACGGACAGGACCCGGGGGTGGTTCAGGCACATGAATCCAGAATCTCTGTATCTCCAACAAGAAACACAGCTACCTCTAAAAATAATAATTTTAAAACCCCGTGAGCCAGATAATATTTTATTTAGCAGATGGGGGGTGGTGAGTAGAGCCATCCTTACTGAGAGGAAAAACGGGTCCCAGAAATCCAAATCAGACAGTCATGCCTAGTCTGGCTGCCCTGGAGAGGGGATATCCTAACCTCGGCTGGTTCTGATTGCTTCTATGGAAGAGGCCTGATATCATGAGGAGAAATGACTTTCCAAATCTATATCCGGTACAGCTGTGAGAGCTTTGCTCTTAACTGCCATTCCACTAAGAAATTAAAAAGCAATTTTCCTTTGAAGTCCTGGGGATTTTTTTTTCTTCATTTGAGATTACAGTTTGAGATAAAAAAAAAAAGAGAGCGAGAGAGACACAAAGAATTCACAAACATGCACGCATTAGATTTGGTAAAATTCCATTCTCCATGTTCCCATTTTAAATTTCACAAAGGCCCAGATGGTTTCCAGCTTGACCAAGCTGAGGCTGGCAAGCATTGGAGGGATTCAGCTTGCAGGTTTTTCTCAAATGGAGGCATTTTATGCATCAAGCTGATCAACACTGGAGAAAATGAAGCATGCGGACTGTCTTTAAATAATATTTTATGAAGCTGTTTTAGCAAGAGGGGTAGAACAAAGGACACACACAAATCAAATGGATAAACCCATGAAGAATATGTTCCAGCATGGATTTTTAAAATTTTCAAACTTGTATTTTTTCCTCCTCAAGAGTTTATAGTCTTGTCTCAATTACAGATCCATCAGGAGACAGAAACCACAGAGTAATTTAGACAGGGAAAGTTTACTATACAGAATTTAGTAAAATGGGGGGGGTGGTTAGAGTTACATGGGATTGGCTAAGAAGAAATGAAAGACCTCCCAAGAGTGTGGCATAGCAGAGATGGAGCAGCAGCCACTCTCCTAGCCCCCTCCCCAGGACCGAGATAGAGCACTCCCGGAAGTCCCCCTCCCACTGCCAAGGGCTGAGGGGTTCAGCCCAGTGGGACACGTCACAGCCACATCTCACCAGGTGGCAGACAAGTTGCCATGGTGTCACATCAATAGAACTTGCTAGAAGTCAGCCCTCTAGAACTTGCTGGAAATGTGTTCTCAGGAGTGGTTCATGAGAAGGTGGTTCTTGAGAAGGTGGTTCATGAGAAGATGGTTCTTGAGAAGGTGGTTCATGAGAAGGTGGTTCTTGAGAAGGTGGTTCATGAGAAGGTGGTTCTTGAGAAGGTGGTTCTTAAGAAGATATGCTGGGGTGCTGGGTAAATACTGGCCACTGCAGGAGCCTGCCAGCAGGACACCCCAGGGCCAGGAGGGAAAATCCCCTCCTCTGGCAACGTCTCTCCAGCAGCCTCACTGACAAATATTGTGGCAGCTGGCAAGGGAGAAATATATAAAGGGACCATGAAGGGTCAATGTGGAGCTCAGAGGCAGTAAATCAATGGCTGACACAGTCCACCCCTTTTGTACACATACTCTCCTACACAATTCCAACAACCCTATAACAACAAAACATCTCTATACTTCTTCCTACCAAAATACAGCCATGTGTCTTAGAGGTGAGAAAGTCCTTACCTTTTCCCCAAGATGAGGAGACATAGCACTTCACCAGCTGCATGGGTTGTTGGCTGGATTAATCATTCTTTACATTCATTCACTGTCTCACTGGAGCTTCTTGCATAGATTTCGAAATTAATTCCAACAACTTATACATAAAAGAAACATGGGGAAGAGAGTGCAGAACAGTTAGCATACAGAAAAATTATGTACATATAAGCAAGTAAAAATATGCCAAGTGTACGCAAAGTGCCTACAATCCTTATTTCTGTAATTTGTCATGAAGTCATGATGGTGTCTATGGCTTCTTTCTTCCACTGTTTCATGTTTCCCTTGTCCTCAGCCAGAACCTGGGTACTCTGTGTTCTCTATATAGTGGAGGAGCCCACGCCTTCATTCCCAAAGGATCTGAGTTCTTTGTCATCCTGCTTTTTGGGGGGGCAGGGAGTGCATTTCTTTAGTTTTCCATTAAACTCTACTATTAGTTAGTTCTTCCATAGAAGTGCTAAGAGGCACTCAGAGAATGCCCTGGGTCCCTGCCCCATGGTCCTCTGTGCCCCCAATGTTTAGCAGCAACCCCATATCCTCTCAGTCATCAGAGGCAATAACGCAGCCAATAGACTTCCTTGATTTTTTGCCTGTGGGTCCAGTGGTGCCAGGCCCTCACAGTGGCCATATGGAAGTGGACATCTCCTCCAGTTTAGTGAAGTAATTGTAATGTCGCTTGATGGAACCATTCTCACCTGGGAATCTAAGACCTCCAAGCTAGCAGGAACCCAAGTGCCAGGATGGCAACGTGATCTTGGACCATGCATTTTGGCTATAAGGTCTCTGATTCAAAGTGTGTGGTGCATCCCGTAAGAAAGAGCCCTGCCTTTAAACAATATGTTATGGAGCTCTTTTAGGATTGCAAGCAGAACAAGATGCCCAGGAACTGAATATAAACCAGCCAAGAATGATTCCAATTCATAATGTTGTTTACTCACTGTTGATTTATTTTCAAACATGCCCCCCTGCCGCCCCGAGCACTACTGCCTATAAAAGGAAAAGATGAAAGAAACTCTGTGCCAGGCTACATTTATTATCCTTTTCTATCATCATAATCCCACCTGGCAGGTAAGTGTTAACATCCATAGTTTGCAGAAATCCTAAAGGCTTTGAAATTAACTTACTATTTCTGCAAGCATAATTTATGTTACAACCTGAAAAAAAAATAAGCAAAGGAAAAATGAGGTCAAATTTTAGTATGCAGTTTAACAACTCCAGACTTCGGGAAGCATTTTTTTTTTAATGATTCATGCAAGTGCTCCTGACAACCATGTCTCTGAGCTGCCTTCCACGAGAGTGGTTTTTCTGGCAAGGATTAGGGTAAAACATATGTGGGCCAGTCTCCCACAGCCACCATGGACCCTTTAGACATCTGATCTCCAAAGCCTGATAATTCCCCCAGAGAAAAGTGTTTTTCATTCTATTTTCTCCAAGAGGTGAAGGAGGAGGAAGTCATGAGGGGGGAAGAGAGGAAGAAGGAAGGCATGTTTGCTCTGTCAGACACATCTGCTCACAGGCCTCTGAGACTCTGCTCTCAGAGGACACTGGATCACTTCCTAAGAACCGTGGGGCTATAGAGTCCTAGCTTTGGGCCCGCTGGAGACCAGAGCCCACATGAGTCTGCTGGTCGCTTGCTTGCTTGGTGCTCCCACTCCACACCCAGCTGTCCGCACCGTACTTTCCATGGACGTGGTATAGAGTTCAGCATGGCTGGCTCTTCCAGGAGGACTTGAAATAAAATGACTAAAAGTGAACATAAGGTTAAGTTGGGGACCAAGAGAAATGGCTTACAGGTTAACACGTTTAAAAAAATGTATGGTTTGGGGCGCTGTAGAATTTGAAAGCAAGAAAAAAGGAAAACCACCAATAGTTTGTTCCAAAACCATGTTTGGGGAGACACAGCAGCAGAGGGACAGAGGATAGAACAGATGCAAACCCAACCTGTTAGCGGAGCCCACCTTGCTGATAAGCGCCCTCCCCGTTCTGTCCCACAGTGATAAACGGAGCCCTTAATCTTTCACACAATGACCAAATGGGGCACCTGCTCCTACTCTGGGCAAGGATCCTTTGAAGCTGAGGCCAGCTGGAGGAGGCAGGGAGAATTCGGGATTTACTTATTGCCCATTGAGTGAACACAGATATATACCACGTGAGGACAGGAAGAGCAGAGGCAGGGGGCACCTTGTGGCTGCAGACCACAGCCATTCAAC
This sequence comes from Mirounga leonina, assembly GCF_011800145.1. NCBI lineage: Eukaryota > Metazoa > Chordata > Mammalia > Carnivora > Phocidae > Mirounga > Mirounga leonina. The sequence continues at coordinate 3,415,567 of NW_023270377.1, read as the reverse complement.
CGCCTGGGCGCAATCTCCCTCCAACCCCGGAAGGGTGAGTAGTTCTGGTGGGAGAGTGGAACAGGAGGAGCTGAGGAACTCTTCCCTGGCCAACAGATTCGATGCCCACTTGCACACACCTGTGTTTCTAAGATGGAAGGTGACAGAGCAACTCATTTTAGAGGTTATTATTGTGAAATAAAGGATTAAAGAGAGTTCTTCTTAAATTCCTCCATTACATATGCTTACGAGATTCACTGAACATAGTTTATAACAGTGAAAAATGGAGAAGACTCAACATGTTTAAATGAATTATCATCTCTAGAGTAGAATATTGGACAGAAATTTAAAACCATAGTTTAAAAGCATAACCTTTACACCTGGTACCCAAATCTTGGTTTTTAATATATCTTTCAGTAAAAGGAACCAGTGTTCCTTGGAGAAATGAGAGATTCTAGGACTGGGGCAGGAAGTACACAAAATGAGCCTAGATCATCTTGTAGTGACAGGAAATAAAGAAATGCCCAAAAAATAAAAAAGGGGAAAACAGGGCACCTGGGTGGCTCAGTTGGTTAAGCGACTGCCTTCGGCTCAGGTCATGATCCTGGAGTCCCTGGATCGAGTCCCACATCGGGCTCCCTGCTCAGCGGGGAGTCTGCTTCTCCCTCTGACCCTCCCCTGTCTCATGCACTCTCTCTATCAAATAAATAAATAAAATCTTTTAAAAAAGGGGGGGGACAAATAAATGAGCAAGAGTCGCTTCCTTCCAAAGAGGGCAGTATGCCAAGGGTGGGGGCTGGGAAAGAGTAACTTTGCAGTTACTGACACACACGACCTCGGCCATGTGATCAAGGTCAACTTCAACAATAATCAGTCATGTTCAGGGTGCACACCCTTGATGTGATATGATGAGACCACACTGTTCTCCTGTCTGCTTCTTCTCAAAAACACAGAACAAATCAAGTTAAACCCAGTCAAATCAAGAGAAGAACATCAGACAAACTCCAAACAAGGGACATCCTACAAAGTACTTGATCAATACTCCTCAAAACTGACAAGGCCCTCAAAAAGAATCAAAAGAAAACAGATGAAGTCTGAGAACCTGTCTTAGCTAGGAGGAGCCTAGGGAGACCCGAGGAGCCCATGTCCTGTGGGAACCTGACAGGGAAAAGGGGCTTTAGGGAAAGACAGAGGAGATCTGAATAAAGTGTGGACCTCCGTTAATACCTGGGTAGTAATATTAGCTCATCAGCTGTAACAAGTGTCCCAGACCAATGGAAGAGGCCGACCTGAGGAGGAATAGGGCACAAGGTACACAGGACCTCCTGTGCTGTCACCGTGAACTGATCTCCTTAAAGTCTGTATGTTGGAGCCCTAACCCCAACGAGACTGTATCACTGTATCTGTAGGAGGTAATAATTAAAGTTAAATGAGGTCACAGAGCTGGGGCCCAAATCCAAAAGGACTGTGGACTTAGAAGAAGAGGGTAAACTCCTGCTCTCTCTCCCTGCTACACAAGGACACAGCAAGATGGTGGCCATCTAAAAGCTAGAGAAAGAACTCTCACTGGATCCAATCGTGGCACCTTGATCTCAGGCTACAGCCTCCAAAATCGTGAGAAAATCAATGTTTGTCCTTTAAGACCCCTGGTCTGTGGTGTTTGTTATGGTAGCCTGAACTGACTTATACAACTATCTTCACAACTTCTCTATAAATTTAAGACTGTTCTAAAAATCGAAGTTTATCTTTTAAAAAATATAAACTAATCAACACTATTTTTTTATCTGACAGGGGTCCAAGGATGGTCATAACTCTTGTCTTTCCAATTAGCTGTTTGCCAAACCTTTACTCCTAGTGTCAGAAAATCAGTGCTTGCCCTTATGAGCCCCACCCCCAAACTGACCAAGATTCTGGAGGTCAGCTCCGTCCTAGCCCTGCTTCCAAATCCCAGGTGGAAAGAGCTGGAGAGTCTGTGAGTATCTGGAATGCACTCACTGTCCTAGGTTTTGCTGGTGGATGTTGGCAGGCATCACTCAGTGATGCTTTTGCTGGTCGGGATGTTCTTGCCCATCCGTATCCCTTCCCAGGCCCCTGGGGGTATGCTCACTTGGGCCCTAGGTTTAAACGTGGTTCACACTCATTCCTTCCGCCATGGTTTCCCAAGGCACCACACCAGCCCAGAGCAGCATAGTGGGCTCCTGAGTACACAGCCTGTCTGCTCAGGACCAACGCCCCCCGACCCCACTCCTCCAGGAACCTTCGTACCAGCAGCCATAACCCCCAGTGTCAGGGGCCAGACGGGAACATAAATAAATAACGGGACCTGAGAAGAAGGAAGGCCAACTGCGGAAGAACAAATTGAAACTTTAATGTTACTGACTGACCTCCCAGTAAGGACTTTATTCTAAAGTCGAAATTGACAAAATCCAAAGGAAAGAGAGGAACATTCTTTGATCCGATTGTTTATTGGAAATGTATTCCTTTCTTGATTTGGAATAAAAGTCTTGAATTTCTTTTGTACTGAAGTGTCGATAACAGTCTTGTGTTTAGCATTGCTTCTGAGCATGGGAGTAACCTATGGAGGGTGGTTTTTCTACCAGTATAATGACAGAATTCTGGTACTCCAAAGTTATCCTTTGGGATCTTAGGTTTGGTTAGGTTTTCTATGATTCTCTGTGCTAAATGGGATGGCAGTTCAATAACTTGTATTAACAGCGCTTACTCCCACGGCCATATAAATGAGAGCAAGGCAAAACGAGGAATGGCAGGTCATATTCATAAAGCTTGACAACAGAAAATCTTCTTTTAAATATCAGCTTTCAGGGGCGCCTGGGTGGCTCAGTTGGTTAAGCGACTGCCTTCGGCTCAGGTCATGATCCTGGAGTCCCGGGATCGAGTGCCGCATCGGGCTCCCTGCTGGGCGGGGAGTCTGCTTCTCCCTCTGACCCTCCTCCCTCTCATGCTCTCTGTCTCTCATTCTCTCTCTCTCAAATAAATAAATAAAATCTTTAAAATAAATAAATAAATATCAGCTTTCAGCTCTGCAATGTGAGGGCTGTCATTCAGGCTGAGCCAGGAAAATGGGCCATATCATGCTGAGTTTCCCCAAAGACAATTTTGGACATGAGCTGAATCATGAACTAATATACCAACTTGGCAGACAAAGAAAAAAAAAAAAAAAACCCAAGCCTGAGAGAGATTGTTGAATTTATGAGAAAGCTGTCTTGATTCCAAGTTTGTTACTGAGGAGAGATTTTTCCGTGTAAGACCTTTACCTTTTCCGTTTAAAACACCTTTTTTTGGTACCACACCCAGCCTAGAGCACCTGACCTTTTCCCACAGCACATCCAAGTGCATGGGCCCCGGGGGAGCTGCGAGCAGGCTCAGCAAAGGAGAATGGGAGTTTTGCAGAGTCAGCTCTTCATTCCCGACACGTCCTGCTTCAGCACAGTGCATCCTGCAGAGCGATGCGACGGACAACCCACGTCCCGTGCTGGAGATGCGCTGCCACTTTGGAGTGAACATCTTGGATTGGACAACAGGCCTAGCGTTTAAAGCAACTGTCGAAGGAACCTAGCTTGTGGTCTCATGTTATTTTGACTAGTCTATGTCAGGCCTGATGACTTCACGGACTATTTCAGAGTAAGTCACTTCTCAGATATCTGGGCTTTCTCGCAAAACAGGGACAAAAGTCTGGTCCTCCCAAAGACTCTCTCAGACACCTGGAGCATTATTTCTCCCTGGACTCTCATCACTTACAGGGAGATAATGCTGCCTATGATTAACTGGTTTTACTTTTCCTTAGAACTTGGCCTGTAAGTTCTTGGCTATGACAGCTATAGGCTGAAGAGCAGTAAGTCCAGTTAGACGTACATTTTTTTTTTTTAAGATTTTATTTATTTATTTCAGAGAAAGAGAATGAGAGAGAGCACATGAGAGGGGGGAGGGGCAGAGGGAGAAGCAGACTCCCCGCCGGGCAGGGAGCCCGATGTGGGACTCGATCCCGGGACTCCAGGATCATGACCTGAGCCGAAGGCAGTCGCTCAACCAACTGAGCCACCCAGGCGCCCTAGACGTACATTTTTAAAGACCCTTCTCCATCAGAGCGTATCATTCTCTATGGCTCACAAGCGACGAGCTGTCATGTCTCGTCAATTTTGTCACTTAATTCATAGATGCATTCCTCAGCCACATCAGTTACTGAATTAAAATTAAAAAGGCCTATGGGAGGGTGCCTGGGTGGCTCAGTCAGTTAAGCGTCTGCCTTCAGCTCAGGTCGTGATCCCGGGGTCCTGGGATCGAGCCCCACATCGGGCTCCCTACTCGGCGGGAAGCCTGCTTCTCCCTCTCCCACTCCCCCCGTTGGGTTCCCTCTCCAGCTGTGTCTCTCTCTGTCAAATAAATAAAATTTTTAAAAAGAAAAAAAAGGCCTATGGGAATGTTTCCTTTTTATAATTTACTAAATTTTCCACCGTGCCTCTCTTCTTTATATTGCTCATAGATCTTATTACTATGTATATTTATGTTTCATAACAATGTCTTAGTTTGAATTCATTTGGAACCGACGTGCTTTGTTTGCAAAGTAACCATATAGCATTTTTTTTCCACCTTTGCACATCCATTGGTTTGCTCTAATTTTTCCTCTTGGAAACTACAGTCTTCTTGTTTTTATTTTTGCATTTTCAATAGGGCACAGGAAGGATATAAGAAATACCTCATTCCCCCTTTTACTACAAGAGAAGCGGCATATGAATGACAATCAGTGACAGCTGAGCACTTTGGGAAGCGGTAGAGCATGGTGGGGACTGTGGCAAAAGAACACCCATGTCCCACTAACCAAACCCTTGGGGATGTGCTGGAACCTTGGCTCAGTGTAGGACTTTGCGAGTTTTTAAAGAGAAACATGACATCAAGATTTTTGTGATTTTTAAACCTTGGCAACTAATTTAATGATAAACCAAACCAACAAAACTCCCCATCATGCAGACCAAGTCTAGGCAGAATAAATACAACTTAGAGCAAGATGGGACCTGAAGGCCCCTGTTTGAGACCCTTTCCTGGAAGAATAAGGCCTGGGGTCAAGCAAAGGCTCGGGTCCCTGGAGCGGGGTGGCGCTCCCCTGCGGGACCCGCCCAGCCGTCAGCGCATCCTCTGAGCAGACTTTCACACCAGCCTTTTGCAGCTACTGGTTTTGGCGTCCACACCACAGAGCTGACTCACAGGGCAGAGGATCCACCAACTAACTCCCTGGGGCCTGGCACATGCAGAGCCAGGCCCCACTCGCCCACAAAAGCAGCGCCGCTGTGTCCAGCGTCCAGGGTCTATAGGGCCCCGGGGAACCTGAGAACTTTGTGGTCTGCGCCTCGTCTTTGTCCATGAGACTGGACTTGAGAAAAGTAGGCAGTTTGCCCAAAGCCACACAGCTTGTCAGAGGTGCAGTGAGAGTCGAATCTCTGCGAGAGTTGGCACGGGTCCCCGAATCGGCCTCCGCCTCCCGCCCTGCACCCCAGAAGATGTACGTGCAGGGTTGCAGGGACCAGACAGCATGTCTTCAGCACCTCTCTGTTCACACGGGCTCCGTGATTTGGGGGCGAATTCTTTTCCCATATAAACAGAAAAGAGAGAAATGTGGTCCTTGGAACTGACAAGTAAAGGACACTACCAGGAAAACTGTTTGCCAAAAAAGGTGCCACATTCACGCTAGACCTACAGATCAGGTCCTTGCTTCTCTATCTGCCTTAAAATAAATTAAATTAAATGGATTAAAATACAAGCATAAATCACTAAGGAAGAATTCGTTGACTTATAATATCCGAGGGTAGCAAAGACTTCTCTAAGCAAAACCTGAAGCAAAAACCATCAAGGGAATAATCTGCTACATCAAGTAAAAACGCTTTGCATATCTAGAAACACCATAATCAAGTTTAAAGACAAATAACAAGTGGGAAGAAATTGTCCAAAGTACACAGCAAAGGTTTGATACTCTTAATGTTTTGAAACATTCACAAATCACTAAGATAAGGATAAATATAAAGAAAAGGATAAATATAAAGAAAAGGGGAAATATTTAAGGAATTACAAAGAAGAAATTCAAGGGGCCAATAAATGTATTAAGAAGTGTTTGAACTTAATTTACCAAAGACTGAATTTAGAATAATTAAGATTAGAATTTCCGAACTACTAGGTGAAACATGAAAAGAAGATTCATGAACCCCCTGGTGGGCAGAGATGTAGAGGAGAAGTATCTCTGTTGCTGGGAGAGAGTAACAAGGTTTCAGTCTGTAGAAAATCTGATCACATGCCCGGTGGCCTCTCTGAAGGCTTCCGGGAAATTATGGGAAGGGGCAGTCATCACACAGATGTAGTTCTTACTCACCTCCCTGTTATAATAATGAGAAGCTGGAATGCCCCCCAAAGTAAATATATAACTGCAGAGCCAAGCAATGAAAGTGCATGCAACCATGATATGAGTCATGTTGCAGTGTGCTTCCCACACATCCTTACATGGACACACGCTAGAAGACTTTATACCACATATGGATGCTGGCTGTGGTTGGGTGATAGGCTATAAGCAGTTTAATGAAATGCTATCTGAAGAAAAGCACACAATTTATAAATTACTGTAATAGAATGATCATATTTTAATTTTGTTCAGAAGTATAAACTCTTACAGTTTTGTTTAAACACAGAATGAAGAGTAGTCATAATATTAATATCCAGGGTATCATCTTAAGAGAAGAAAAATGAAGAATCATATAAATGGCTACACTTTTCCAAGAACACAGAATGCAGAATAAAAGGAGGGATATCACGATGACACCTGGAGTTGAGGATCAGCCGTGGACTCTGGGCCAGAGTTTATTTTCTCTTTATGCTCTCTTCTGTTCTTCCAGAGTTCCTCAGAGAATATTTACTATTTGTATAAGAAAAACATTGTTAAAAATAGTCTTTGCCTCCACTGCTTTATAAACAGAGTGACTAGCTTGGGCAGGGACAGACAACATTTGCATAATTACGGCAAACAAATTATGCTGTTCTCAGATTTGCAGATTTTATTTCCATCAATTAAATTGTTTTTCAGCTGATAGATCAGAAATCCTGTTTTTCTTTGGTGCTCAGTCGTTGCACTTCCTCTGCAATAAACAATTAACAACTTTCTCTGGAAAGACGTTCAGCTACGTAAGTGCAGTAAGAATTTTACATAATTATCCTCATTCATAAATGTAGAGAGTCTTTCTTATTTTTCTGCCGACTGACAGAAACACCAAGTCCCTTTATCCTGGAGCAAAGAAGGTGAAAACGGTTCTATTTCTGTCCCAAGTGACCTCACACCGTTTCTTTGGTAAAGGGTCTGTTGCCATGGGAATGGCTTTTCCACGGAACCCTCAGGCTGCCCAAGTGCAGCGTCATTCCTCCACTGGGTCAGTGCTCGGGTTGGAAGCCATTAGGGCTGGGTGGTGGCGTGTCTGGATCAACTACAGAGGATCGGCTGCCAAAGAAAATAACTCAGAAGCTGTCACACCGGGCAAGGCGTTTGCCTCTTCTAGAAGTTTCCAGACCTCAGCTCTTATATATCAAAGACAGTTCTTGAAATAGCTTCAACTCTGTCCCGGCCATCCAGCTTTGGCCCGACAGCCTGTTGCGTGTGCAGGGAGCACACGGGTCTTGCACACTACGCAGTTGGCTCCCAGAAGCTCCTGCAGCCGAGCCTGGGGGATGCTGTGGACGCCCCAGACTCTTGGGCGCGCCTCCCCACCCCTCTCCCCACGCTCCTCAGCCCCTCTGGGACCACGTCACCCCGGCACCCTCACAGGCAGGCCTGCCTCCCTTTCCGGGCACAGTCTCTATCCCCTCCCTGTCCGTTGCACTTGGCACACTGTGTCTCCCTCCCCCAGCACATTGTAGGGGAGAGTCCACAACTCACCAAGACCCCTTGTTTGCATGGGCTCCTCAAGAAGCAAAGAGCTCAGATTCTGGGTCCGCAGGGCAGGGTCCACGGAGCCCAGCTCAGGCCTCAGTCTCTCCCTGGCCATGGAATCCTGGGGAAGTCCCACCACTTCTCTGGATAAGGGGACACTGAGCACAGAATCTGCACCCATTGAAAGGAACAAAGATGCTGTCATTCACTGAGCACCTACTCACAGACATTTCACAGACTCCTTCTTCGTTCTTGCAAAAATCCTCTGAAATGTGCACCATCAGCATATTACTCACACGATGAGGCTCAGAGAAGTTGGGCAACATGTCCACGCTTCCGATGACGACAACCAGTGGTGTCCCATGTAGTCAGCTCCAAAACCGCACTCTTCCCTGCTTCTCCCTGCCCCTCAGGTCAAACAATAAAGCCAGCTGCCTGGACTGAACAGCTGCCCCAAGCAGCGGGATATAAATACATAAAAAAACACCAATTGGTTGGGCACAATTACTGTGTGATGAGGTGCTTTGAACTGTAGCGTTTATCCACATGGCTAATAAATATCACATCTAGGGGCGCCTGGGTGGCTCAGTTGGTTAAGCGACCGCCTTCGGCTCAGGTCATGATCCTGGAGTCCCGGGATCGAGTCCCGCATCGGGCTCCCTGCTCGGCGGGGAGTCTGCTTCTCCCTCTCCCGCTCCTCCCTCTTGTGCTCTCTCTCTCTCTCTCACTCTCTCTCTCAAATAAATAAAATCTTTAAATAAATAAATAAATAAATAAATAAATAAATAAATAAATAAATGAAGGGCGCCTGGGTGGCTCAGTTGGTTAAGCGACCGCCTCCGGCTCAGGTCATGATCCCGGAGTCCCGGGATCGAGTCCCGCATCGGGCTCCCTGCTCAGCGGGGAGTCTGCCTCTCCCTCTGCCTCTCCCCCTCTCATGCTCTCTCTCTATCACTATCTCTCTCAATAAATAAATAAAAAATCTTAAAAAATAAATAAATAAATAAATAAATAAATATCACATCTATGTAGAAAGAATCCTAGTTAATGCATCTGCAAATGCAGCCACTGAGGAAACATGGCGTGGGATTATGTTTGAAAGGATTCAGTAAATATTAGTATTTCTTTCTTAAGAGCAGAGGCGAAGGGGGCTCCTGAGTTCCCAGTGGCTTGTGCATCACCCTTTTGTTTGTAAAAGCCTGGTTGCAAAACTCTAAATTACAGTTTGAATTCTTTTTCCATACTGGGCAGTTGGCTTCCAAGTGGGGGAAGGACTTAGCCTCCTGATGTCGACTGGAAGACTCCCCGGAGGCCACAGTGTGCTGTCTGGGGAGAGCAGAGAGCACGCTCGGCCCTCTACTCGGGCTCTGACAGGCCTGGGCTTGTGACCCCCGCTTCGCCCATGTCTGGGAGGAGATGGAGAGGATATGGAAGGCTCCGTGGGAGCAACAGGCTCAGAAAGGAGTGTTCCTTTTTCCTTCAGATCTTACTGCCTGCCAGAGCCAGGGAGACTCCTTTTATCCCTCGCAATGTGCTGGGGGAGCGCTGAGCTCACCTCAGAGGCCTGGTGACAGACTTGCCGTGATTTGGTGAGCTCCAGCACAGATTGTGTGGATTTGGGCAAAATGGGACATCTGTTGGACAGGGACCTTTCTCTCACCCTGTCATCTTCCTTGGCCCCGTGTTCTAGCCCACCTGCCGCCCGCACCTCCCAACTCCATCCCCCTTTTTAAAAACACAGGTCATAAAGATAAACAGCAGACTAAATTAAAACAAAAACTATAGGGAAAAGAAAAACAATAAAATGAGGGGATCCAGGACTGAAGTCAGCACCCGAGACGCAGCCTATGAGGGTCCTTACACCTGCCGGAGGAGAGATTCAATGTGGTTCTGGGCTTTCCGGCAGCAGGAGGGGAGACTTGATCAGGCGCATGAGTCCGAAGGTCCCTGAGGAGGCAGGCGAGGGACAAGTCATTTTCACAGAAGTGTGATGACACCTGGCTTTCCTCCTGCAATTGACCCCCGGCTGTCTGTCAATCCTCTGCCTGTCTATCATCTATCCATCTGCCTATTATCTTCTATCATCTACCTAGATCTCTTGTTACCTATTCACCACGTTTCCCACTTTCACAGAGAATGTTCAGTTCTGCTCAGTATACAGAAACTCCTCTATTTACATCCTTTCACCTTGGGAACTCTAACATCCCCAGCAGAGCTGTGACCTGAGCAGAAACACCAGCTCCACCCGCACCCGCAATGGGAATGACAGTGACCTGTATCGTGAGGCTCGGGACCGGAATACAGCAGGACTTGGGGAACTGCTCCGGTTTCGAAGACGGGACTCTGCACATTTGCTTTCCTAAGTCACAGTGCAGAATGGGATGACTTAAAAATTGTTCAGGACTTACCTGGCTGTTTCTGGGAGCTGGAATGTTGACCTCCACAGGGTGATTGGGGCATGGTTATAAACCCTTATACTTAAATTAAGCTGGATGCATGGAATAAATGCCTATTTTTTTTCAGGAACTTATAGTGGAACATGAAAATTCTATAGGTTAAATAGATATCTGAAAATGTACACCTTTGACTCACCCTTCATTCCCTGCAACTATTCAGTACAATAAAAAATAGGAAAACTGTCACGTTGTTGCTCTGTATTTAGGGAAACAGTAGCTTGCTACCCGTATTATTTTAATAACTGATTGGTGCTATGCATCTCACCCTCATCAGCCCTGACACTGAATGGAATCTAGAATCTCTTCTCCATGCATTTATAGTATGAAGTAGAAGATAATTGTTGTTAGAGGTGAGGTTGGGATACTAATACAAATTTGACAAATTCATCATCTCTGTTGAAACGGATTCACTGCCCCCCCCCCCCACCCCGCCAGCTTATTTACTGAACTAAATTACAAAGCTTAGCCTTTGATTTTTGATTCCTTCATTTTGTTCTCAGCTCCTGCTTGACCACCAGGAGCGAGACGAGCTGATGGATAGGAGATGGATCTTTCGGCGCTGCATCGCACCTGCTGGCGGGGCCCCCGGTTGTAGCCACGTTGACTGTGGTCTCCACAGGAAGCTGCTGCTCCCTGCTGCCCAGCAGTGCGGCGCCTGGTGACCGCCCAAACGCTGGCCAGGACTGATTTTGTCCCCTGCCCTCAAGAGCACAAGTTAAAGGAACAGAAATTGCTGTTGCACCATCTTTGACTATAACCTGGTGACGTTGCATTCCGATTGCTTTGCAGTGTATTTAAATACCGAAGGGACCTTTCCTCGTTGCATATACTGCGTTTGTAATCTGTCTCTGCATACAGGGTCCTGCTCCCTCTGCTAGGGCATTTTTTACTTTGGAGCGGGAGACCCCTCTCATTTCACCTCTTACTGCCTCTCAGCTCTGAAGGCTGGCTCCAGCTCCTCCGTCACTCCTCCCAAGACCCCCTGAACCACAGCAACACTGTGCATGCTGCACCCACGTGTGGGGCTGAGAGGCACGATGGGGACAGTGAGACCGGGCCAGGGACACAGACTCGGGCCGGGTCAGGCAGAAGAAAAACCAGGAGGAGTCACGGCAGTGGAAGGAAGAAACGTTTCAATGAGGTCAAGGGTATTTAAAGCCTGGGACGCCTGCGTGGTTCAGTCGGTTAAGCGTCTGCCTTCGGCTCAGGTCATGATCTCAGGCTCCTGGGATTCAGCCCCGCATCGGGCTCCCTGCTCGCCGGGGAGTCTGCTTCTCCCTCTGCCCCTCCCCCTGGTCCTGCTCTGGCTCTCAGTTTCTCTCTCTCAAATAAATAAATAGAATCTATTAAAAAAAGGGGTATCAAAACCCACCAGCAGTTTAGGTAGGATGACAACAGTCATATCCGTGGAACTTGGCAACATGGTAGGCATTGATTATCTGCAGAAACGCCACTTCAGTGCATAGAGAAGGCTGGTTAGAGCGGTTCTGAATAGAAGGTGAAGCTTCACCATAACCTAGAGCTGAGAAGTGACGGGTAGCCGGAGAAGTTCACGGAATTAAGGGAAATTGTTGCTGTGCCTTTTGTTTTGTTGGTTTGTTGTAGGACAGGAAATATTAGAGTTAACATTGCCAAATGGAATGATGGAGAAGAATCTAGTGAGACCAGAGAGAGAGAGACCCGTCAGTTGGAGAGTTTTGAAGGAAGAGAGGAGAGGATTCAGAACCCAGGTGGAAGGTCTGCACCTTTTGGGAGCAGGGGGCTCCTGCTGGAGGAAAGGGAAGAGATGACAAGAGGTCACAGGTCTGTGGGTGGTGGGGTAGCTCACAGCACGGAGGCCAGGGCGTCATGGGCCAGCCCCTCTAGGATGGCCTCTTCCTTCAGACACCAGCTTTAGATGCACGGAGCTGGCTGTGCCCACACTCATCGTTTTGAGCCAAAAGCTTCATCACATGCTGAAGAAAAAACAAGTGGTTCTTGTCCCTGACATTTCTCTGGTCATCACTCACCAGTGGTTCCCAAGGAAGGTCTTTTCCGCATGCTGGTCGGCACTTACATTGCAGCTCATGACGAGGTAGGACCCCACCACCACAGGACTGGAGACAGTTGGAGCGTGAACGGCTTTTCGCCTCCACTCTGACCCTCTCATTTCAGAGGAGGAAACAGGAAGATCGAGTCCAGACTAATTGGATGGAATTTCAAAGGGATGATATAAATTCTGCACCTGGGTTAAAAAAAAAATTTTCTGTGCATGTTTGGAATTAGAGCAAACTTGACAACTATTGTATATGTGGGGGCTAATCTAGTTGGGAAGATCCAGTAAATGAAAATTCCAGAAGCCACCCCCACACCTTGTGTCATAGGACATCCTCCCAAAGAACTACCCAGAAGGGAAATATCTTCAGAAGCACCCAGTCCAAACCATGAGAATCATCCACATCTGTATCTTTCAGGAATTCCTGTGGTCACCCACACCAGTGGTTTGAGATGAAAAATTGGCCACAATAAGCCAGTTGACCTGTAGTCTCTGGATGAGGTCACTCATGCCCTAGTTGGGAGGAACTCCCTCTGGACAATCCACATCCTGTGCACTTGAATTTACTGAGATTTCCTTATTTTAGCAACATAATCTAGGTCACTCTTTCAATAACTAGTCCTCTTAATTTGATTTTGAAGTCAGTAGAACAGGGCTCTACCACACAGGACATATTCAAACCTACGCTCCTACTCAACTGTAAAGTCAGTCCAATACTTTGTATTGTCAACCTCACCAGATAATCAGGAGGCACAGAGGAAATACTGCTGAGAATATTTGCAAACACGCAAGTTCTCCAAAAGGTATAGTTAGCCCTTTCTGACTGTCTGTATCACACCTCAATTAACTAGAATAACTTGGGGCTAGGTTTCTGGTTAATTGAATTGGAGGGTTAATCAAATAATCTTTTTGTTTCAACCTATGTTAGTTAAAAAGTTCCTAAATGGTTTGTCCACTTCCAATCTTTAGACAGCCTCTAGGGGGCAACTCACAACCCCCTTTGACTGAGGGGAGGGACACAGGAGTGCAAGGTCAGGCATGAATGGTCTGGGCTGAACAAGAGGGATAATGGCCCCATTAATAAACCTGTTAGTTTCTGATCCATTTCCCCGCGGAGACAGGCCCCACGGAGACAGCTGGCATGTCCGTCTGTCCACAGCGGGACCCTGAGGGCAAACACAATGTCTTACCTTCAGCAGGTGTTCAATTAATACTTGTTACATGAAGAAGTTTCTGATATTAATCTTGTTTTTACTTCTTTTTCTTCCAAAATAGAGAACAATTCATAATATTGATATTCTAATTGGCTGAAATAATTGAGGGTCTTACCATCTTCAGAAAATCATAATTATTTTCAAATGGAAAATCAGAATATTCCAAGAATGACCGTTGATTGCTCTGTCTACATGAAATCGGCACATAAAGTAAATTAAGAACTTTTTTAAAGCAACAGTTCCTAACATCTGACTTCACAGAGGCAAAGCCCAGAGGCTGTTGCTAGCTTGGGACAGGACTCTGGGTGTTGTGGGAAAAAGTAGGCAGAGAGATGGACGTCAAAGTTCGGCCAGATGAGACCTGGGTCGGGTTAATGATGAAGAGCAGAAAAGTCCGGGACAAAGAGAGGTTTCTAGGCAAGCAAATGCTAGAGGCCTGAAGAAAATTGTCCACCTCTTCTATTATCGTACAGTCAAAATCAGAATGAAATTACTATACATTTGAAACAACTCAAAGCAAACAACACAAGTTTTGCCCTACGTTGCCATGTAATAGGGGTCCTGCCTTGGCTTCGGAGTTAAATTTCCTTTTACTAATGAAGGTTCAATGTAAAATGTAACGTTGTTTCACTTCCAAAATGATCTGACTTGTTGAGACCATGAGCAATGTTGGAAATCATGAGGCTTTTGGCTGAATCTTTGGCACATTCCCCAAGGGAGTGGAAGGAATAGAACTGGAGGTCCCTGTGACCACAGCTCAAGCAGAAACTCCATGTCTTGATGGAAGGCTTTCTCAAAGACAGGCTGGTTTGGGGGTGATCCCAAGAAATTCATCTGCAAGTCCTTTGACCTCAATTTGGAAATCACTCCTGTCTCATCTCAAAGACAAAGGAGCCCACACACAGGGTACTGGATTATAGGATTTAACAATCCAACCGCCATGTAAATGCCATGAAGCTTACTAGATCTGCAGTTTTCAGTTATGTGTCCATGGATAATAATGTATTAACTTGTGGAGCAGTGCATATTTTGTGAGAAAACACTTAATCCTCCCAGGCATTTTGTAAATTGAAGCTCAGAGACGCTAAGTGTCTTAAATCATATAGAAGGTGAACAGAGTAAAGATTCAAACACAGGTCCTCGGGGTTCCACTACAAGGCAAAAGACACCTAAATTTAATCCACTTAGCGATCATATTGAATTACCTCCCATACTGGAATACAAATTCCATAAGGACACAAATTTGTGTCTGTTTTTTTATACAGTGTATCCCTAGTACTGGGGACATAGCCTAGATATTTTGGGGAGGGTGAAAGGAAGGGAGGGAGGGAGGGAAAGGGAAAGGATGGGAAGGAAGAGAAAGAAGGAGGGAAGGAAGGAAGGAGGGAGGGAGGGAGAGAAGGAAGGAAGGAAGGAAGGAAGGAAGGAAGGAAGGAAGGAAGGAA
>NW_023270377.1:3318646-3400510 GCF_011800145.1 Mirounga leonina | reverse complement strand
GAAGGAAGGAAGGAAGGAAGGAAGGAAGGAAGGAAGGAAGGAAGGAAGGAAGGAAGGAAGGAAGGAAGGATCCCACTTAATCATGAACATCTAAATGGAGGAGCAGAAATACCAGGAGTTGGGGACAGAGAGGGACCACTGGCTGATGAAAGCCGGTGTTATTCAATCAGGAAGCACAGCCTTAAGTCTGAAGCTGTCATGAGTTGTGTAGGTGGAGGGGACAGGGTCCATCTACCCTCAATCAGATTCGGGACAAGCAGTGGAGCCTCTGATGATGACCAGATATTTCCAAGTTTCTCATTTTAGCTCAAAGCCCACCCTGTGTGTCTGGATCCAAGATGGAGGGTGCACAAGGGAGGTCCTTCCCTTCACCCCCCCCCCTTTATAACCATCCTGGTGGAAATGAGAATGATGATCATCGACCCATCCCCCACCCCTTCATGTCACCTCCGTCTTACTCAGTCTTATTGAAACTGGTGTTTACTATTTGAAGCAATCCAGCAATATTTGTTGTTATGTAAGGAAATTTCACAGAGCTCTCAGCAGCAAGTTCAGACAGGTGATCACGCGTGTGCCACGCTGTCTTGGTAAATTCCATCATGAGGCATAATAACTTCATTATGGCCATATTTTGTGCTTCTAGTGTAATCAGACTGCACTTTCATAATTTTTAAATTGAATTGGGTTTTATAGGATGACTTGTCTAGGGGGACCTGGATGGCTCAGTCGGTAGAGCGTGCAACTCTTGATCTTGGAGTTGTGAGTTCAAACCCCATGTTGGATATAGAGATTACTTAAAAATAAAATCTTAAAAAAAAAAAAGAAGATTGTTTAGAAGCATTAATGGCTAGTGCTTTAGCAATTCTGACTGGGGCTTTTACTTGGGAAGACAGAATTTTTTAGTAAATTTGCATATCACCAAGGAACTTGCATTCAGTGACAACCCACTTATAATGGTATTAAGATAGCTAATGTTGGGCCCCAGTGGCTGAGGAAAAACATTTAATAATTTTGGATAGCTCTTTATGTGAAATGCATGCAATAGGGATAGATGCAAGGTAGTTTCCAAAAAAGACTTACAGTAACACCAACTTGTCACACCTGTTACTCAACATCCTTAAAGGAATGACATTTCTACTTTGATGAATTATATCTGGACTGTCACCAGTGAGTTGTAATTAATAACCCATTTCTCTAAGAATAATGTTTACAAGATGGATATTGAAAATTTTGAACTTCTTGAGGTGTTAGACATCTAACTGCAAGTCATCTCCGTGCTGTTTTGCACATGGCCCTGGACGTCACTGCCCGCCCTCCCCACGGCCACTGCATCAGCCCCATCCCCTCGCTGCCCACCTGGATCCACAGCCTCCTTTTGCCAGCTGGTCTCTACATCTCCCATAGCTCACCACAGGGCTGCTCCCATGAGCTACCTAACACGTAAATCGGATCATGCTGCATCCTGGCTTAAAATACTCAAATGAGCACTCAGGTTTCAGAACAGAGTCCACACAGCTGTCAGATGGAACAGAGCACCCTTTAGGGTCTGCCCCCCATCTTGACCTCAGCTTCTGCCCTCATCATCCAGCACATTACCCTATCATCCCTACAGTTTGCATTTTCCCATGTAGATTTGCGCTCACTCCCGTCTCTGCTTCCTACCTGTTGCTGTCCCTGCCTAAATCAGGCTTCTTCACTGGGGTAATGTTCTCACTTCCTTAAAAACTCAGGCAATTTTTCCCACACAGCCCCCAGGGGGGGATTAGGGGTCCCCATCACGCTGTCTTCTCAGCTCCCTGGCAATCTCCTTCTCCAGCTCATCTTCTTCTACCCTTAAATGCCAAAGTCCCTCAGGATGGCCGGGAGCCCATTCTTTTCAGGTTAAACTCTGCCTGCAATCCCATCTGTGCTGGGACTTCAAGCACCATCTATGGACTGAATACTCTGCAATCTCCAGCAGCAGTCCACTTTGAGCTCCAGACCCACAAACTCTCACCATGTCCTTGACAGCTCCATGTAGGTGTCTAGCTGGATCCCCAAACTCAACATGCTTGAAACTCCTCCATGCCCACTCCCCAAAAGAACCCTGCCTCTATCCTGTGGTGGCATGTCAGTGGGTGAGGCCATCATTCAGCTTCTTGCTCAAGACTAAAATCTGAAGACGTCTTTGACTTCTCTTCACATCGAGTATGGTCAGTTTTATGTACTTCCCCAATGTCGCACATTCTGTCTCTCCCATTACCCATTGTTGTCTCTGCCAAGAAACTTCTATTATTTCTTCCCCTACTGGTCTCCATGCAACCCCCCCCCCTTTGTCCCCTTATCAATCTGTTCTAACCATCATGTCTATAAAGTTCATTTAAATATGAAAATCGATCCATGGACTCCTTTGTGGATTACCACCATATCTGATAGAAGCCAAAATCCTTAGGAGAAGGCATCAGCTCCTGCCCTAGGCTCATCTCTCTCCACAGCTCCCCCTCCTGGCTGCAAACACTCTAGATGGTTCTCAGTATTTTTTTTTTTTTGATAGATTTATTTTTTAGAGGAGTTTTAGGTTCACAGCAAAATTGAGAGGAAGGAAGAGAGATTTCCCGTGTACCCCTTGCCCCCACACCTGTGCAACCTCCTCCCGTTGTCAACATCCCCGCCCAGAGTGGTACACTTGTTACAACTGATGCACCTACGCTGACATGTCTTCACCACCCGAAGTCCATACTGTACATTAGGGTTCACTGGGCGCCGTGCATTCCATGGCTCTGGACAAATGTATAATGACATATATCTACCGTTACGGTGTCATACAGAATGGTCTCACCACCGTAAAAATCCTCCGTGCTCTGCTTACTCATCCCTCCCTCCCCCCTAATCCCTGGCAACTATGGATATTTTTACTGTCTCTATAGTTTTGCCTTTTCCAGAATGTCATAGACTTAGAATCATGTGGTACGTAGCCTTTTCAGATTGGCTTCTTTCACTTAGGAATCTGATTTAAATTTTTCCCTGTCTTTTCACGGCATTTCATAGCTCATTTTTTTTTAGTGCTGAATAATACTCCATTATTGGATGTTACGTGGGTTATTTAATCATTTACCTACTGAGGAACAAGTCAGTTACTCCCAAGTCTTGACAATTATGAATAAAGCTGCTATAAGGATCCACATGCTGGTTTTTGTGTAGATGTCAGTTTTCAACTCCATTGGGTCAATGCCAAGAGTGCAATTGTTGGGTTGTATGGTAAAAGTGTGTTTAGTTCTATAAGAAATGGTGAACTGTCTTTCGACATGGCTGTACCACTTGTTATTCCCACCAGAAACAAATGAGAGCTCCTACTGCTCCACGTCCTCATCAGCAGAGGTGTTGCCAGTGTTTTGGATTTCGGCCATTCTAACGGATGTCTAGTAGCATTTAGGCCTTTGAAAGGCCAGTGAGCATTGTCCCACATGACTTTTGAACCGGCTATTCCACTGCCTATCTTCCCCATTCCCCAACCCCCTCCTATTCACCTGGCTCACCTTTGCCCCCACTTCCAGGTGTTGGCCTTTGTGTTGGTCCATGTCCTCTAAGAAGCAGATGCCAAGCTGGGATTGGATGTACACGAGATTTATTAGGGAAATGACTGTGAGGGGGAAAGGGGGAGGCGGCCAGAGGAAGCTGGAGATCCATCAGACCCTGAAGCAGGTCTGACTCTTTGTCAAAGAAACAGGGAAGGATGGGAGGCTGGTGAAAGAGTTGTAGGCTACAGTGCAGCTCAAGAAAATTTGGTAAATCCAAAGTCAGTTATCAGAAGAGTCAGACATCTCCCAGAACAGTGTGCCTTAGTGTCCCTGTTGTGCCAGTTATGGGGAAGCATGGTTTCAGGGTCCACATACTGTAGATTTCAGAACACAACAGCTAGGACATCAGTCCGTTAGTGTCCCTGTAGTCAGAGATCTAAGAGGTACATTTTCAGTCTCCACAGCCTCCGGATCCTGGGAGAGACTTCCATGCTAGCTCAGCACCCTACATTAAGACTCACATAGCACCCAACAGTCTTCCTTGATAATGCTTATTAGATGTTTAATTTTTTACTTGTTTTAATATCCATTTGCTCAGTTAGACTAAAAGCTCCATGAGGGTTAGAATTATGTCTGCTTGTTCCCTGGTGAATTCTCAGTACCCAGTAGAGAATCTGGATCAAGATGCTCTTAATAAGGATGTCCCAAATGAATGAACAAATGAATGGGTGAACAAAAGTACAAATATGGTCATAAGAATGCAAGCCAGAACCCTGATGTCCAGGCAGGACTCATAGGTGCCAAGACAGAATTCAGGACCTGGCTGGATTCAGAGCAATTCTAGGGACCAGATCAAGCTGTTCTCTGGCCTCTCATGTTTTTTCTTCTCTTTTGTGTGTCTTTTCTTCTCACTGCTAACTTGCCAGTTATAAAAATTTCCCAATTTATGGGCGCCTGGGTGGCTCAGTCGTTAAGCGTCTGCCTTCAGCTCAGGTCATGATCCCAGGGTCCTGGGATCGAGTCCCACATCGGGCTCCCTGCTCGGAGGGAAGCCTGCTTCTCCCTCTCCCACTCCCCCTGCTTGTGTTCCTGCTCTCGCTGTCTCTGTCAAATAAATAAAATCTTTAAAAAAAAAAATTTCCCAATTTAAATTCTGACAGAGCTGAGGTGCTACTTCTTTCTAGGATATAGAAAAGGGGAAAGAATATCAATCTGCCCTAACAGTAAGGAAAAGCCAGATACATGATAGAATCATAACTTTTCTTTTCTTTCTTTTTTTTTTTTAAAGATTTTATTTATTTATTTGACAGAGAGAGACACAGCGAGAGAGGGAACACAAGCAGGGGGAGTGGGAGAGGGAGAAGCAGACTTCCCGCGGAGCAGGGAGCCCGATGCGGGGCTCGACCCCAGGACCCTGGGATCATGACCTGAGCCGAAGGCAGACGCTTAACGACTGAGCCACCCAGGTGCCCCGAATCATAACTTTTCTTCAACCAAGCAGGGTGCTGAGGTTGCAGGACCACTAGGTAGCCTGAAATCCAAGGACAAACTGGTCCCTGCAAAAGAGAAACAGAACACAAACACATGAGGAAGACATTCCAAACACCATACAAACAGATAAGAGGAATTCAGCAGATAAGAGGGATTTTGTAATAACTTTGTAAAGCCAAGTGTTGGGTGTGAGTAGGGAGGCTCCTGGGATTCCCAGATACAGAGGGAGGTTGCAACTATCAAGGGCTTCTCCCTGGGCCCCTGCCTGGTGCTCTCTAGTGAGGCTGGGGGTTGGGTAGGAGTTGAGAGTGTGTCTCCCCAGCTGGTGCATAACTGAGGGAAGGAACTGGCATATGGAACAAAACTCAAACCACTGTGGAAAAGGCAAAAACCTCTGTCACCTCTGGGGCTTAAGTGAAGACTCAATGTATCTCTGGAAAGAGTGAAAGAAAAATCCCTCTGTCCATGGGATCAAAGATCAAGAAGGAGTCCTGGGTCTAGAATTCTATGCCAATGCCATTAGATAGCTCCTGCCATCAGGGAAGGACTGGGTACAAGATAATTTGGTTGCCATGAAGAAGAGGGGAAGGACCACTGAGAAAGACCCATTCCTGAGACCCAGACATACAGAGTCTGCCCGAGACAGAAGTTGGACCAGGGCAACAAAGAACCCCCATCATCTTCCCCACTGAGAAACCACAGTCTACAGCTTAGAGAAGGGCAAGACCATGGACAGACAGCCTGCCTGAGGACTAGTCTCACAGAGAAGGCTGAAAACAGAGTGGGAATATTGAGAAACCCCTCTCATGCCCACTCTAAGCACAAGGGATCACTGAAGCTGGTGGTGTACTGAAGGTAACTCAGCAACACCAAAATCAAGCTGTAATTCAACTCCTCATTCAATTGACTTAACCTCCACAGAGCAATCTATCAAAAGGAACGGTGTGCCCATTTACCAAGAATGAATATTGTTGACCCCAGGCTTTTCTGTTCCATGCACGATGTCTGGCATTTGATAAAAAATTATGAGATATAGGGGGGAAAAAAAACAAGACAAAAGCAATCTACCACCAACAGACAAAATAATCAATGGGTCCAGACTCAGAGATAACTCAAAATTGAAACTATCTGAGAATTTAAAATAACTATGATTAATATATTAAAGACTCTAGTGGAAAAAGTGAACAACATGCATGAGCAGATGAACAATCTCAAGGGAGAGAAGCTGTTAAAAAAGATTCAAATGGAAATGCTGGAAATCAAATTAAGTATGGAGAAAGTTTCCACAGGCTCATTACTAGACTCAACACAGCCAGTGAATTACTGAACATAAAGGTAGCCCAATGGAAATGACCAAACTAAAGAATAAAGAGAAAAGGGAGTGGAAAAAATAGAGCAGAGAATCCAAAGGCTATGAGACAATATTGAAAGGTCTAGCATAATTAATTGAGATCCCAGAAGGAGGGGTGGGATGAGGGGAGTGGGGACCAGAAGAACTATTTGAAGTGATATCAGACAAGGATTTATCAAAACAGTAAAAAACATCAGACCACAGACACAAGAAGGTCAGAGAATCTCCAAAACAGAATAAACACTAAAGAAGAATAAACACACCAAGGCACATTATATCCTAACTACATAAAAACAAAGATAAAGGAAAAGTCTTGCAAGCATCACATTACCAATGTAAGAGCAAAGGGAAGAATTTGTAGGAGACTTCTTGTTAAAAACTTTGCTAGCTAAATTCCAGAGAGAGAAAGATTGATCCTGACCGGCCCAGCTAACCACTGTTCTCCCTATTTGAGCAAAGCTATGTGTGTCCCTCTGACTTATGGCTGAGGCCGAGTGACCACATTCACCTTTCCTTGAGCACAGTCTGAATTTCCCATGCCATGCCTCTGCACACTTTTTAGATAAGACACCATTTGGAACCAGTTATGGAAGAAAATACATATGTTGACAAATGGATTTTATTTTCAAGTATTGTCAAATTAAGATATAGCGTATAGTCAGTGAACCTGGGCACCAAGGAACAGACTTTTCAGCAAGAAAAATGGAGCATCAGAGTCTCCTGGAAGGAGAGTCTTCGGGTACAGAGTGCTGAGGATGGCCCAACACAGCACATTTCAGACTACATGGAAAATAAAATCTAGAATGAAACTTTGGGACACCTCAATGCTTATCCGAGGTGTTTTATTACCATGGTTTTTAAAAGAAAAGGGGAGAGAAAATATGGATAATAAAGATTTATTTTCAATTCCATTTGCACCCTGTATATTTTTATTTGAACACTTTATATTGAGCCTTTCTATATTTGAGAAGCAATAAAGGTGGTGGTTAAGAATCTGTTCTCAGACTACAACTTGCCTCTTAACACTATTTGACTTTGGAAATGTTAAGGTACCTTTGAGGCTGTTCCTTCGTCCTCAGAAGGTCATTATGAGAGTTAAATAGAATTCAGGGCAAGT
The DNA here is from genome assembly GCF_011800145.1 of Mirounga leonina. Taxonomy (NCBI): domain Eukaryota; kingdom Metazoa; phylum Chordata; class Mammalia; order Carnivora; family Phocidae; genus Mirounga; species Mirounga leonina. Next base: position 3,393,054 of record NW_023270377.1, on the reverse strand, counting down.
GCTTAGCACAATGCCTGACAACCTATAAACACCCAATAAATTTTAGTTACTGTGAACTTAATTACTACCGTTCTTCTTCATTCCATTATTTGGTCAGTGTCACTTTTATCTACCCAAGGACACAATCTGCTAACTGTCTCTCTTTGTGTGCCTTATTCTTTGGGTCCCTCCAAAGCCCAAGATACATTCTTCTGTGACTTTTCACACTCGTTGCTCATATTTCTTTATGAGGTTTAAAAGGTGAGTGCCAGCTCTGAGCTTGGACGCTGACACAACTCTGCACAGACCCAGAACATCATGTGCTTTCCCTATGATGCAGCCAGAGAACCTTTCCATCCCTGCCTGGCCCCAATGTGCTCTGTTTGATGGCTCTGCTCATTTTGGAGGATGAGGCACAGTGGATTTGCATGACTTGATCAAATGAACTTTAACCCAACCAGCATTCTGTGGGTCTGTAAAAATATTTCTTTTTTTTTTTTTTAAGATTTTATTTATTTATTTGACAGAGAGAGATATAGCGAGAGAGGGAACACAAGCAGGGGGAGTGGGAGAGGGAGAAGCAGGCTTCCCCCCGAGTAGGGAGCCTGATACGGGGCTCGATCCCAGGACCCTGGGATCATGACCTGAGCCGAAGGCAGACGCTTAGCTACTGAGCCACCCAGGCGTCCCTGTAAAAATATTTCTAAGAATTGTTCCATTTGCAGCGATTGTCATCAAATGGACCTGTGTTGCACACACAGGCATCACTTGCAATAGGATGGTGTTCTAGATCAGAAGCCAGCAAACTTTTCTGTAAAGGACCAGATAGTAAATATTTGTGGCTTTGTGGGCTACGCACAATCCCATTTCATCTTTGTATTCTTTTTCTTCCCCCCCCCCCACAACCCTATAAAGATATAAAAAGTTCTTAGCCCGTAAACTGTATGGAAACAGACTATGAGCAAAAATTGGTCCACAGGCTCTAGTTTGCTGATCCCTCTTAGAGATCTCTGATTTCCTCTCTATTAGACAGTTTGGCAATCAGGAAGAATACACACTTAAATTTTCTTCTCTTTGCTAGAATCACACTAAAATCTTGTTTTCAGCTTTTAGGGAATTGGACTCTTTCAGAGATTTACTTGGAAAAGAAGAGGTATTTCGTTCAAATACACTTTGAAATGCATCGTGTGTATTCACATACACTCACATATGGTCTCTGTATCCCAAGTAGTTGAAGTTAATAAACATGTCTGAACTTTTCCATCTGGTTGCCATGGGAACATAGGTTAAGACCAAACGCATTATCCTACACAAGCACCAGGTTTTCTGGCTGATGAAATATTTCATGTGCTGACTTTGGAAGGGCGTTCCATTTCCACTAGAGCCTGCCCAGCTGACTCTGCTCTCTGTCCCATCCTCCTGCTCTTCTCTGTGTCCCTGTGACACACGTCCTCCTCCTTTGTCTCCTTGTCTGTCGGCCTCTCCCCTCCCCCTGCCCCACCTCTTCACACTGCTTGCTCTGTGGGCCTCCAAGATGAAGGTCAAACATATGGTTTCCATCTACCCACACTGTTTAACTGAAGGCCAGCCGACCAGATTTCCTGTTCATAAATCATTACTCATCTGGAACACACTCAGGACCACTTTGGGGACTGTTTACTCAGAGTATCTCCTTTTTTAGAAGAACTGCCTCCCTTCCACGTTGTTTCAAGTTGGCCTGCATCTTCTAGGTTGATAATTTTCTCAATTTTTATATTTGAAAAGGAGACATCAGGGAAGTTTTCTTTGATGAGGCGTTTTAACAAATTATATCAAAATTAGAGTTTGGTAAAGCGTAAAAGTTTACAATAATAAAAGTAGTGAAAACACTGGAAGTACATACCTGTGATATTAAGGAGGTATGGCGATTGATATTTTAAATAAACTTTCCAGCAGCAGAGGCTGTTAATATACTCACAGCCATGTGCCAGGCAGCACTGGAAATCCTAACTCACCTAATTCACAACAACCCTGCAAAACAAGGACTCTTAGCTTTATGTTACAGACGAGGAAACCAAGGCACAGAAAAGATAAGTAATGGGCCCATGCAGGTAGGAAATGGCCGCCCTGTCCTGTGATGGGAACCGAACAGTCTGGCACCAAGTCTATCCTTTTAGCACCTGATTTGACTGCTTCCAAGCTGGTTCAAATGTGCAATCATCCTAGCTTCACAGACGGAAAAACTGAGGACCAGATAATAAAGTAAATGAAACCATCATAGCTGTTTTTAAATTTCTCCAAATGCTGTCTCTTTTCTTAGGACTTCTGGTAGGTGTCAGTGCCGCATTTTATGAGTTTATTGTAAGCTTCCAAGAAGTGTTTTAATTCCCCTGTGTGGAATCAAAGTTAAAAACCCAATTTCGTTTTTACATTTTTCATAGAAGCACATGATGTGTGACATTTCTCTTAACTCAGTTATGTCATAGGAGAAATAAAATGAATATGTCAAAATATCTTAACCTAAAAATTGACCAAGTCAATCAGATGTTTTTCCTATGGTCATAATGTCAATGACTTCAGAGGAATTAAGTAAGAAAATGAAAATGTGAATTAAGGTAAATGCCACCGAGTCCTGTTCTAGTTCTTGGGTCCTATTGGGCAATAACCAACATAAAGAACAGGTGATGACCATTTGTGGTTGCGTAGGTGCTAAACACGGTGCTAGGTGCTGGGGGAAAAGAGATGGAGTTGATCATTTCTCTCCCTGGAAAGAATGACACTGTCATGGCAGACATAGTATCTGTAGTGAGATTCTTCTTATCAACTACAGCAATTTGTAGAAATGTAGGTTCTTTAAATGTGAGAGATCAGCCAGTCCTTCTCCATCATTTCTCAAATGGTGTGTTCATAGGATGGTGCTTGTTGTGGAGGGCTAGATCATGTGTAGTGACCAACAACACCAAAATCTCAAGAGCTTCATACAGCAGAAAGTTAGTCTGGATTCACATTACCTGTCCTATATGGTGCAGCAGTGACCTCCGGCCCACATGGTCACTCAACTTCCCAAGCTAATGATGCCTCCCCAGTTTTGTAGCTACATCACCAAGAACATGGGGCCAAGTTCATCATGGAGAGACTGAAGAGTGTGGCTTTTTTACTATCTCAAGAGGATAGAACACATATCCCTTCTCCTTGGCCAGAACTCATTGTCTAGACCCACTACCTGCAAGACAGATGGGATATAAGTGGGAGCTGGTGAGTCCCACTGTGTACTCAGGCCCAGAACAAAGAAAATGACAAATCTTGTTCCCAGGTCTCATTATGTCTTCACACCTTAGGCTCCCAAGAAGTAACTTTAGGAATATGGACAGATGCCCTATGTTAAGAGACAGATACAGATACCCTGTGAGGGATAATTGAATAGAGATATTGATTCTAAGATATATTGCAGCTAAATATATTAATTACTGGACCTTACAAATTCCAAGTACTTGGGCACATATTTTATAATCATTATATTTTTGAATCCTGAAACAACTCTATAAAACTAAACAATTTACCTGAGGATGCACAGGTCATAAGTGGTAAATCTGGTATTGGAACACTAGTCAATTGGACTCGAAAGCCTGTGCATTATCCCACATGCAATGCTGTTAATAAGCATCTTGTGAATTGCAAAGAAAGTGGTATGCAAGGTTTTGTGCATTTTTTAATTTAATCGGCATAACTATTTCCCCTTTCTTCTCTTCTATGTATGCCTTGTAACTTGGTTGTTGCCTCTACCTTGTTCTTTCTTTCTTTAGTCTCTCTTATTTTGCAAATATCTTTTTCATTGGTTTGGCTTCTTTAATACAATATGTGCCGCTTTTACTGTGTCCCAGGTGGATGCATACATCATGGCCAAATAAGTACATACAGAATAAAGCAGAAAAATATTTATTTTTAAAATTTATTTTTATAAAAAGATGGTATCCAGATAGTGCTTAATATATGATTCAAGTCTTCAAATTCCATAAGCCAACTCAATAATCATTAAAATCTCCCCTATTGTTTAGTGGGTTTTGCTATTTATAAGCAAAATACTTATACTAAGAAAAAACAGAAATTGATTTGGGTAACTGATCCTGACATATGGAATTGGCTAAACAGAGATGAGGTGATAGTTTTCAAAATCCCTCCATCCTGAGAAGGAAAGCTGACAATTCCTGTTAATCTCCTTGGGTTCAGATCACCTGCTGAGACTAGTGCTTTAGAATACTTGGTAACAAATATCATGGTACCAAGAAGTCTTGACTCCCCCTTACTGCCTTAGTAAGGAGCTGAATGAGAATGCAAACTCCAGTCCAAGGTGATTGCCCAAAAGCAGAAAAATAGCAGCAGAAGTTTATCATTTGTTAAGGGAAGTTCTTTCTCCCTGTTTCTGGCAATATAATGATGCTAAGTTTTAAATAAACATGTCATTTGTGAAACTGCATCATTTCTAAAGCTAATGTATCAGTAAGAAAAATGAGAAATCCTCACAATTGGAATGAGGCTATCTGGGAAGAGGCAGAGGAGTTCAAGATGCTAGCTCTTTTGGGCCCCAACACAGGCCTAGCTCAGAGACTTTGTATTTATGGTTGCTCCTGCCAGGAATACTCCCTCGTTACCACACCCCTGCCTTTCATCATATATTTTCATGGCTGGCTCAAATCTTCACTTCCTTCAGATGTCTGCTCAAAAGTGTTCTTTCCAGAAAGGTCTTCCCTCAGCATCAATTATAAAGCATACACACACATCACTCTCAATTCTCCTACTCGGCTATATTTTTTTGCTCAGCACTTATCATCCCAAACATGCTATGTATTTATTTGCCTATCTTTGTATATTATTTAGCGTAGGCTAAACTGATCAACTGATCTAATAACAAATAGACTCGAATATGCAGTGTCTCAACATAATACAAGCTTTATTTCTTGCTCAAGTTGGCAGTTCATCCCTATTCCACGGAGTCACTTAAGGATACATACTCCTTCCATTTTGTGGCTCTGTCAATCATTCCCCAAATCCAGAAAAAAGAAGATAATAAAATATGGGGAGATGTGCATTAGGAGATTTTCATTGTCCTCCAATCAGAACTTATCACTTTTACTCATTTGATTGGAAAGGATCCTGTTATATGGCTATACACAGCTTTAAAGGACATTGAGAAATAGAGTTTTGGTGTGTGTGCAAAGAAGAGACTGGATTTTGCTGAACAGCTTACAATTTTGATCTAGTGTTTTTCCACTAAAATGTAAGCTACTTGAAAACAGCAACTTTGTTTTGTTCATGGTTATATTCACAGTGCCTAGAACAATGCCTAGAATATAAAGACTTTCAATAATTCCATATTAAATGAAGGAAAAAATGAACATAAGCAAATTTGGTTTGAAGATTTGAATGTAACCTGGGAAGTCTGGGGCTACAGTCTGTATACAGATGTACACCTCAAAAATAAGAGAAAGGAATCTAAGCAATATTTTAGGTAGTTAGGTCACTAGAAAATTCCCAAGTGGGGCTAAGAGAGTCTTGAGATTTTCCCTTCAATCTCCAAGATGCACCTCAGGAATGGGTTAGACTGATGAGTAGTCCACACACTCATCCACACCACAAGAGAATATGTCCTTTTGCTCTCTTAAGCTGCTCCAGAAGGACACTAGAACAAGGAAACATTCAACAGTAGAAGAAGGTGTGGCCTCCAGACAGGCTTACCAAGGGCTTCCATCCACATCCAGGGCAACATGTCAACAAAGAGACATACATTACTTTTTCTAGCCAGAAGAAAACAATAGGTGCTCTGAACCTTTGACCAGTAGATGGTATTTTGCATTTTTCATCTTGTTTTGTCTCCACAGTTCACATCAGATGTGACAGACATTTAGTCATTTAGTGCCATGTTGCAGGTTGTGAAGACTTATATCTGCACCATTTCAAGACCATGTATGGGAAGAAATGGTTTTGACCAGAGATCCTATACTTAGCAAGCAGCAACAGCTCTGTGTTATTACCTCTGGATGCAATAACTCTGTGTGTGTGTGTGTGTGTGTGTACTTGTGTTCTAGGTAGCCAACCACTGTTCTGCAGACTACACTAGACAATTTGCTTCGTACTACTTTTCTGGAGATTACCCTTTCCTGTTATCCATATAGTCAACCGTATTAGGAGTGGGTAAGCAGGTACTTGACTCAAACTGGTCAGTTGGGCCAATTAACCTTTCTCCAAAAGTTGGAATGAGGAAGACAGGTGGGTCTGGATCTAACTTTAGTGATGATGTTTTCTGATACAGGGGAAGCAGGGGATGTATTAGGAGGTCCTGCAAAGTGGAGAAGTATATTGATTATTGTTATGGGTTTTTGTGACAGCTAGATGATGTTGGGGGAAAACTCACACATAAAAATGTCTTTCATAATAATGATGATGATGATCTTTTTACTGAACATACACAATATGTCAAGTAGGGTACTAGATACTTTACTTGCAAGAACTCTAAGATTAATTATACTATTAGTTATTAATATCTCTATTTTACACATTAAATAAAACTATCTCAGAGAGCTCAAACTAACCCAAATGTGCTAGTTTTCTATTTCTGCTATAACAAACACCACAAACATAGTAACTTAAAACAACCCAAATTTATTATTTCCATTTTGGAAATTCTGACTTCCAAAATGGACCTCACTGGGTAAAAATCATGGTGGGCAGGGCTGAATTCTTTCCTGAGGGCTCTGGGAGAGAATCTGTTTCCCTGCCCTTCCCTCCTTTAAAAACGGCCAACATTCCCTGGCCATGGCTCCTTCCCCCACCTGGAAAGCCAGCCACAAAGCATCTCTCTGGCCTTGAATCCATGATTGCTCCTCTCTGACATAGAGTGTATTATTAACTTCAGGAGTAGAGTTCAGTGATTCATCGGTTGCATATAACACGCAGTGCTCATTCCATCACGTGCCCTCCTTAATGCCCATCACCCAGTTACCCCATAACCCCACCCACCCCCAGCAACCCTCAGTTTGTTCCCTAGAGTTCTGAGCCTCTTTTGGTCTGCCTCCCTCTCTGATTTTTCTCATTTTATTTTTCCTTCCCTTCCCCTATGTTCATCTGTTTTGTTTCTTAAATTCCACCTATGAGTGAAACCATGTGGTATATTTCTTTCTCTGCCTGACTTATTTTGCTTAGCATCATACCCTCTAGTTCCATCCACATCGTTGCAAATGGCAAGCTCTCATTCTTTTTGATGGCTGAGTAATATTCCATCATATATATACACACACACAGTCCATTATATATATTCACATATATATATATATGTGTGTGTGTGTGTGTATACACACACACACACACATACACACACCACCTCTTCTTTATCCATTCATCTGTTGATGGACATCTGGGCTCCTTCCATAGTTTAGCTATTGTGGACATTGCTGCTATAAACATTGGGATGCAGGTGCCCCTTCAAATCACTCTGTTTGTATCCTTTGGATAAACTGTTGGTGGGAATGCAAACTTTTGTAACCACTCTGGAAAACAGTATGGAAGTTCCTCAAAAAGTTAAAAGTTGAGCTACTCTATGACCCAGCAATTGCACTACGAGGTATTTACCCATTTGGTTTTAAACCTTAGAGCTAAAAAGAACAAGAATAATTTTTCTCTTATAGAATGCTTTTCACATATATGCAGGAAATGACCGATGATCTCTTACCTCTACATCTTCTCTTTGCCACATGGAAGAGCTCAACCACCCTCCCAGGCCAGGGACTGACACCACCTCCACACTCTGACCACACTGTCCCGCACATACTACAGTTTACCAATGGGCCTTTTCCAGAGTGGCAATTCCTTGAATGTGGCCTAATCAGACCTCCACCTAGATACCATATTTCTATAAATCTTGAGATCAAACTAGCTCTTCAGTGGTTATATCAGTGTCTATTCAGATTTAACTGATACTAACACTGACTAGAAGTGTTAAGATCTTTGCAATGTGCTACTACTAAATACTACTGCTTTCTCTTATGTTGGAAGGTAGTTTATCTGTGGGATTCAAGTAAGCAGACCCAAACAAAAGTATTTCTATTTATGCCGATCAAAGTGGATTTTACAAATCCAGTCCCTTCCATCAAGGGCTCACCTCCCTGGTTTGTGCCACCTATAAATGTGAAAATAGCGTCTTCTGTGTGTCTGTCCGTGACATAGATAAAAATGCTCAACAGTGTGGAACTGGGGACGGAGTTCTGCAATACAAAGGCCAAAAATCTTTGGGTTATTGAGTCAACAGTTCCTTGGGACACCATTAGCCACTTAGTAATTCACCTCATTATACCAGCCTCCACCCCACAGTTGTCCAGCATGTCCACAAGCAGATCATAAAAGGCTCATCAAATGACTTGCTGAGGAACGGATGATGCGCGAAGTCAACCACATTTCCCAGCTAAGCTCCTACGAAAGAAGGAAATGACGTCTGTGGGTAGTGGTAGCTATGAGAGTAGTTCTTAGATCTTAGTTCCTAGATCTTCCGCTGAGCGCAATGCAGTGATAGGGAAGATTTCATACTAGCCACCTTGCAAAGCATTATAATTATCTTCTTTACTATTGTGAAAACATACACCATCAAAAAGCAGAGTCACATGACCAGGTAGGACTTCCGTAACTTTGGACATATCCCTGAGTGTCCTCAGTGTCTTATCAACGAAATGAATGCAGTATCTATTCTGCCTGTCCCTCCAGGTTGTGATGAGTATCAATTTAGCTGAGATCATGAGCATGTGCTGTGGAAACTACAGACATGCCCTCTATCCCTGTGTACTTGAGGCAAGCTTAACATCATCTGAGCACACCTTGCATGGCCCCACCTCAATATCCTCAACCAGCTAAGGAATGCCATACGTCTGGGTGTAAACCTCAGGAAAGTTCTAGTTGTAATAACTTCCTTAAAAATGCACCTACTACATACAGACAGTTTGGAAGTTAAGAACAATTCATACAGCTGAAGACATTAATAGTACCAATCCCAAAAACAAAGTTAATCATCCTTTGTTTTAATAGAACAAGTTTCATACTTGACAACCCAATTCGTATATGAAATGACTCTGGCACCCTTGTGACGGCTCATCCAAAGAAAGGAGTGAGCCAATCTCATTGAAAGAATACCCCTCGTGTATGGACACTCGCACCTGCTAGTTGGTACCATTAAAACACCAAAGAAATGATTGACACAGAGAATAAGGAATAAGTGTTCATTTTCTGCACCTCTCATCCAACACATAGAGCAGCTGGTCAGAGGTGTGTGAAATGTGGTGAAACAAGGATCACAGGCAAAAAGCCAGTATTCCTGTCAAGTGTGTGATCTTGACTTAGCCACTCCAAGCCTCAGAGCTTAATTTCCTCATCTGTGTGAAATAGGTTCATTGTACCTTCTTCTTCTCAGTACTTTGTTCATCGTGGTAGCTTCTCCACCATGGTACCTTCTGTTGTGAGGGTTAATTGAAATAATGTATATGAAATTGTCAACTCCAAAACAAAGCTAGACCATAGGCTTTTCCATGACTAACGCAGTAACAAATGTTTTCCTTGATATGAATCATGGCTAATTCATACAAGATCAACCTCCACAGATGCCTGAGCATTACCTTTGATCTCAAGCTTAACATTCGTCACGGCATCAGAGCTTCCCGTCATTATATCACAATCCCCAACTGATCTTGTAGTTACCAAAAAAACCTTATATAATGTGTAAGCACTTCAGAATAACCTTAACTTGACTGTACTCTCAATAATAAAATTATCAAACTTAAGATAAAAAGTAATTTAAAAGTAAAGAGCAGTGAGACCATGCTGAACTAAGATTAAATCACAGAAATGCAAAGTAGCTTCCAGCTTTAACGGTAATATTTATAATACCTTTTGATCGTGAGGAAAAATCATGTTCTATCATAGCAAAAGGAAATATTCACTAAAGACTTAAAATAAAAGCCTATATTGAACAGTGCAGTTTACGAAGAACATTCCACATACATTAGCTCAGGGAACCCCTTTTGCAGATGTAAAAACTGAAGCTTAGAGAAGCTAAAGAGCTTCTCCAGTGCCACACAGATATTCAGTGCCCAAGCTGAGGTCCTGTCCTACTCCACACCCCAGAGCCCATGGCTCTTCCCTCTAACCCCAGGCTCTTCATGGTATAGCTACTTGCTTCCAACCTCTACCTCACCACTCTTAGTGAAAATACCTGCCTGAGCCTGCACCACATTGTCTCCTTTCCTGGTTACTATCCAGAGGACTTGGGTGCAAGGCATGCTGGAGATTAGGATATTAGCCACACAGGTTGTAGAGTCAGGGAAGAATCAGACATGGCTGGAGGAAGTCAGGAAGACCCATGCCCTGTGTCCAAATGGGAGGGGCACATTCAGACATATCCAAGCAGATGAGGCTACCCAAGGAAAAACCATCAGGTGGATTCACAAGTGGATCAGCTTGCATCCCAAACAGAGGAAGCTGGTGCTCTTTGTCCACCTGGCTCAGGTAATCTGCAGACAGGGGCAGGAGCAGAGGAACCAATATCCTGTGCTCCTGGAGGCTGCAGAAGTCAAGCAGGAAGCCAGACCTGAGCCAGAAGACTCAGGGTGAATAGCAGCATCAGGCACAGCATGGGGAGGGGCTTAGTCACACCACTTGGGACTCACTAGAGGTTAGGGAAGCAGGAATTGGATATCAGACAGAAGAATAATTCAGGACCCTGCCAGGTGATGAGCCAAGGATGCTGACGTATCTCCTGCCCTGGTGAAACTTGTCAAAGAAGGATGGGAATGGACTTGCCCAAGGGAGGAAGTCTAGATGAACATAGCTAGAAAAGGTCGAAGAAGAAGGGGCTCAGTGCTCATTCTGCCCCCATTACCATCTTCATCTCTACCCTGTGAACACTTTGCTTTATTATTATTGTTATTATTATTATTATTATTAAATTATATGTTCATTTATCAACAAAGAGTCATTGAGTTCCTACAATGACCAGGGGCAGTGCCAGGTGGTGTTTATCCGATGGTAAGTGAAGCAATCTTGGACTCTGCCACCAAGGACAGACACAGGCTAAGAGAGCACACTGGCAATGGGCAGAGGGGGAGTGGGACCAGGGTGAGACAGGGTAGTCACTCCCTTTGGTCACAAAATTTAAGGGAGCACCAAAAGCCTCAGCAATCAAGTAAATAAGGCAATATTTTAATGCAATATTTTAAAAAGTCAAAATAAATGCAACACAACCCATGATGAATAAAATATGAAAATATCAAAATAAAAAGAGAATCTGGTGACAGAAACATACAGAGAAGAAGCCAAAATCACTCACTCTGCCATAGCTGGGAGTACTACTGTGGTGAGTCCTTCCTGCCTGCCTTTAAATATATATATTTGCACACATCTGAATGTATGATGGGAATGATGGGAATGAAGGATCCAATTAGTTGGATCCTTCAGGGTTATGTTTCAATCCTTTATCATTCAGAGGTGTTCTCAGGTTCATATTGTCCTAGGAGGGGTTAAGTAGCAGCTGATGCTTCCAGCACAGCATGTTTACTGCCACCCCTAGTGTGTTTCTCACTTTTGCTGTGTGTCCCCCCAGGGAGCCTTGCTTGCCCTCGTCCTCAGGAGCTAAGTGATGGAGACCCACAGTGTTATTCACCTCCTGGATTGTAGAGGCAGGAAAGGGGAGTGTGGGCCATGATGTCGTCTTCAAACTTCTCCCCCCAACACGTGGCGTGCCAATTCCACCCACATTACTGTTGGCCGAAGCAAGTCATGTGGCCGCACCTAACCTACAGGGGAGAGAGGGGGGCAGCTCTGCCATGGCTTGGGATCAGATCACGGCCATCCTCTGGCCAAACCAGGACAGTGAGGCGTTCTTGCCCCTTTGGCTACTGTGGAGGGAGATGGGCACCAGATCTGCCATCCCAACAGCAAAGAGAGAGGCATGCTGTGTGGAAGAGCAGAGAAGGCTGGGCAGCCAAAAAATGGCAACTGTTCAGGTCGCAAACACCTTCAGCTACCCAAGGTTCCCATGCCTTTTACATGGGCATTCTCTAAAGAGCACACCCCCTGTTAGTCTTTTCCTATTTGTTTTTTTTTAATTTGTTTTTTATTTTTTTTTAATTAGTAGACTTTCTTTTTTAGAGCACTTTTAGGTTTGTGGGAATGCCGAGCAGAAAGTACTGAATAGAGCTCCCTTATATCCCCTTTGGATACACACAGAGCTTCCCCACTATGAACATCTTGCATTCATGTGGTACATTTGTGAAAACTGAACTGAATTGGTTGAGGTTCTTAGCCAGGGAGGAGCCCAACCCTTTGTGGCAAGGAGTCTGAGTCCTTGGTGGTCCTGCCTCTATGGAATGGCAACCATTTTCAATTAACCCTAGCCAGTGTGCCGGTGGTCCATGAAGGCACAGCAGGGAAACCTGGGGGCTGCATCCCTATTCCCCTCCACCCAATTCGTAGCAAATAGCTTTTTCACCCTGGAGGGTCAGGATCGATCATGCAGGCACTATAATCCACTTCTTTGCCAGTTAGCTCTATAGCATGAGGAACTCTGAATGGCCAAGTAGCAGCATTATTTCCCACGGGGTGGATAGAAGAAACAGTCCTTTCTAGGGCACTATGATCTCTAACGCAGAAGATCCCAGCATCATGGCAACATGAAGAAAAAAAAAATGCAATCAGTTTATCAGGGATACTTGTGGAAAATTATAAATTCCCTTCCCTCTCCTTGTTCTTACACCCATATATATTAGTTATGAAAGAAACAGCACCATACATTGGCCTCTGGCTAAGAGTATATAGGAGAGCTTGTAGGACAACACCATAACATCGCATGGTGTTATTCCCTGGCTGGCACAGGTCTATGTTTTCAGTAAACCATTTTTATTAGTCATTAGGATGATCACATACATTCTGATTCTCCTCTCCTTCCAGCAAGTCAGTAGGAAAGTCCTTCCTCCTTCTCTGGAATTTAAGTTTGCCTTGTACCTTGATGTGACCAATGACACATGAGTGGAAGTGATAATGCCCATCAGGGTACGCATTACCTTTTTTTTTTTCTACCTCAGGAACTGTGGAAACATTAGTGAGGATGAAGCCTTCATCAGCCTGAGTTCAGGCTGGGTTGGACCTGAAATGTGAATGAAAAATAACCCATTGTTGTGTTGGGGTTTTGTTTATTACTTCACCATAACCTAACCTATCCTAACTGATTCACCTTTCCTTCTACAAGGTCAGTTGCTTCTGGGCCATGGGGTGCATGATAAAGCCAGTGAAATTCATTTGTTGTGAAGTGATTCCCCTTGGAGACAATGCTGTGGCAGTGACTAAGGCATTCTGTAAGTCCATGGATGGTAGTGCTGACAGAGCGCGGTCCCCAGGAAAAGCAAGTCCAAATTCAGGATGTCTGTTCCAAATAGGACAGACCACTGCTCCCTCTTGGTGGAATGGGTCCAATGTTATCAACCCACCACATGGAGTTTTTGGTGGGTCCCTCAAGATACCATATCAGGAGATAAAGTTTGCACAATTTCCTGGTGAGTAAACCACACAACAGAGACAGTGGCCAGGCTCACCTTGATAAGACAGAGTCCATATCATGGATCTCATACATAGGCTTGATCATCAGCTCCGGGGCCCCTTGGGTGTTTTTAGACATTGATCATTGGAGGAAAGATGCTAACAAAGATCCCCAGGGTAAGTCATCCCATCTGCCTGATGACTGAGAGCATCCCCTGCAGTGGGGATCTTTGGGCGGACTTTCAAGTGAGATGAATATTTTGGGCTCATTTCAAAAGGACCAGGCTTGTGTTGATAAATTTGCCCTCAGCAGGACTTTGGCACATAACCCCAATGTCCCCAGAAATGTGCCCATACCCTGGTCTGGGCATCCTGCCAAGAGCAAGGCAAGGCTATTTGTCATGATGTTACTGCTACCAGTCCCCCATCTTTGGAGGCCTTGCTTTTTCTCCACTAACATGTCATGGAGAGCTCAAGTCGGCCCATTGGCTCTTGGGCCCAAGGATGACCTAAGATGCTAAGAAACCTGAGGCCTCTGTTCACACCTGGGGTTCCTCTGGGCACTGAACCTTGGTGAGCTCCCTCTCCATTTCAGCTGTGGTACTCATGGTGTCTGAGCCACAGCTTGAGACCTCCAAGCCAACCGCTGTTAAACACTTGCCTGCCTGACGTGACAATTGAAACTCACCTTGCTTCTGTGATTAATAGCTGACTCTGGGGACTCTGCCCCTTGCAGCAGTTCCTTGAGTAAGACATGGCTTCTGTCACGAGGAGGTGGGGCCATGGGGCACTTGCCAGAGAAGGGCCCGGGGCCTGGGCAGATGCCCAAACAGCATCTGCTACATGGTGTTCTAACCTGCAGATAGAGATGACACTTACACACGGGGTAGCAGAGATGAGACTTGTAAGGGGGAAAAAAAAAACAATAGATGTGAGTTCATAAAAATTTAAAGCCACAAAATGTAAGGAAATGGTGAATACTTTAAAAATGTGCAATTAGTTAAAGTCATTCAATAAGTGAAGAAAGCTTTAAAACAGAACAATAAATAAAGCCAAAAGACAAATAGCACAGCTAGCAAGATGGACTCTCAGACTGTGTTGAATCCAAAAGCCAATTTGTGTCCATTTAGCAGCTGTGTGACTCAGGGCAATTACAAAACCTCTCTGAGCCTCCGTCACCCTGTCTACAAAATGAAGAGCTTGCACCTTTGTGGGGAGAACCTGATGTGCTGGGTGCTGGTTACAGATTACAATCTTGGGCCTGAAAAAGCCTTCATGTCTGTTACTGTTAGACTTTTTACAACGGTTAAGGATGAATTCTGTTGTTTTAAAATGTTAACTTCTCTGATAATTTAAAAAGTAAAATAATGCCACATAAATTCTCATATATCAAAGGAGCAAAGATTTAATAAAATCAACATCTTTCCTATCAGACAGATGGGACACTCCAAAGCCCATTAGTAGGAGTAGAAATTGGTGTCGCTTTTCTGGTGGGCAGTTTGGTGATGCACACCAAACACAAGAAGGAGAACAGTCCTGACCATATATTTCCCTTTCTTACTATTTACTCTGCAGGAACAAAAAGATAACCGTGTTAAGGTCTATGCATGAAGCTACTTATCACCACGTTATTTATAATAGTAAAAAGTGGAAATAATGTGGGTGTTTGAAAAATGAGCTGGTGTGATCGTGGGTCA
Source organism: Mirounga leonina (assembly GCF_011800145.1). Lineage (NCBI taxonomy): Eukaryota > Metazoa > Chordata > Mammalia > Carnivora > Phocidae > Mirounga > Mirounga leonina. Next base: position 3,377,836 of record NW_023270377.1, on the reverse strand, counting down.
TGCACAAGCATGAAAGATCACGAGTGCGTGAAAATGATACGCAGAATCATGATCAGTAAAGAGAAACACCGTGGTGATCTGTTCAGCACTCAACGATTAATACTCTTTCCCCTTGACATTCTCTCCTCCTTCACCCTTCGTTTGCAGAAGCAGCTCCCCTGTCTCCTTCTTCCCACCTTCCATTCCCTGTGAGCCCCAGCGAAGGTTCCACCTCCGGATCTATCCTTACCTGCCGAGCTCCCCAGCTCCTGCCTTGCTTCCCTTTGCTCTCTACACGTCTCTCTGGACAAGAGCATTGGCATCCAAGGGTTCAATGGTGCAGAGATTCTCCTGAAGTAGGCAAATGGCACGATTACACATCATTGTAGCAGGACAGTCTACTTCCCATTTGTGGTCCCCACGAATTGTTTGGTTTCCGTCAAGGGGAGCAGGGAGGCCAGGAAATGAGGCTATTAGCGGTCTAGCTAGAGAGGACAAAGACCCTCATCGGGGCTGTGCGCCAGGGAGGGATGGAGGAGATGCAGGGCCAGAACGAGAGGACCAGGTGGCTGGCTCGATGGGGCTGGTGAGGACAGGGGTGAGCCCCTGGTGGCTTCCGGCTCTGGGTTATAGAACAGAGCTCGAGGTAGAGCCATTCCTTGAGATGGGGAACATGTGATGAGTCATGCACTGGTCAGGAAAACGACCAATCCTGGTTTTGAGGGTCTTCCGGCGTGTAAGCTAATAAGCAAGCAGTTAGCTGCACAAGTGAAGCAGAGGTGGAAGTCAATCGGATGACAGATTCAGGAGAATCTCTGCACCCATCATCGGGCTAACCCATCCCCCCACCCGCTCCCCTCCGAAACCCTCAGTTTGTTTCTCAGAGTCCATAGTCTCTCATGGCTCGTCTCTCCCTCCGATTTCACCCCCCTTCATTTTTCCCTTCCTTCTCCTAATGTCCTCCATGCTATTCCTTATGTTCCACAAATAAGTGAAACCATATGATAATTGACTTTCTCTGCTTGATTTATTTCACTTAGTATAATCTCCTCCAGTCCCATTCATGTTGATGTAAAAGTTGGCTGAGTAATATTCCATTGTATATATGGACCCCATCTTCTTTATCCATTCATCTGTCGAAGGGCATCTCGGCTCTTTCCACAGTTTGGCTATTGCAGACATTGCTGCTAGGAACATTGGGGTTTATTCTTTATGAAGGCAGAGTTGCTGAACATAATGAATCCTCAGACAACTTTGGCAACTGTCCTAGTTGGGCACAGGGCAAAGATCTCTCAGCCTTACCCTGTGTTCTGTCCTTCTGTTGGGGTCACATGCTGGGACCCTGCGGTCAAGGGGACTCCATTTCCAGGCCAAAGCTGCAAAGTTTTGCACAGTCCATATAAAACAGACCAGATGCAGCAATCCTGAACTTAAACTCTGTGTCTCTGAACCAGAGATTGCAAACTGGTGGCCCAAGGCCCAGACTTGCCTAGAGGACATTTCTTTGGCAGCAGTGTGTTAACTTTGTCAAACCTGAATGCCTGTAAGAGAGACCTCTCCCCGCATCGGCCTCAAGCCCCGCAGTCCTTCCTCTGGCCTTACTCATCTACGAACCTACCCTGCCCCGGGCAGAGGGCTGTGGTGTCTATAACCACACCTAAAGCAAACGAGTGAGCTCCAGACCCGGGGCTGAGCCTGAGGGTGGCCTCTGAGATCAGTCACCGTGCTGCTGGCTGAGAATGCATTTCCTCAGCCCGTTCTTCTCTGCCCCCGGAAATTCTGTAGCGAGAAAGGTGGGGACCTCGGGGCGGGGCCCGGTCACCGAGAAGGTGTCACTGTCTGCACTGTCAGGGCGGTTACAAGACAGAGTGGTCTGAGGAGCTCCACGCTGGTGCAGGTCCTCTCTTAAAACCAAAAATTAACTTGGGGTGGGAACTGAGGAGCGATTTCTGCTGAACAAACTAGGGAATCGGGGTCCCGGGGACACCCAGGACACAGGTCCTGTATTTTCGCACAGATGAACGGGAGCTGGGGCGGGCAGCAAAGCCTACTGCACCCAGCTATTTTTAGCTCTCCTCTTGGCCACACTGGCAGATGCTTTCCTGCTAAATGGCAGGCAATGGGTTCCATGTGTGCAATCGGGAATGCGGCGCCTGAAACGCTTCCAGAGGCTGAATGTGTTTCCTTAAAAGGCCTGAGAAAGTCACATCAGATGGCTAAGGGGACAGGAGCACGGACCCCGCGCGGAGGACACATTTCCATCCTAGGGAGCTCTTCGGGGACAACCAGCAAACCAACGGGGACCTGCGCCCGCGTGTCCTTTAAGTGAAAATAAGTTTTTATTTGAAAACCCAAACCCAAATGAAGATTCGAGCTGATAGACGTGTTGCCTTCCGATAGTCTGAGGAAAGACAATCCCTGTGTGATTCATCTGCCGCTGAGACTTCAGAGCCACTCATATAAATCCCCTTCAGACATTTACTTTACACATCAAAGCTGTTTGGCCTGTTGGTTAGAGCTTGATGTGTAACAGACCCCATCCTCAGCTCACGCCTTTCCCAGGGCAATGTCACAGAAGGAACGTTTTCTGAATATATTCTAAGAAGAATAGAATAATTAATAATAGAATAGAATAAGATGGATAGGATAGGATAGGATAGGATAGGATAGGATTAGGATATTTCTAACTTTGGGCCTTAATTCTGACTAGTGTACAATATGCCTAAGTTTTTGTTTCTGGAAATGGTTAACATTTGGTTTTGATATCCTGAAGTTGTGTCTTATCATGAGTAGCTTTCCTTCCCTTGATGAGGTAGGAAATTCAACAAACTCTTTATTATGTATAAATAAGGCCCAGCCCTCTATTGCTAACTACGGAAAAACAAAGATGGAAAAGTGTTTGAAGTCTTTTGCACTAAACTAATACCCAACCACTATACTGTTTTCCAAAACCTTGTCATAGGTCCCGAGCATTAAATCCGGCCCAGGAGTTAGGGAAGGCTGATGGGAAGTTGGGGCAGCGGCGGTGGGGGGAGGGGGTTGGGATTAGGTGCAAGCTGGGGCACCAGGCATAGACCACCAACGTCCAAATCAAGACATGCTGCCAAAGGGCACCTCGCTGACGTGGCTGGGTTGACAGTCTTGGGTTTTCCTGGGCCACCGTGAAGAACAGTCAACTGAATGTCAGTAAGTTCCATTAGCTCAAGCGCTTCCCTTCAACCAAAGGTAAAATGCTTTGTTTTTGCTGTTCTGTTTTCTCTTTGGAAACTATCCAGAGAATTAATTGAGAAAAGAGTAAATCTTATGCCACTGGATGAACTACACAGTCTCTTAAATGTGCTGTGGATGCACACACAAACCCACCCAGTAAGGGATATGGTCATGGGTCCAGTAGGCCCACATCCTCCTGACCAGAGTCCCACTGACCTTCAGGATCCCAGGCCTGAAGGGAGGGTGGCTTCTTTGTCACCGGCGTTCCATCCCCCCACCCCGCAGTCGTCCTGTCAGTGACTGGCTTGGGAAAGGGGAGTGCCCTGGGGACGTCTTCTGGGGGCTGTGGGGAGACACTCCCTCACTCCCGAGACAGCCACAGAAAGACTGGTCCTGCTTTTCCCTTAAACAGTGCCGTGACTCAATGAGAGCATCTTATACCAGCCTGGAGCAGAGAGCCCCACCTGAAGATCGTGGACAACGGTGACAGAACCTGGACCTTCGAAGGCATCCTCCGGCCCCTGAGTGACCGCTCCCACAGCCCAGGCTCCAGATTTCCTGTGCAGCCGAGGTAAAAATGTCTCTAGGGTCCAAGCCAATTCGAGACAGGGTTTCAATCCCTGGCGGGTGAGAACATCTAATGCACATGTCAGCATCCACACGGGTCTTCTCTAGACTTCCCTGGCCTGGTCTCAGCAGGATTCAACATAATTGAGCGCTCCGTGTCCTTGAAACATTTTGCTTTTGTGCTTCCCATGACCCTTTTCCCTCCTGGATGCCTTTCTCTTGCTCCAGATGCTCCTCGTCAGCCTCCCGGGCTGGGCCTGTCCCCTCTGCTGAGCCCCAGCTGTCTATGTACCAAGAGGCCTCTCCTGACCTCCTCTCCCTTCCTCACCTACACTCGCAGACCAGGCCGTCTATCTGGACTCACAGCTCAAAAGATGTTCTATTCCCAAGCTGGGCGCTGCCCAGACTTCAGCTGCCTTCCTCATACCACTTCTAGAAAGGTCAAGAGACATTCCAAATTAAAATGCACATGGCAGAGTTCTTGAGGACCCCACCCTACTTCTGAAAATAAGCAAATGGCACATCATCTCAGTGAAAGGCATCATGAACTATTTAGCTTCTTTTCTTACCCATGTGTCTAAGTCATCAGCACGGCCTATGGACTCTATTCCCCCGAGTAAGTCCAAACCCGTCCTCTCTTCTCCATGTCCATGGCCAACACCTGGCTCAAGCCTCCGTTTTCTCTAACCAGGGCTGTGGTTCCCACAACCGCCTCCTCCCCTGGGTGCCACAGCCACACCAACCACCCTCCTCCTTCTCCAAAGCGTCAGACTCCACATGCCAGACTCAGAAGAGCCTTCGACCCACCTCCTCTCTCAACCTGGAACGCTCTCCCAGGTCCTCCGAAGGCTGGTTCCCTCCTGCCCTTCTGGGATTAGCTCATAAACCAACTCCTAGAAAGGCTTGCCCTAACCAGCCCCCCAGGACCCCCACAGACTCTCTCGGCACCCACTGATACCTCCTTATGTACTGCATGGCCTGACATCTGCTGCCCAGCTCCCTCGCCATGTGGGCTCAGTGAGGGCAGGGAGTGTGTATCGCTCGTCTGTATCCGGATGCCTCTGTAGCACCTGGCACATGACAGGTGCTCAGCAAATGTTTGTTGAGTGAGCGATGGGATGACTTCCTGTGAACCAGTCCAGGTTCTGGGCTTCAAGGGCCAGAAACTCACTCTGCTTAACACAGAGAAAATTAGTTTATTAAAAGGATACTGAGTAGCTAACAGCAACGATGGGAATACTAGACAATCATTTCCAAAAATGGACAGGAACCAGGCTGCTGAGCAGCCAGAACCACAGCCAGAATTCACACCACAAGCCCTATGGCTCTCTCTAGGGCCCCTGGACCACTGGACGCTGGGTGGTCCTTTACCAAAACAGTTTGCCGCCCCCCACCTGGTGGAGTGCTGGCCGTACGTGGGCTTCTGGGAAGAGCCCAGAGGATCCGCTCCATCATTGCTCCCGCAAGAGTAATCAGGAGCGGAGTGTCTCCTGCCGTTCTCTCTGACAGCCCTCTCTCATCAACTCGATTTTGTGTCTCCACTTCAGCTCCTGTGGGGTCATGTCCAAACAGGCTGGTGGCCAGTGCCTTTCACACCACACTCCTCGGCCCACCCGTGAGCTCCCCTGGAGCCATGGTGGACATCCCAGGTGCGCTGACAGCTCTCCACCTCAGCGGCCCACGTCCCCCTGCTTCTGGGCCTAAGGACTTTCTAACAACAGTGTGGTCAGGTGCCCCAGAAAGTGCCGGACACTTCACACCACCACAGCCCCAACTAAAAGACATGAGAGCCAAGAGAGAAACCCCCATCCTCCCCTTCCTCATCACATCCTCCCCAAGTGGGATGAAGCCTCATTTGTCCATGGCCACCCTAACTAGAGTGGGAACCTACTCAAAAATAATGCACCTTCTGTTGACTTTTCTGGGTCTTTCTTCTCAATTCCCTCACCTGTGCTTCCTACATACTTTCCCAAACCAGCTACCTGCAACCCAGCAGTCAGGGTCCACTCTCGGACGCACCCAAACTAGGCCTGGTTCACAAATGACCAGGAGCTCCTTGAACCCAAATGCCCCTATCAAATGCAACTGCTCTAAACCTGAGTCTTTAAAAATTGAAGTATCCTTTCTCGAGTAGACCGACTCTACTGTTTTTCTGTAGTGTGCTAACCATGTCTGTTTCTGACATCTCCTGGAAGAGTAGTGCCAATCCTGGAACCTCAGCATTCCTCTCGGATTCAAACATGCTTGGCAAGGTCCCTCTGCAGATGCCCCAGTCCATCCACGAGGTGACATTTTGCAACAGTGGCCTGAGGGTTTTCACAGACACCTCTGACTTAAGGCAGGAAAATAATATCTACTTTCCAGGTTGAGTATTACTTGGAAGGTGTCCCCATTATGCACAGAGGCGCTTTCTCCCTTGGCTGTTTCCCATTCCCCACCACCAAATGTCTCTGGACTCCAACAACTGGACTCTAAAATACTCCTTCCTTGGTTTTTTGCTCTTTGACAATTTTATGCTCATCATGCGGGTTACAGAATCAGGAACGATGGGGAAAGGCATCCCTGAACTGGCTCCACACTGGGCCTCCAAACCTCTGAAAGACTGTCCAACTCTGGAGTCATGATTCCAAAGAAACAGGAAGACCGCCTGGGAATCCAGTGGTGCTAAGAACAGCCCACCACTCACACTTCAGCCCGGAGGGAGGTGGGAGGCACAGTCAACATCAAAGCTCAGCCCGGTAAACTGAGGTCGGAGAAGGAGCAGGCCCTTGGGTAGCAGCCCCTAGCTTCTCTGGAAGCCACACCCCGATGGATGGGCCCAGAGAACCTGGCTCCTGAGGACCAACCAGGTCCAGCTGGAAATCTGACAACAAGTAGAATTTGGCTGGGAAATCAGACCCATTCCCTAAAAATGAATCACCACGGGGGAAGAAACTTAAAATTGACATTCTGGTTTCATGATATTGGCTTCCTACCAAAAAGACTGGCTGCCATTCATGCTTGTTGTGATTGATTGATTGATTGATTCTTAGTTCTATAGAAAGTTGTTGCTGAGGGGGGAGTGGAAGGCACTTATAGTCACAAATCCAGCAAAGATAAAGATGATTGGACTGAAATGTGCTAATAGTTGAGTCCAAACAGATGTCCCCGTGATCTGACCACAGAGGCTCAAGCAGGCCACCTCTACTCAGGCCCTAAACTTGAGCCAAACATCCAGCTTCTCCGAGTCCTTCCCTGAGGAGAGCAGCTCTGGATAATGAGAAAGAGATGAGAACGGTTGTAATAAAAGGAAAGGGGAAGGATGGAGAGAGATTCTCTATCCATGGAGAGAAACACTAGGTCTTGGGTAGGGAGCTGGGTAGAGCGTGCTTTTTGCCGGGAGAATACGGAGCCACGGCTGAAGTCCAGCTCCCAGGGAAACAGTCCGAAGCCCCTGGAGAATGAAAGTGGGGGTCCCGCGAGAACCCATACGTGCTTGGAAGGTCTGGGGCGCTTCTGGGTCACAATGACTTACTCAGATACAGTCTCCATTGGATTGTTAGCTGGGTGAACTGGACCACTCTGACCCACTGTTTCATCATCTGGGAAACTAAGGTAGTGACCACTCCCGGACAGCGCTCCCTGAGGTTGTGTGTGGAAGCACCTAATACATGGGCTGACACACGACTGCTACTGGATAGAAGTGAATTCGGTTATTTAAGTTCACACTAGCTGTGAGGACAGGCCAAACCCTCGGGGCATCATCCCGAGAGAAGTTCAGGTCTTGCCCACAAAATCCAAAACAGGCATCGCAAGCCACATCCGCAGGACCAGGCTGGAGGTTCTTTGGGGCTACCCCAGAAAGGACTGCATGGACATTCGGGTCAGGGGCACACCAGGGGTCGGGGAAAGACACAGGGGCTGCGGTATGGTCTGGCAGTGGATGGGTCTTGAAAAAAAGTCCACAGCTGTCAGGGGTCAGAGGTCCTTCTGCTCAGACCACACTTTGCTGAACGCAAAGTCAGGACAGATGACCTAAAACAGGGATTTTAGTTCCTCTGTGGGAATCCATGAAAAACTGAACACAAAAATTATATCAATTCTTGCATATTTTAGATCAAAACGTCCCCAGAACCCGCACTTCATCTCCTCTGCTATTTCTTGGTCTTGGTCACTGTCATCTCTCACCGTCACCTGAATTTATGCCACATTATCATCAGTGGTGTCCCATCTCACTGCTCTGATGTCTTGTCCTCGCTCAGCAGCCAGGGCACCCTTTCAAATTCATGGCAGAGCACCCAGGTCCCTTGAGGACGCTAAGCAACGGCCCCTGTGTCACTGAGTGAAAGCCAGCAGGTTTGCGGGGCCCCCAGTGCACCCTCCAGTCCTCCGCTCCCTCTCTGCAGCCCAGCCATGCCCTTCCCCGGCTCTCCTCCTACCCTTGAGGTGCACTCTGTGCTCTAGGGTCCCCTCTGCCCAGAACCCTCCTCGGTTAGCCACCTGGCCACCTCCATCACCACCCCCAAGTGTTTTTTTTCACAGTGGACTCCCCAGCCAGTCCCCTGTGGCCACCCCGTTGTGATTTGGTGGCCGCTCCCGCCTCCAGCCCGGTCAGCTCCCAAAGCAGCCTGGCTTCTTGTCACGTTTCCCACTCTTGTCTGTCTCCCACCGTGAGATTGGGAGCCCCTCGGGGACACATACAATGTGCTCAGTATCCGTCAAATGAATGAACATAAAACCAACTGTCGCTGTTGAACAAAACAGAATTAGATGGAAATGGGATCTTTGTGCTACAATTGGAAATCTGGGGTAGCTGAGCCCATTGATGACTGCTCAACTCTATTTTGTAACTAATACGGGGGCAAAAGCAGCTTGAAGACTAGGGTCTAGGTGTAGGGGAAGGGATAGCACTGTAGTGGCCAGGAAATTTTTGTTGTATTTGCTTTTAATATATTTTCTCTTTGTGAGAAAGAAACATATATTTGTGTGTGTGCATGTACATATATGCGATTATCATATTAAATATACAGATTTGTATCCTTTTTAACATTCTATGATAAACCACAACTGATTAATGGCATGGGCCATTTATCAACATTATGACATATTTACTGACTATTTATCTTTTTCTTGTTGTTGGCAAAGCAAGCTGAATTTAAGCATCCCCCTCTTGTTGGCCATTTTGATGATCTCGAATTCATTTTTGTCATCGCACATAAAGCCACAGAGAATACCTTTGAACAAGAATCTTTATGCATCCCTGATTTTTTCCTGGTAGTCGTGGAAACTTGCACACATGGCCAGATGAGATTATGGAAATGCTGCACATCGTGAGTGGGGGGTGGGTAACGTGGGTACATTCGTTTGTCAAAGCTCATCAAACAATACACATAAATAGATGCATTTTGTCGCAGGTAAGACTGAGGGTGTTTTTTTTTTAGTGTGATGGGGTGAATAGATGTCCCGTGAACAGTGCCAAAAGCTTAACACCCACCATTCCCCATCTCTTGGGCTTGTGTTTTCCCACCCAAGTGCCCACACCAACGGGAGGGCCGGAACTGCCGTAGGCATGGAGCGTTACAAGCAGCTGGGTGAGGAAAGAGGAGGGGGAGACTTGAGGCAGCTGCTGGGGGTAAGGACCTCTGGGGCAGAGGCAGCGGGGCATTTGTATGAAGTAAACCATGGAATCTGTGAGAAACTTCTCTCCAGACCCCTCAAAGTGTCTTCAGGGAAATATCCATTTGTCCATTTGTCACTAATGAGCTATTGGGGTGCCTTGGGTGTGAGTGTTCCTTGTAGATGTCCCCTGAGGGCAAGGAGGGCAAGTGCCATGATCAGCCCATCACAAAGGGGGCCAGGGCCCAGAGCTCTGTCCTTGTAACATTCCTACAAGAGGCTGGTGTTGCCTGCCTGGTAGATCCTGTTTTCTCAGCTGGATCACCAAGGGCCCAGCTCAGGGCACACTGCCCTGAGTACTCCAGGTCACTGCTGAGGCAGAAGAGAACCACAGCACAGGTCCTGGTAGCCTTTAGAGGGCAAAGCAGTGCTTGCTTCTTTCACTTCCCATGGGGAAAGGAAGGGACTCACTTCCTAGGGTGGGAGGAAGGGGCAGGAAGCATGGCAAGAAGGGGCAAGAAGTGTGGCAGGAAGGCGCAGGAAGTGGAGCAGGAAGAGGCAGGAAGAGGCAGGAAGGGGCAGGAAGGGACAGGCTACTTGGCCCCCCAGTTTCCCCCAGAGAACTGATATGTGTCTCCAGAGAGCCAGCCTGGGGACCTTGCTGCAGAGGGAGCCCAGGGGAGGGCAGGGCGAGGTGGCAGGGCAGCAGCAGAGAGCCAGGGTCAGCCTGGCCCCGGGGGCCGTAGGGGGAAGCACAGAAGTCCACAGGCCCGGAGGGTGAAGGAGAATGGGGGAGAAAACAAGCCATGGACGTCTCTACTCCAACTCCACCAGGCACCGTGAGCCATGAGTCTAGCCCGAACTGGGGTTCACGGCAAAAGGCTGTGAAGACTATCTGGGATTTAAGTTTTAAAATCAATGAGACCCAGCCTTAAGATCCATGAGGGATGGTTTTCATAACCAAAAGGGACTAGAAAGTGACAGGATTCAGCTGAAAGCCCTCACCGGCACTAGCTGCATCATGGCCGAGTGGGGAGCAGGTTATCGGAAATGCTACCACTGTCTTTCTTATGGGCTCAATGGTGCACTCCCTCCTCCCCCCCAAAAAAGATAGGTCAGAAGTCCTAATCCCCCAGTATGTCAGGATATTTGGAAATAGGGTCATCACAGCTGTAAGTAGTAAAGGTGAGGTCACACTGCCCTAGGGTGGGCCCCTAATCCCATATGGCCAGTGTGCTTATGAGAAGACAGCGTGTGCAGACAGGGGCAGAAGCAGGGGGATGCAGCTGCAAGCCAACGGATCCCCAGAAATTGAAGAAACAAGAGAGGATTTCCTACAGATTTCGGGGGTAGCATGGCCCTGCCAACTCCTCGATTTTGGACGGCCAGCCTCCAGAGCTGTGAGAGAATAAAGCTCTGTGGTTCTAGCTGTCCAGTTTGTGGTAGCTAGCCAAGGACTGTTTCGTGGCTTATGTTCCACCTGCTACACAGTGATGCTCCCTTTCCCTCGCCCCACTGCAAGCATTTCTTCGCTCCAATGGTATGGACTTGGCTTGAACACACACAGCTTGAGGGGAGGCACACAGGCATATTTATATGGAAAGGCGGGGGTGTTCCTCTGGGGCTGGGGAACCTTGGGGCAGCCGTCCCTGAGAAAGTCACAGAATGCACTTTTCCCACCCAGGTTGAATATCCATTTGAAGGGAATTCATGACCATCACCGAGCTCTTTGTAAACCCCCTGTGTTGGCTTTATCCAAAAAAGGGGTCCTTAAAGATGAGGAAGGGTCAGCATGAACTTGAGGGCAGAGGGCCCCTGGGAAGGAAGTGTTGGATTGGTATGTCGCTCACCCCGAACAGGGATGGGGAGAGGAACCCCACGGGGCTTCTGCCAGGATGTGAGCAAAGGTGCCCTCGCTGTGAGAACGTCTGAGGAGTTCCCGAAGCTTTTTAGTTCCCCTGAAGCTGCCCTGATGTCCAAACAGGCTCTCTCAGTCCCAAACAAGGCAAGGAAACTCACATCCCCAATGTCCCATGAAGTCCTGAGCCCTCCCTCAAATTTCTGCAAATTCCCAACAGGGGTCTCCTCTGTGGACCCAACGCTCTCTGTCTCCGGGCAGTCATCCTTCTACTTCTCTGTCTCTCCTCCACCTCGATACGGGCACAGAGCTCAGTGTTTCTACCAGTTTCTAGGCAGATGGGGCCACTCTGAGTGCATTTTGAGAATTTAGAAAGTTCACTCAAAGATCAGGGTGGAAGTCAGAGGGAGTGGATCACAGGGAGCTCTGCACACCCTCTGACCTCCTCTTTTTCCTCTCTGTAGATTAACTGACAGATTCCTCCCTGATCTGAACATAAAGCAGTTCCGCACACACCCAACGTCCCTGCATCTGTCGGGAACATTTGTCAGAGTAGATGTGTAACTAATTCAGTAGATGTGCTTTTTGTCAAACGAATTCAGTTTCAGGTGGGCTTCAGGTGCCACCTCAATATGTATTTATTTGTTGCTTGTGTTACTTCTGAAGACGGGAGAAAACGTCTTTAAGGAAAAAAAAAAAAAAGAAAGACTTTAGGCTTTGTCTTTGAGACTCCAGAAGAGGGCTAGGGTGTCCTGGCCAACTGTGTCCCATCTCTCAGCCCCTGTGGGGCGGGAGCCAAACCAACCCTGGGAAACAGTCACCTTAAAGAAGAGGCAGGTAAGGAGGCCAAGGCTCCGGGTCCAACCAGAAGGTAGAGCTCAAGATAAAAGCCAGCCTGGCTTTGAAGATCACAAAGACTCCAGAAAGGGTCCTAAGCAGGGAAGGCGCCATGGAGAGCTGCCATGCCAGTGGGCTGAGCCCGGGTCTCCCCACACTCTGTGATAGAGCAGTCTTCCCCTCCCCTGGAAACAGAAGAGTGGTGGGCGGGCAGGGCCCCATTGGTGGGCTGGGCCCCATTCCCCTGGCCTGGGGTCCTCGTGACAGCAGGTATTATGGAAACAAGATAGCCAGCAACACCAAACCCATGACACTTTCAATATACTTTATTAAAAAGTTTCTTTGTATAAATTTCCTAAAATTTTTAAAATTAAAATTAAACACCCTCCCCAACCCGGCACAAAAAAAAAAAAAAAAAAAAAAAAAAAAAAAAACCACAACATTAGAGGAATGCCAAAAATATTCTCTATTATGACTTTTTTTCATCCTTTAATGAAGGCATTGGTCCCACAACAGTGCACAAAGATTAAGGGATTTTGCTTCCTTCTAACTAGATCATTTGTTAGAGGCTTTAGAAAAGGAAAATTAGCTTGAAATCTAATCTAGGAAATTGGAGGGGGGAGTTAAAAAAAAAGTTGGACTCTTGTTTCTTCACCTTACAAGGCTTTCCATCTAAAGTCATGCTTACTGAAGAGGGAAGAAATGAACCAAGCAGAAGTATATAGATAGCGGTGAAATGTGGAGTTCTATCCTGGACCTTACACTTGCCCAAGAGAGGCAGAGTGTGAGAGTCCAGGGGGTGTATGAGTTTATAGAAATGTTCACATAAACACCAGCAGTGGATAACTATTACACAACGTTCGAAGTATACGATATGACTGCCCGGAGACAGAGAGCGTTGGGTCCACAGACACATTTAGCACCATATTGAAAGATCATGCGGCAGAACGTTCCTCCCAAGTTCGAGTGTAAATCAAAGCAGGAAATGGAACAGTGTGAGGATGTCTACACCCAGAGCTTCTACAGAGACGACTTGCAACGGCTGACTCCTTCTTCTTCAAGAGGTATGTGCTGCTGGTCGGCCACGCTTAGGTCCCCAGGGCAGCAATGACTCCGGGGTTGACGAGCGCTGAGCATTGATGGAGGGGCGGGCGGGGGAGGGCGGGAAAGGAGTACAGGGGAAAAGTCACGTTACTGACCAAGAAGGACACTGGGTTTCTCACGAAAACCGTCCCACGGACTCTGTTTTTCCTCCCTAACCTCGCTTTTCTGTTGACTGCCTTTCATGGCTTCCCTAGCGGTCCCTGGCCCCGGGTTTGGGGCCGTGTGTGCAATCCGAGCCCCTTCACTGCCTTGCCAGGCCCCAGGGCCTTTGTGCACACCACGCTCGCCCCGTTCTGGCTCTGGCTGGGCTCTCCTATCTGCAGTCGAATTGGCCAACATCATGCATATAGTGGGTAGCCCCAGTGTCAACACAGAGGAAGCGTAATTATTTAAAGATGAAGAGGGAGGAGTAGTTGGGTGTGTGTTTCCTCATTGGCAAGAATCCAGGTATACAAGTGTGTTTTTAGGAAATTACAATAATTCAGAAAATGAATTCCCTGTGTTTTATTTGAATTACCTTCCTTATCTAAGATACCACCCACCTTCTCTGTCATAAGCTCTCATAATCATTGTCTTTCAAACATCTTCACAAGATGAATAACTGGCCTGGATCTCTTCTCTGATTTGCAAAAGCCACAAACCCAAAAGAACCCTCAGTCACTTACCAGGAGCGCAAACCATTTCACATTCTTTCTGTGAATTAAATCTGTTTTCGTTACCGCTGCAGCCTCCATACCAGAATCTCATGCAGCTTTTGGTCTCCACATCGTAGTACCATTTTAAGATGAATTTCCTGCAAGTTCCTTCTTCTTTGGGCAACTTGCATATATCTTTAATAACAGGATGAGAAAAGAGCATTCAGTAGGACACCCGAGGGACTCTGCCCCCAGTGCTTGGGGCTGAAGGTCTCGACACAAGAGCAAAGAGGAGGGTTTGGAGGAGGGAAACCCTCTTAGCCTCCCCAGGCCCCTGCCTCCACCCCCTGGCTATGGGATGCACGTGATTCTCACCCACGGCAAGAATACAATGACCTTGATGGAAAGACCTCGCCAACTTCCCCTGGGATATTAAATGCAAGCCATCATTATTGAATAATTTCAGATGAAATGAACTGTGTTGTCCCTTTCCAGTCATGGGGCCATTTGCCTTCCAGTTCCTTCGATAGTAAAGCCCCATTGAAGAAACTACGTCTTAATAAAACTATGTCGTTTTCTACTCCTCTGCAAAATAGCAACTACGTTCTGTCAGAATATAGTTAAAAAATGAGGCCATACATTGCACAAGCCAAACAGATGTGAAATAAAAGTTAAAGTGGAAAAGAAAATTCCTTTTTGAGTGTGTGCATTTGTGTGCACACGTGTGTGTGTGTGAGTGTGTGTAGCTGAGGGCCTTCGAGAGCGGCCAAATTAAACAAGTAAGTAAAAGAAGTGTTACCACTAATCTAAAACCCACAATGGCAAAGATGTCACAGAGCAAAGCTGTTTTGAAGACACAGAAGCATTCTTTTTCCAGTTAAGGAAGTTTATGTTTTAAATGCATACTTCTGATGCAGCCCAGCTGCAAAGTAAAAGCTACACTCTCTCCCTGATGCCTGGAAAGAAAAGTTTACAGCCCTTCCACAGTAAAACATCTGTTTACAGAGTTTTCTGGCAAACTCCAGATCATGCTGAGAAAGAGAGGCATTACTGTCAACCATTATCCGAAAGTTTGAAAACTGTAAACCTTCCTTTGACCAAAGTCCCTGGAGTGGACGATGCTACACATTTATGGGAGTAGCCAACATGCCCGAGTCACGGGGCCCTCCCCCTGCAGGGCTGACTCTCCATGGGCCTCTGCCCCCACCCCCGTTGAGTTGCTCACAGCTGCAGAGGTTGTGAGCATCTGCAGTTCTGATTGCACCAAGAAATAAAAGGGAAACCAAAGTCTTGGGTTAGAGAACCAAAGCTTGGGTGAACTATCATGGACCAGACTCAGAGGTACACAGGATTGAGGCTCAGAATTGGCCTAAAACCCTCCCTGATCACATGGGGAGGCCATTACCCAGGCACAAAGACTGGGGGCTCCACAGGATCCCCTAACTGCAAACCCTCTCAGAGGCCCAGAAAGCCAGAAAGCCCTAGGAAGAACCAATGAAGCCAGAATAAAATGATGACAATTTACGAAAACAACTCTTTTTTCCTCTCAAATGTGCCAACAACTGAAAGAGAATGCCTGGCTTTCAAGAAATGTCATGCAGGGGACAGTACGAGGCAAAATGATTCAACCACCAAAACTCTCTCCTCGTTTGCTGATGGACTCCCCATTTAGTGGGAAGCTCAGACCAAATAGTAGCCTAGCCCCCTCTCCTTTCTTCCCCCCAACACCCCCCACACGGCTCATGTTCGTTCCATCTTTGTTCCAAATGCTCCCAGTGCCCACTCCCCCATGCTCTCTTAAAACGGACACGGGAAGTCCTCCCAGACCCGAGGACACACAGCCTGAGGCGGCCCTGTAGAAGGACACTCTGCTCCCTGACTGGCTGGCTTTTCCGGCTCCCTAGGATTTGCACCCTAACTGTCCAGCCCCAGACTATTGCTCTTGCATCCCACACCCTATATGCCAGTGAGGGTCGCTGCTAAGACCCCATAGCGCTTCTCAAGGTGACACAGGGCGCTGGCACTGTGGGCCCCCAGATATTTGGTAGACCAAGAGAAACATATTCACGAGGGCCCCACACTGTTAAAAGACCAAAACGTGGGAGTCTTCATTTTTAAGCATGAAAATGGGAGGTCTGGTCCTTAAGAAGCCTGTACTTTTAAATTCCCATCATCTTGGTTTCTGAGACGTGCCATGCAGACTGGACTCACCCATGCTGTGTCTATGCTGAAATAACCATTTAAAAGACACAAAAATAAAAATGTCTTGTGTCCAGAGAGATGTGGTTGGAAGGACCTCATTGAGCTTCTCCCCAGAACAAGTCTTTGGACACAACAGTCGCTCATGTGCTCACTCCAAAATGAGTTCGCCCCTTCAGGCACAGCCTGGAGGGAGCCTGGGGTCCTCTTTGACCTGAGAGGAGGTTCTGGTTGCATGTGTACCCATTTTCTCCTCCTTACATTGAGAACCCAAGAGGAGCCGAAAGGACAGTAGGAGTAAAAGTTATCAATAACATCTCCTGATTCACTTTCGCCCGGAATAACAACGTCAATACGTTTCATCTTAAAAGACAGACTTGAGGGGCTGCCCGATTCCGATCACCATCTGGTGAAACTTTCTGGTGAAGCAGTGACTGGTCACTGGGCATCAGTGAGCATCCGACCACAAGAGGAAATGGACACCAGCACAAAGTCTAGAAAACCCTGCCAGGGAATCCCAGCTGTTCACGGAAGCTACAGGAGCCAACCTAGGAATCCTAAAACAGAATCATGGGGTGCAAGGCGCCCCAAGAAACACTGTCCATTTTTGTAACAATGACATGTGCATGTTCACACGTGTGCGTGCACGCCCATGCATCACATTCATGCAAAAAATCAGGAGGGATATTCATTGGGTCGTTCATGGTGGCCATCAGCGCTGCAACCATGGAGTGACGTTTTCTTATGCTTTCCTGTATGTTCTGGATTCTCCACAATGAATACCTATGATATTACTCTTTGAAACAAAACACATTCCATTGGAAAATCTTGCCTTTTCTTTATAGCTTGAGATTTCTATAGTGTCTAAGGGCAGCATTTTAAAAGTTATCCGCTTGGATATTTTCCAAGCCAACAAGTGACTGGTATTTAAGTGCTTCCTTGAGCAAAACTGGTGTGTGTGATGGAGGGGCGGGTGTTTATGCTACAATTGTAAATATGTGTAACTATGCTCCTCGGCGATTTAATGGTTTCAAACACAAGAAGAAGGTTTAATAGACTTCAGATCCAGCATTGTTGATACGGAATCAGGTGCTTCCAGCCACGGAAGCAGGTATGATTTGCCTGAATGAGTGAATGCCCGAGTCAACATTTTGAGCCTTAATTGGCTCAAAAGGTACCAAGGAAATTTTTTGTATTTTATTTTGAATGTAGCTGTGGTTAAGGTTTTGGATCCTTTTTTTACATCTTGACCAATAGATTTTTATTTTTTAGGACTTTTTTATTTCACAATAAAAAAAAAAGTGCCAAATGCCCTGTGAGGCTCATCATAACCCAAACATTGCCATGATACATCCTCACGCAACAACAAACGCACAGCCTTGAAAAGGGCTATTTCTCTTCTACCAAGCAGGGAAAATTTTTATAGCTCTTTAATGGACCTCAATCTGTGAGATTAAGTTAGTTCTATAAATGACCATTAACATAAAGTCATCTATTTTCCCCATTATGCCACTTGGTGCTAGCCAGTATGATAGACTGGGACACAGCCAACCAAATACTGTATTTTGTCAAATCTAAAATATCTTAATTTCACTGTGCACTATTATTTTATATCCCCCTAAGTAGGACAAAACACTGTCAAAAGCCATGATACGTCATCAATTGTAAGTCACACTTCAATTTCAGAAGTTTTACAAGGGGAAAATAGTGAATCCTAGAATCAATAAAAGAAGTAAAACATTGAAGAACTTCCTTCAGAGCTATGTAATTGACTTACTAACACCTGCTCAAAGTGTTTATTTCTACAGATGGTTAATTTCTAGAATAAGTAAAAAAGAATGTTACACACTTGGTGAGTATCTGGGCGCCCTCTGCATTGAAACTTTTCTGCAATATGTATGGGACAAGCCAATAACTTAGGATTCTCTTTGTAATATTGGAAAAAATAAATTTTCTGAGAAAGAAGAATTGTGTGTTGTTTAGAAACTTCATGCATAGAGAGTATCTATCCAAGTCCTCTTTAGCCAAAACTGAGGACGAGAGAGAGAGAGATGTGCCAAAAACCTAAAACCAAAATTAGCAACTCTGTAGCAGTCCCAAAGCTGGCCGCAACAAAGTGGGCTACAAACATGCCTGGCCCAGTTTTAAAGGCTGTGAGAATTGCTGAAAGATTGGTTTAAGTGTTGCTAACTGCCCTCCTGGGCAGCAAATGCATCACAGAAAAGTGGATGTGATTCTTCTAGATCCTGAGAAAAGCGTAAAGTGGGATGGGATATTTTGGAATGTGGATTTGCTTTGTTTTGCTAAAGAAAATAAAAGTATTAACCATTTAAAACGGAATCATGCAATACTGCAAAGTTGGGAATCCTGAGTGGTGAGTAATGATGCCTTCAGTCTGTTACTGTAATCAACCTTCCCCTCAAACTCCATGCTGAACAGGGCCAGACCTCATTTGGGGGACAAATAATCCCCTCACTAGCCCCCTCCCAGTATGTGCCTGCGACAAACAAAGGAATGCCTGATAAATATCTGTTAAGCATAATTTCAAAATCGTCCAACATTAACCTATGCCAACAAAAAGTCAAGTTTTAAAACTGCTCGCTCTTCTTCCCCTCCATCAGATGACATGGACGGGGGACTTTTCATTTCATAGGGTTTTGCCCACAAATCCCTGCACAGATTCAAACACTGGTCACCATGTGTTCTAAATCCAAAGTGCTGAACTATAACCAAATACAGTTCCTTAAGGTAGAATCAAACCCCAGAGAATCTTTTATTCGTGGAGGTATAAAAAGGGCAAGGAAAAGACTCTAACATTTAATCCTGGGACAGGGACACATCTCTGTAACCACAAACCATGTTTCTAATTAACTGGTAATGCAGAAAATAGAAATTAAACTGCACTCGTGTCTACAGATAAAAACTAGCTTTTAAATTTAATTTTGCCTGCATTGTCTAGAAAATACATCTTTGGAGAAATACTGCATAGTATGGTAATCGATATTTGGATGCAAAATACACAAGCAACTACGGAGCATGAATACGGTTAGTATATTTTTAAGTTTCTTAATAAAGTGATTCGTTGTCACTCTTTTTCTACCTGCAAAAATATGAATATCATAGAAAAGTCTTTCTCCCTGGGGAAAATTCCTAAGATGACTTAATTATAGTGGGGAGGTGGGGAAGGGGGAGGAGGTTGGGAGAGAGAGAGGAAGCTCTCATCTCCTGATTCTGACTCCTGATTCCATTGTGAGGTTTAAACATTTTAAAGTAAATATCAAATTGATTTCCTTCAAAAAGAGTTCTCAAAAATGGCGTGTGGGTGTGTGCACGGGCACCTACGTATGTTCATTGAGCAAATGTAGATGACGGGCCTTCTCCAGCAAAGTGCTGTTTTGTTACTTCGGGACTAGGGGTAGTGATCAATTATGTAGGGTCTCGTTCTTGAGCACTGGGTGTTATACGCAACTGATGAATCACTGAACTCTCCCATCTGAAACTAATGATGTACTTACTATATGTTGGCTAATTGAATTTAAATTTTAAAAAAGCAAGTTATATCTTCACACTGACTTGAATCACTAGCTGGGAAATACACAGCTATGCACCTGCACACACGGGGAAGGGTTAAAGAATACCTCTAAGTTCTGGGCTTGAGGTTATGTAGTAACCACAGTGAAGGAGAAAGGTTAGAATCATCTGTATCTAACTACTTGTAGCCATGAAAGACTCACAAGCCCCGACAAAAACCCTTTTCTCTGCCACATGGTGAGAGGAGACCTAAGTGGTACAGGTCCGGATTAAAAGGACTTTCCTAACTCTGAACCTATGACTCAGTCTTAACAACAAACATAAGAGGCCAGCCAGATTCTTGTTTAAAGATTATGTTGTTTATATTAACTAAATACTGTTTATATATTTGTGTCCCTTCTGGACCACACATAAGAAAACCAGAAACATGCCCAAATCTCACCATGGAACTTACTCTTAGTCATTTTCTTTCAATGTAGCACTGGATTTGCAGGAATTTTGTATTTCCTACACTCTGTGAGGGGTAACGTTCCCAGCGAGCGGGAAACAAAGAGACAGAGTTTCAGTGACTTTGAAGTTAGAGTTTCATCTGTCCTGACCATATCTTTGGGGAAATCCTAGTGAGTTCTTTGAGCTTTGTCTGAGCTCAAGCACCATGCTGGGAACCCAGTCACCATGCAGGTGACTGAGGCAGGGAGCCGGAGTGGTTTAGAGCTACAGGTCCCCAGTGCAGGGCACAAAGGCTCATCCATGGTCTCCTGACGCAGGACTCAGAAGATTGCTTCTGTGCAGAAATCGAGGAGGCAGAAGAGACTTGGGTATCTTCTCCATCCCAAACCCTACTTCCCTTTGTGTTCGTTTAAGTTGAAAATTAGAACATTAAAAGTTTGTATAAAGTCTTTTTAAGCAATTCCTAACAAGTTCAAGTTTAATTACCCAGTCTACCTTGAATTCCTGAATCGTTCCCATAAATTTAGATCAAGAGAAGAGAATGTCTTGCTTTTCTGTCAATCTTTCCAATGGGAAGGCTGCAAGAGTTTGGAAAACACATGGCTGTCTCTACCACAGGCCGATTCCTAAACTTGTGTCCCAAGGCAAATTATTTTAAACCTTTTTCAGTTCTCTAAGTAATTCATTGGCTGAGAGTAATTACACATCTATGTTTATAATTCCACAATTCCTGTATTGACTTAGTTTCTTTCTAGTGACTCCTGACGCTGCATGTCAGGGTGGTTGGGGTTGAACTAAGGGATGATAGACAGATGGACACAGACATAGAGACATAGTATAGATACGCATACAGATATAGAAAATAAATACAGATGTACACACAGACATGGCTCCAGGGGAAGTCCATTGATGGAACAGAATGTTCTAGCAACAGAGAAGATTCTCTTCAGAAACAACTAAAAGAATCAAGAGGTCTCCCCCCCCCAGCTGGCCACAAAGGGATGGGTGTGTGGAGTCAGAAATCATCCAATTTTATGTAAACACAGATGGGATAGGATGCAGCCTCTACAGAAACGGTAAGATGGAGAAACAGACATCATTTTCAAAACTTACAGAGGAAAGAGCAAAATGAGGACTCCTCCAGAAAGGCTCAGAAAGCAGTGTTGGAGCTTCTGACAACTCAGTGCATACTGAGAAAGCACAGGGCTTTTAAACCCAGCACCAAAGCAGTGAGCTTCAGCAAATGCCTTTTATCAGAGTCAATTTCAGAAATAAACATTGTGAAGAGAAATGCCTTCCTCCTCCGGACAGCGGCCAGTACATCAAAGAATAAGGATATGTCCCCAGTGAGTGGAAACCTTTTGCTTTGGGGTCCATAATACCATATGTAAATGCCCACGGAATTTTGACTTTGGATATTACTGCCAACGTCTTTTTCAGAATACCCATAAGCCGAGCGTATCAACTGTATCGATAATCCGTTTCTCATGGGTGAACAATCTAAGCTCACGTTCCACTGAATGAGGGTTGAGGTCACACAGAGTCGCAGGGTCCCATTGCCCAGGAACAAAAGCATGTAAACAGTTGTCAGTTCCAGAAACAGGTGTAACTCGTCACTGATTGAAATGTGCACACCCTCGCGCTCAGGCACACAGACGGGGTCACGACAGACTAAGGCAGGGCGTGTGCTTAGGGAATTAGGACCAGAGCGTCCATCCCAGGGGTCACTTCCAAACCCACGTATTTCATGCGTTCTAATCTGTGTTGCTTTGTGTTCTTTTAAGCAGTTGTTATTAGATTAAGTCACTGAGGGAACGAGTCCTACGCTTCCAGCATCGCAAGCCACACATCAACTCCAACCCCAACAGGAGATACAGGAGAATCCGATCAACAGACACATGAATTCCCGGCTCTAGCCCCAAAGCAACTTCGAAGAGTCTGGTGACAGGAGAGGAAAGTGACCCATTTACAACTTGGACTATGCCGAAGAAGACCACACTGGGCCACAGATTGCCCATTGGGAACTTTCCCATAGAAGTCAGGCTTGCCTGAGAATTAGAACCCCAATGGACGACCCAGAATCCAGGTTTCAAAGGCTTGAGAATGTCTGGAAGGATGCTCTCTTAGTGCTGTTAACGGACCTAATACTCTCACAACTCACCTGTCTCACCACCAGCCACTGGTTCCGTGCTCACCATGAGATTGATGGTTGAACTAGAAGCCGACCTTGCTTGTGAAGGTGCAGGCTGAGTTTTCTCTATAAAAGAAAAACACGCAACTAGTCAGAAACACGGAAGCTAAAGGGCTTAGGAATTCTCAGGGACCGACGGCTCATGTAAGGGTGAGATCCGCAAAGTCTCTCCAGACACTACGGACGTCTGTCGTCTGCAGGTTCCGCTCATCTCAACAAGCAAATGGAGGAAATCTCTGAACATTTCCCACATAACCGCTTCTGCTTCCATCCATGAAAATGGAGCCCTGGAGTTGAATGGTCTTTGCACTCATGTCTTCATGGATTACATGGTGACTGCTGGGATTTCCCTTTCCTCAGGCAGAATTCCTTGATCTGAGTTACACTGGCCCACACAGAAAGGAATGTGGGCCCCCTCCGCATCCCAGGAGCAACATGGGTCAAGAAGAAGGGGAGGTAGGGGAATCTGGGAAAACTTTAAAAGATCAGGGGTGTGAGTAATTAACAGGGACTGGAATGCATGCAAGAGTAGGTCTCGGGCCTCAGGGCCACGGAGGAGCCAGGGGGACAATGGGCCACGGAGGGCAGAGCCAGGGAAGGCAGAGCTCCAGCATGGTAGACCAGGGAGGGGAGCGCTGAGGCCCTTCGCACGGTGGTTGTGGACGTCCCCTGGCCTTGGGCCGGTAAGACTGCCCGGACTCGGTTACCCTCTGAGGAGCCAGTGAGTCTTGGTGGTATTTTCTGCTCACTGAACGTGGAGACATACTTCAGAAACATGGTCGTGGTGGGCAGTCGAGACCCCGGCCAGGTTCCGTGGACCTATTTCTTTCTCTCAGAGCAGGGGCTGCCCTCGGGCCAGATGGATCGGGCTTCCTCCATGAAGTATCCCAGGACCCCAAGGGCAGGGCAAGAGTTCCCAAGGAATCCAGTCTTCCGCTGCGTCAATTTCTGAGACTGGGCATCACCCAAACACACCCGGGATTTGTTCTTTTTTTTTTTTTTTTTAAGATTTTATTTATTTATTTGAGAGAGAGAGAGAGAGCACATGAGAGGGGGGAGGGCCAGAGGGAGAAGCAGACTCCCTGCCGAGCAGGGAGCCCGATGCGGGACTCGATCCCGGGACTCCAGGATCATGACCTGAGCCGAAGACAGTCGCTTAACCGACTGAGCCACCCAGGCGCCCCACCCGGGATTTGTTCTAACCTTGTTGTTTCAGATTCAATGAATCGGGATCGTTCCCTTTACGGCCTGCTTGAGGTTGTGCGTGGAACTCGGGGACCGACTGTTCGGGGCTGACCGTGTACTCACTTGTGCTGAAACTTCCTTGGTAGGCGGCTCTGACCTGTGACTTCAAGTGGCAGACCACGGCCACGTGGTATGTGTGCCCGGCGAGCAGGCCCCCGACGGTGCGCTCCGTCACCGACAGGTTCTGCCGCAGCACCAGGGACTGGTCGTGGGCCGAGGTGATGGTGAGGTCATACAAGTAAGGGCTGGGGGGCTCGGGCCTCTCCCAGTGGAGTCGGGCGCTGTTCTCGGTGACGTCGGACACCTGGACCTCTCGGGATGCCTTCACTGGAAGACAGGTGGAGCAGAGCGCAGAGATAAAGCTGAAAACCCTACATGACTGTGACCCACGGGCAACAGACAGCAACAGAAAGAGATGAAGCAGCACGCAGCGGAGTGGAAATTTAGGTGAGCGGGGCACGAGTTTCTTGTTCGAGCTCCCAAGAATATTAGTCTCGGAAGCTACCAACATCCATGGAATGTGGAATGCATCATCTCATTATTTCTCAGCAAGGTACAAAACGATTTCTCTTCTATTGAGACTCACCCCTGTTCGGGAGAGGCTTTGACAATACACGGGAAAGCATTCAAGATGGAATGAGCTCCATCATTTAAAATGCATGAGGTCAGGAAACTTTAGGACGTGACAGGAAATTCTTTTAAAGGAATCCCTGCTCTGGGTCTCAGGAAGCCCACCTGCCCTCATATCGAATTCCGTCTGGAAGGTGTTTTCCCCACGGACAGTATTAGCACATATTCAGTCTGGGGGGATGGGGGGAAGGCTGACTGTCCAGGCTCTGACCTGCCAGTCGGCTCACGGAACACCCCACTATCACCACAGCGCAGCCTGGGGCCTCTTTCCAATGGGAACGTGCTTCCCCCCACCCACCCCGAGGCAGGGTTCGGGGCTTGGCCTGAGCAGTGGAGGAAAGAGGCAGCAGAGGGTGGGAGGCTCACTCCACCTGTTCTTTCTGTGGAGCTCATGAGCCTCAAAGAGGAAAGAGAAAAACTGCTAACAGAAAAAAAAAAAAGCAATGTTTTGACAATCACATGCTCTGACCAGCACCTTCTCAAATGCATCATCTAGAGGTACCATTCCTGCAACAATGACTGCATTTCATTCGCTTTATAAACAGGCTTCAGGGGGCATGCTCTGAACACAGGAAATGAGGCTGTCCCAAGCTGGCAGCCCTGAGCGTGCTTTCTTACCCGCCGGCTTAGCAGTGGCCGGCTTGGTGGTGGCCGGTTTGGCTGCCTGGAGCTTGGGGGCCTCGGCCTTGGCGGCCACTGGTCTGGCTGCAGTGGGGGGTCTTACAGCAGCTGGCTTCGTGGCCACCGGCTTCACGGCCACTGCAGGTCTGACCGTGGCCGTCTTGGTGGCCTCAGGCTTGGTGGCCAAGGGCCTCGTGGCCACGGGTCTCGAAGCGGCTGGTTTGGGCGGGGCTGGCTTTGCTGCAGCCGGCTTTGAGGCTGACAGATTTACCACAGTCACCGGTTTGGTCGTGGTGGTCACTGGTTTGGTCGTGGTGGTCACCGGTTTGGTCGTGGTGGTCACCGGTTTGGTCGTGGTGGTCACCGATTTGGTCGTGGTCACTAGTTTGGATGTAGGACTTGAAGTAACATTATTTGGGATGTTTCTGTTAAAACAAATTAAATATTGTTTCAATCCATACTTATTTTCGCCTGCCCTCTAGAATTTACAAAAACATGGTTCCCGTGAGCTATGTGAACTTTGCTACTTTATCAAAATGCATGCAGTAGTTTTTATATTTTACATATAGTATTGCATGCATTAAATTCCTTCCTTTTAGAATCTGTGCCACAGAAAAGATATTGAAACGCTATGTATAAGGTAATAGAATCATTAAAAATAACGTCTGTACTGTACTATGAATACATCTGACATCTTATTTTTAATTTATAAAATTGTTATTATCATTAGCAATAATAAAATAATACTAGAACAATGTCCTAATTTTTAAAAATTAACCAACTGAAGCATACACACCAAAAATTAAATAAAACCAGTTAATAGCTACTCCCATTCTAAGAAAGTCTCCACTCAACAAAATGCTATGTTGAACTCCAAATGATTAAGTCAGCATGTTACTTTCCCTCCCAGAGCTTACTGTGTATATTTATTTGCCTTAATTTGGGGGTGTGGGGTGGGGTTTTTTTTCACAATTTCTTGATCTATTATGGATCCCTAAAAAACACAACCACATAATCAGACGAAACAGCCCAGAGCCGGGCATCCTCCGCTCGTTGCCCAGAGACGGACACTCACTGACTCATCGGTCTGCCCCTGCTCTAAGACACAAGCAGCGTAGGTTCAAGGTGATGCCCTACGACTTCAAACACTAGGTTATAGCTATAGTTCATTCTGTTTTCCTGACGATAAGGCGGAGGACGGTTCGGGGAGTGTTTGGGAGAAATCACAGAGATAACTAAGGCCAGGAAAAGAGCGCCCTGGACCGGGACGAAGCAGGACACAGCTCACAGCATCAGTGGCGACGGCCAGTCTGCTCTGCGGAGCGTGGAGCCCGCCCTCCAAGGACAAGGACAAGAGCTGGAGGACTTCAGGGCTGAGAGAGGGAGGCGGGCTCTCTGTCCCCACCGTGGAGGTCAGCCGGGACTACGGCACATACTCGTTTGTCAAGGATCATCCACGTCCAAGTCTCCTCTGGGTGTTATGGTCGGAACCCTCTCCCCCCCAGAAAGCATGACGGTCCGTGGCACTCCCCGGAGGGGCACAGATTGCTGGCACGTTGCCTGGGCTCAGTTCTAGCCACCATGTCCCCGTCACCTTGCCCTCCGTCACACGGCCACGCACCCCGCTTCTCCACGCCTGGAGCTGGTACCACAGATGGAGCCGGGCCAGCATCCCCGTGGGTACAAGCCCCCCGGCCCCCACCTCTCGTTAGCCTTCCTAGTGGAACGCGCACGTTGCCTCCCAGTGTCACCACCAGAATCTGTGCTATCGTAACACTAATCATTTTAAGCTTTAGAGCCCATGTTTTGCTTAATGTAGTCACTCCTTCTGTAGGAGATCACTTCATACCAGGTGCAGTAGACTGTTTCAACACATGGCCCCAATTTCCCACCCTCTCCCTTCCTGTGCCCTCAAGATGTGATGTGACAGGGCCCCCCGTTGAGTCGAGCCCCCAACTCTTGAATCGAGACTGGCTGCGCTGTTGGACATCCGTTGGCCATCCGTTGGCCAAAGGAATGTGGCAGAAGTACCAGTGTGCTGGTTCCAGCCCAGGCCTCAAGAGGCTCAGGCCCTCTGACTTCTCTCGTGGAACCCTGCCCACTGACCTGGGAGCAAACCCCCAACCTTGCCTCCTGGAGAAGGAGAGGCCACGTGGAGCAGAGGGGAGCCAACCGGCCGAGACCATCCTGACCCCCAAGCACAGTGGCTGGGAAACTGACCACAGACAAAGACGTGAGGCCAGCCAAGGCCAGAGGGCCACCCAGCTGAGCCCAAGCAAAGCTTGCTAACCCACCGAACTGCGGATTAAATAAATAGCTGCTTTCAGCCACTAAATTTCGAGGGTTTGCTCCGCAACAAAAGCAAATGGATACAACAGATTGAAAAGAATGCCCCACATGACATTCTGGAAGTCACATTTTCTGGATTTCAATGTCTTTACCCAAAAAGTTAGGCATTGTCTGGAGGACCTCTGCATTCTTTCTACACTTTTTGGACTTTTGAAGACAATTATTACAATACTTACAAATGTTTGTGACCAAACTTCACAGGATTCTTAATTGACAGTTGGCCCCCTTGGAACCAATCACACTGTTTCCTGATATCTGGGGACAAGTAAAAAGCATTTTCACCTGGAGAGAAACAGAAAAAAAAAAATTTTTTTTTTTAAGATTGTATTTATTTATCTGGCAGAGAGAGAGAGAGATGCACAAGCAGGGGGAGGGGCAGAAGGAGAGGGAGAAGCAGACTCCCCACTGAGCAGGGAGCCCGATGCGGGGTTCGATCCCAGGACCCCCGGATCATGACCCATGCCGAAGGCAGATGCTTAACCGACTGAGCCACCCAGGTGCCCCAGAAAAAAAAAAAATTAAATGCACGTTAATCCCATGCAAATTAAAATTAATCTGCTAATGAGTTAAAAGGATTACACAGCAGGTAGTCAGTCCATAAATATTTGTTAAATTAATTCATTCCTCCAGACAAGCTATGTCTAGTAAATTTAAACATTAAGCACCATGGTACTTGACCCATAAAATATCTCAAGCCAAAATCTTCTCTTTGGCAATATTTGGGTGATCGGGTTGAAGAAAATATTTACTCCGTGGAAGGGGGGAGAAAGGAATAGAAGAGAAATCAAGCACAGAGTTGAACAAGTTCCGAGCTCTTGAACATCAAATTGTAACCAAATTACTTCTAATGTTTTCTCAATGTTGTGCTTAATAAAACTTTTGTTTTTAGTCTTCGCAAGTAGTGACGGTGGCCCCGGGGTGAACTTGCTGACTCACCTTTGCTTCACATTTTTTCTCTAACACTTGCGAGGGACAGGCCTTTGCAAATGTGAACACGGTTTTCATGGACCTCGCCTTTCCCTTGAATAACAAACTCTCTGTACATGCATGTTTGTTCCTACTTTCTACAGCTCCCTCAGTAGTTAGATACTCTCCTGTGCTGACCTGGGGCTGGCTGTGTACTGTGCCAGGCCCGGGAGCGTAGGGTGAACGATGCACCTCCTCACGGACCATCCAGTCTACCGGGACCGCAGACCACAAAGGAATAACCAGCAGGCCACAGAAAAGATACGGTAAATAGTGTCCAGATTAAGGATGACAAAGCCTTGGGAGTGGGGAGCATCCACGGTGAGCAGGGGCAGCTAGGGATATGCTTTGAAGATGAATGTGGGTTTGCCGCTAAAGTGGGGAGGAGATTCACATCAGCAAAGACCCAGAAGTTTCCAAGTGTGGGGTTGGTGGCTAAGCCCAGATCAACACAACTCCTTCGAGGAGCTTCCCCACTTACTGTGTCATGCATAATAAATGCGCACTTGATCCACTGTTCACTCTCAGGGACACAGGGTCAATGGCTGGGAGATGCCAGTCAAATTTGGTTGAATAAGTGAGTGAACAAGGACAGGATTTCCTTCTGTTGTGTTCACTGCCATCCCTGGCTCCCAAAGGGTGTCTGGAACACCCTTTAGGGCAGGTGTCAATACATATGTGTTGAATGACGAACAAGTCAACATCAGCATACTAGACGACTTTTCTGCGGCCCATGTCCCAGAGAGCCCGAGGCTACGGGCTGTCAGAAAGCCCCGGCCCAGCCCACACTGTCCGATGTAGGACTTACTGCTCACGAAGGATGGTAACAACCTCCCAAAGCGCATCAGAGGCTCCTCGTTGAGCTCAGTCGACTTATCCAATAGTTTGAAGAAGACGTCGTTCGGCTCACTGGCGAAGCTGTACACCTCCCTGACGTTCACCTTCCTGCCAATGCCCAGAATCACGAAGAAGTAACCCTTGCATTTGGCCTGCAAGATGACTCTCTGGGCCTCTTCCAGCTGCTCCTTTTCCACCTCACCTGTCAGCATCAGAACCATGATTTTCAGGTCCCGTGGGCTGGGGGCACTTTCAAAGACATTCTCTATGGTGTATTCAATGGCGCTGCCCAGGTCCCTGGTCCCCTGCAGCTGTGTCATTCTGCTGTTGAGAAAGTCCACCAGCTTCTCCCTGGAGCCATAGTCAGTCAGGGAGAATTCCACCTTCACGGGCGGCACGCTGGCGTTCCCTACGGCCTCGTAGGGCGCATGCTGCACAACGGCCACCCTGGTCAAGTGCTGGGAGGCCATGGGGTCTGGGCTCAGGTCCAGCTGTCTGACCAGGTACCCTATGTACTTCCTCATCTCGTTGAACTGGAACAGAGTGGTGGACTCAGAGCTATCTAAGATGAAAGCCATGTCGATGTCCACATCGCTGCCCGCCGCTCGCCTGTCCCTGAAGGCAGGCCTCCAGGTGCCAAATCCACAGGATGGGTCAATGTTGCAGATGTCTAGAAAGAAGCATGGGAGCCCATTTATTCTGTGACTCCCACAGCAAGATAATTGTACGTCAGTGTGCTGGGAGTCAGGAGTAATTAAAATCATCGCATAATATAGAAGCCTCTTTATAGTTTGCTGCCATTTTGTGGCCAGATTTCAGTTCTCATCACCTAACACTAAATGAAACAAATCAGGAAGCTAAAGTCCTTGTTAGTATACTATGACACTGGCATTAGAAGAAGAGGAAGAGGAGGAGGAGGAAGAAGGAAAAGAAGGAGAAGGAGAAGAAGAAGAAGAAAGAGGAGGAGGAGACAGAGGAGAAGAAGGAGGAGAGGAATGGGAGGAGGGGGAGGACACAGAGGAAGAAAGGGGAGGGGGAGGAGGGGGGAGAAGAAGAAGAAGAAAAAAGAAAGAGAAAAGAAGAGGAGAGAAGAGGAGAGGAAAGGAAAGGAAATTATTTCTTTGCCACTCTTTGAAGAAATGTGTTCCAGAAAGTCACAAAGATAAATAATTGAAATCTGGACTCCAAGGTCAAAATGTAAGCAGAGCCTCCTTTCTCCTTTATCTCCGATGAAATGAATCCTTCCCTATCAAAGAGAAGCTCTGTTTGAGGGGTTCCCCTTTAAATATGGAAGCTACTTACATAGGAATTACACTGATAAATGTGAGGCTTTTTGATTCTTCCTTTAACTCAAGCCCTTTCTATGGATAGAGACCATTCATTCAAATGTCGCTCTATGCAATAGTATAGTATGTTTTGTAACAGATATTCCTGTTAGAGAAGCACCTTACCCAGGCAAACATGACACGTCAGGATGTTCTTCAGGAAGTCCGTGAGGTCCCTCCTAGCGGGCAGGACGAGCACATGCCCCACCGCTGTGTTATTGATCTGGTTGAAACAAAAGGAAATGCTCGGTAGGAGTGTCCATGGTAAGTAACTACTTGAAAACGTAGCTGAGGAAGAGTCACATCAGAAAAATAAACACCCCAACAGATCAGCATCCTCTCAGGGGTTTTCTCGGTAGGGTTGGGGAGGATGCACTGAGCTTAATAGGACAACACAGCTTTTCTTCTGTGGAGATGAGCTGCAGATCAAATCCCACTCCTGCACTTTCTGCTGGGCCTCGAGGAAAATTATTTAACCTGCCTGGGGTCCAATTTCCTCAGCTGCAAAACAGGGATAGTGGTAAACTCCCCATGTCTAATTTGATAAGGCACGTAAAGTGCCTGGGCTAGCCTCTAGGAAATAGTGGGCACTTCGGTAGTATGGTCATTGTCAGCAACAATTCCAGCCCCTGACAAACGTCAGCTCCATCCTCCCCTGCTCTCCCAGGTACAGAAAGGGATTTAACGGCAAGGCAAGTATTAAAATCACTTCTAGAAGATTCAGGAAGCCCTGCTCATCATCATGGCACTTAGCACACCGTCACTAAGGAGTCATTTAGTGAATAATTGAATTCAATTAATGGATGATTAATTGACTTCTCCAACTTGCTGAAAGAGTGCTGTCAAGAGCCATGTGGTTCTGGGTCCCTCAGCCCCTGTGAGGGAAAATGTACATAAATGAGCGCCTTACGAGGGTAGACAGCTAGCAGCCCCAGCTGGCTTCCCAAGCTCAGGGCTCTGGGCTCCAGTTGGCCTGTGGTTTAGCAGAAGAAGCCCCGAGAGATGACACCAGTGACCAGCCTGCCCTTTGCTGACATAGGCAGTGGTAAGACCATAGAATCCACAGTCTGGAAGGGAAGATGCTAGAGACCATCCTGCCCCACCCCGCCTTTCACAGGGGAGAAACCTAAGATCCAGACGGGTTAAGTGACGTGACCGTGTTACTTGCAGTGACTTGAAGCCAGAAAGTGGGGGTCGGGGGGGCACTGGAACTAGGGCTCTTTCCCATCATGCCCACCGCCCACTCGTCTTGAGCAATGCCGCTGGAATTGGCCAGGAATAAATATTGATTGAGTAGCCAATTAGTATAGTGATTATTATATATGGCATTATAACAATTAAACAAGCTATGTAAGCAAATGATAAGGGAGCACTTCACAGCTTCTCAGCGAAGGCTGAGCCTTAGCTGCCATCCTGGCTGAGGAAAGGTTTGAAGAGGGGTATAGATGGGGTGCTGGGGTCATTGATGCTGGGGGAGGGGGTTCTTCACTAGGAGACTGTAGGCCTCAGGGTCAGCCCTGGGGGATTCTCCTCCAGCAGGTGAGGATGGACTCAGTGGGAATAAATCACAAGCAACTGGCTGTCACCCTGGAGCCAGTCACCCGGCTATCCTGGAAATCTCACTCGAGTAAATCACCAATCACAACAGCCTCACCCGGGGGCTTTAGGAAACTCCGGCATGAACTCATCAAGGAGGCACGATGGGCCTGGGAACCTGCCCAGAGCCCAAGAAGAGAGTGAGGTGCCAACGACGCCCACAGGGCACAGACCTGCAAGGCGTTGATGAGCTGCCGGTCCTCCTGGCTCGTGAGGAACAAGGGTGTGATCCCTGCATCCGAAAGCTTCAGCACAGCCTCCCTGAGCTGCGGGGACGCCCTCGTGGGCTTATTGCTGAAGAAAACAGCCACTTTCCTCATCAGGAATCCGTTCCTCACACGCTTAAACGTGTTTCTGGCCACAAAGGACATGGCCATTTCCAGATTCTGTTGCTTGGATGTCAGAGCCACCTGGAGGTTCTTGATCTTGTCCAGGAGGAGCGACTTCTTCTTGGAGTCGGCAAACCGGATCTCCGTGGTCACCTCGTTGTTGTAGGTGACCACGGCCACGCGCGCCCCACGTGGGCAGTTGCTCTCAGCAATGGTCAGGTCGCCCACAATCTTCAGGAGCACGTCCCTCATCCGGCTAAATATGTCTTGAGTGACCCCCTCCGAGGTGTCTAAAGCAAAGGCCAGCTCCGTTGGGAAGACAGGGCATTCCAGGGGTCCTGCGGGAAGTGGCGGGTTTTCAAAGACAAATTTTACTTACTGGAAAAGGGGCTCTTCTTTCCGCAGGAGGAAGTCAAAGGGCTGAAATCAACTTACCATAGCAGCAAGCTACGAAAGAAACAGAGAGAGGAGTGAAACATGTTTACTATGTGAGAATTTCAAACGTAAAAACAGAAGGGTGTCACAGACAGGAGAGAATCGTGTACTTACGACATTTATCTTTGATGCTCTGGACAAGTGCACATTGCTTTAAAAGAAAAGGAAAGAAGTGTGAGGGGCAGTGGACAAAAGGCTTACAGTGCAATGACTGGAGCTGTGCACATGCAACTTACATCCATGGAGTCCCCTCTGTTGCCTCTGGGACCCTGCGGAACAAGGAGAGAGAGAATGAGAAGCTGGACAGACAGGCAGAACCACCAATGCGAAGGAACCACCCTCAGCCCCCAGAAACACGACAGAGGAAGCAAAGGTGGTCCTCAGATGACCTTGATCATTTTCAGGCTCTCCCTATAAATTTGATTTTACTGCTCAAGGAACAAAAGAGAGACAATTTTGAGGGCAAAAATGTTTCCCTTGTGGGCGCCTGGGTGACTCAGTTGGTTGAGCGACTACCTTCGGCTCAGGTCGTGATCCCAGGGTCCTGGGATCGAGTCCCACATTGGGCTCCCCCTGCTCTGTGGGGAGCCTGCTTCTCCCTCTGCCCCTTCCTGCCATTCCCCCTGCTTGTGCTCTCTCTCTCTCTCTTTTTCTCTGTGTCAAATAAATAAAATCTTAAAAAAAAAATCTTCCCCTTGCAAGATAAGTAGCTCCACACTTTGGAAACCTGGGAGTTCATGACTAATCAAAGGGATCACACATTTGGGCTTGAGTCTCAACACTGCTTCTCCCAAGAGAAGAGCTTCCTTTCCACCTGCTAGCCTAGTACCTCCTGTTCACATTAGGGACAGTGAGGAATCACTTAGCTAACCCTCGGCTCCAGGTGTGAAGCACGCCAGCTGGATTCCACCCCAGAGGAGCTCCGAGGACAGACCCACGGCCACCATGGCCTCTCATCCCAATGCGTGGCCGCTCTGATGGTCAAGCAGTCATCTTGTGGGCCACTCAGGTGTCTTTCCACAAGACTAGTGACTGGCTTACTTTCTCCCATTAAATGTTTCACTTTTTAAAAGCAGCAATCACCTGACTCAGCCTTCACCCAAGCTCAACCCATCTAATCCCCCAACTTTTCCTGTAGGAGTGACTGTCCGTCATTCTTTGAACCTCATCAAATTTCATGTCGGGAGATAATAGAGGGAGAGCTTCAAATAAGGAAACGAAGACATTCACAGTGAAGAGACATACTGGAAGGGCTGCAGAAGGTCGCCCTCCTGGCCCCAGGTGGCCGGGCACTCATGGGTTTTAAACCACAGATCAGAAGCTCTCTTGGGGATTTTATAAACCAAAGGAAGTAGTTCTCAAACCAACATCTGACATAAATTATACTAATCCTATAAGATGCAACCAAGAGGTACTAAAACTTGTACTTTTTTTTTTTTTGATCCTGTACACAAACCTCAAACAAACCTACACCAGGAAATTATAAAAGCAAATTACGATATACCCTAGACCACAAGGTTCCACAAGAAACTTCTTTTTAAAGTTTCTCGTTACTCTAAAACTCAAAAGCTCTTTTCTCCATTATGGTATCAAAAAAAAAAAAAAAAAGGCAGTAACAACAAAAGCTCAGCAGCCTGCTCTGTGAGGAGAGGAGACAGCGGAAAGTTTATAAAGAGTCGTGTGTAAAAAGCATCCCGCCCCCGTGGCTTGATCAGAATTGGGTGGGTACTCACAGATGGTCCTGGGTACCCAGGGTCTCCCTTCTGCCCAACTGCCCCTGGAGGTCCTGAATTTCCCTAGAAAGGGCAGAACAAACACTGCTCAGCATGGCAGAAGATTGCAGGGTCGGTAAAGGTGATTTAATCCAACGTTCCCCGTCCCCACCAGAAATCTCTCACTGTAAGATGCTTGCCCCAGAACCATTAACGAGACTATTCATGGATGCACAAGAAACCAAGAAATGACAATCAGATCACTGTTCAGTGGAGACAACCAATCCAATGTTTTAAAACTTGAATAGTAAAGGATGTAGTTTGACCGTCTTCACTGAGCAAATGAACAGGATAATACGATGGTTTTCACTATATTTTAAGCTATAAATAACAGTTTCCCACATCTAGACCACAATTTGCTAAGTCAGGACTCATTGCAATCTTAAGAGGATCAGTAAACATCCACTGAAGAGAGTCATTCAGAGCTAAAAGTAGCGTAAGGAAGAGTGAGGAGGGTAACGTGTGGTCTAGTGATCTTTGAGATGCATTAGAGGAAGGGGCTTTCTGGGCCTCCCCGTAAGGACAGCGTGGCTGAAGGAGGACAGAACAGACAACCACAGAGGGTTGGTGTGGTCTGGGGCTTAGGATTCCTCTTCTTCTACCTTCTACTACCACTAGCCAGGTTGCAAGTGAAGAAGGATAATTTTCACCCCACACGTTCTCATTCCCCACCTGCATCCAGGTGCAAGCAAACTCACCCTTCGGCCTCTGATGCCTTTGGGTCCCAGTGCTCCGCCTGTCCCCGGCTCACCAGGGGCACCCTGGGAAGAGAGCCAGAAAGAGACACATTAAGCTCTGAAACGGAGGGTCTAGCTGAGGGTCCCTGGGTCATCCGGACCACACTTCCCAGGGTAGCCAAGTGGCTCACTCTGATTTATGTTTTACTGGGTTCCTAGTATATTTGTGTTCTTTGCAGAGTCAGCCTTAGCCTATTGAACCCATAATGACAACATCATACGGATCACAATATTTTTAAGTTTGCAAGTATGTTACTGCGGCATCATCGCATTTAACCCTCACTCACCTCCACTTAACAGGTGAGGGAGTACCTCAGAGAGGTGGGGCCTTCCACGGGTCACCGGTTAGTAAGCGGCTGACCCAACGCTAGCACCACGATATTCTGATTTTCAACTCATGAACATACCAGACTCAGCCCCAAACAATGGTGATGCTTCACCACTAGGGGAGTATTTATTTACCTTTGAACCTGGGTATCCAGGGAATCCTCTTTCTCCCTATAAGAGATAAATAAATAACTCAATATTTGGTCCCAATTTAAAGGCATCTAAAATAAATTATTCTTGAGCAGAAAAAAATACATCCCTGGAGTCACCAAGAGAAAAAAATTCACAATATTACATAAAATTTTGGGAAATAATTCTTTAAAAATACAAGCTGTCTGAAGCTCAAGAAATCTAGCAGATACGCACTTTTTTGCCTCTGCGTCCTTCACTGCCAACCCCGTCTCTGCCATCATCACCCTGGGGGTGGAAAGAGAGCGTTACTGCGGGCCGCCATGTTGGGTTCGGCACAACCACCTCTGTCCAGAGCCCTGAGCACAGGGTGCTTGGGTCCCTGAAGTGTTCCCAGATCAAGGAAGTGTTCCTGCTCCCATCCCATCCTCCAGGTGCAAACAAGACCACATCTGTAAGTGGGCGGGCCTAATGGACTCCTTTGGCAAAATGGTGCTGGTGTGCCACCCATATAAAGAACAACGGACAGCCACTGGGAAAGACAGGGCTTGGGCACAGAATCAAAGCCCCACTGAACCTGAGCCTCTTAGAGCTGAAGGGACTCCCGAAGGCCATCCAGGAGTCCTTGATCGTCCTTCAAAGCAAGAACGCGGGACTCGGTCTCTCATGCCTGCCCGGGTCTCCTGTGCTCAGACCTTGCCACTAGACTGTCTTCTTTCCAAACACCCCCCTCCTGTGCTCTCAGATCTGCCCCATCACACCCCCACGGGAGACTTTCAGAACTGGACTCCATCACCTCTTTCAAAAGAATCAGAAGAATGCATGTAAACTATACATTAATATCCCTGAAATATACATGGAACATGCTACCTAGTTCATTTATAGCTTTAAGCAAACATAACAGCTTAAGAGGTATTGCCCAAAAATGTGTGGACACAGAATCAAGAAGAGATTTCCTTCAGTGGTCTGAATAGATTTTAAAGTCTGGTTTTTACCCTTCTGCTCCTGAAACTAACAATAACAGAAATGGATCTTTTAAACTTCAATTTCCTCTAGAGAAGTTGCATACATGCAAAAAATATTTTAAAGTTCAGGATTATAACTCAGATGAATCTGGTCCAATTACAGTATTCAGGTAGACTACCTCACTTTTTAAAATTTCTCAATGTTCTATAGACTTCTTTTCCCTGTACAGGAAATGTATATTACAAAGTTATCGTTAGTGAGCAGGTTATTATTATAGATTATTTTTAAATAACATTTTTTCAAATGAGTTATCAAGGTAATAACTTCTATCCCCAGGATGTCTCATTCAAAGGAAACGGTTTCAATCTGGACCGAGACCTGATCAGATCCAATTCCATTTTAGCCAAAGGACATTTATTTTCTTGCAGGAAAGCCCCACCCAGTCATGGTCACAAACCATTTGCAGGACCGAAAATGAAGGTGGTTCAAGCTTCATTGAGTCCCCACATTCTTGGGAAAGAAAGTGTCTTTACCCACGCTTCCTGATGAATTGAAACTTACTTTGAAATTGAGTTGCTGTTTATAAGCAGAAAGTTTCACTGTGTTCAATCGGATCCCCAAGGATACAAGAAGCCACTATCGAGTTACCTTTATCTGGAACCAACCCAATTTGCAAGGATGAAGCCTAGCCCAGAGCAAGGCCCCGGTCTCCCCGCCTCCCCCCTTTCAGCGAAGGGTGAGCCACAGCACGTCGCGATCTTACCGTCTCCCCTCGGGGGCCCCGGCTCCCGATGCCTCCCTTTGGTCCTGGCTCTCCGGGCTCACCCTACACACAAGAAACAAGGCTGAGAGAGCTGTGGGTCCAAGGCCAACTTAAAATGTGACTCCAAACCATTTGTGCCCCACGTGATGCCAGTGGTAAGGTTGCTGCTGCAAGCTGCTAACTTCGCCTTTTAGATTCTGAAAAAAATGGTTTTTTAAATTGCAGTGTTCGTGTGTGGACTCCTGGAAAAGAATCCAGGAAGGTCTGTGTCTGTTCCTTGCATTAGCCTGGCACGGGGACATGCTGACGGGGCAACGAGAAGGAGAAACAGGGGAAGAGAAGCCAGGAAAATCGGTGGGCATTGAATTCAGCGGGGACACCCAACAACGCCAGCAAGAGGCACAGAGACAACCGTGGATTCCCAAGAACACATTTCCTTGACTGAGAAAACGCCGCCCTTTCAGACTGGTTCTGATAAATTGTGGTTTCTCTTCAGGCTTATGGAAAGTCTGTTCTCAGACAGCCTTCATAGAACAAGCTGCCGTTATCCAAAACAGTCGGGGATCTGGGGCTCTTGGATTAGCTAAATGCGGCCAGCAGCGCTCCGTGCGCGCCCCGCACTGTTTAAAGAATGTGTGTTCAGCACGGCCCCGACGCTGTGCTTAGCGCCTCCAATCTGCTCTATGGCTCTGAGGAGCCCCATGCCACGGCGTGGACAGATGAGGGAACCCCCAGCTGCTGGCAGGTCCTGGCCCCACGAGAGCCAGCCCACTGAGTACAGCCCGTGTGTTCCCTTGAGGCGGGACGGGACAGGGACCCCACTGGCCAAGCTGGATGGCGACGGGAGAAGCTGGGTGTGCGCGAGGCAGGGGGGCGCACGGACGGATGAGACAGAGGCTCAGGGGTTCCGGCTGGGGCTCGACCTCAGGACATGAGCTTTACGTTTGTCAAGACAAACCTTTCTTCCCAGGGGACCGGTCCTGCCACGTTCTCCAGGAACACCTGCGGTCCCTCCGCTTCCCTGGAGCACGAGGAGAGGAGCACGTCAGTGAAATATTCACCGCCCCCCCAAGCCAAAGGGCCTGAGCCCTGCCCCACATCGCGCAGCACTCAGCGCCACTCACGGTGCTGGAGACCCGAATGCAAGCCCGCACAGACAGGGCTTGTGCAAATCTAAAACATCAGGGCGACCATGCAGCTCCAGTGTCCGCAAAGGGACACATACCCCGAGTCCCTGACTAGAGGACCAGCACCCAGGTTTCATATGCCTCTGTTTCCCTTTGCATCCCTCCACATGGACACCTGCGTGTGCAGGTGTGGAATCCTGTGTACGTGTATCCATTGAGCAAGCAAATAAATAATGATGGAACATAGCTCTTAAAATGGAGTGCAGCCTCCAGAGCCCAGAAATGACCAGAACGGACGTGCCAACAACAGGAGGTAGCAGCTACTTGTCATCGGTGACCATTTGAAGAGCTTCACCTCACCCCCACTCCACCTTAACTCTTGACTAATCACAGCTTAAATAACGTGAGACCCAAACCACAGAAGCTCGGAAAATAGGTATTTCTCAGATTGCAAACTGGGGAAGGACCGTCCACATAGACACTGGCTCGCACAAAGTTCCTGCTTCGCTATCCGACCTTTTGTGCATTTATGTCGCGACAGGTCAGGCCTTTGCCAGTTTTTGGTCACTCTGACTCTCCGTAACAAATGACAGGGTAGCGCCCTCGGGATCCCATCAGGCAGGAGGGACGCCAGCGCCGGGGACGCCCGGTCCCCACTCGGCTCTGACACGTTCCGCGCATGGTCACCCACCGCCGAGATGGATGCTCACGCCTGTGGTCATGCAAGTTAAAGGAGCAGCTTGTGTGTGGAACCTGAGCATGGGGGGCGCCTCACACAAAATACCGAACCACAAGGCAATCTCTAGGGGCCACCTCTGAAGCAATTTGGCATTCGCGGAGAATCGGGGCAGATTTAGTTAGACCTTATGCAGTTCTGCCCTCAGACTCTGGAGATGCGGGACGGCCTCCCTATGCTTACCACCCAGCTGGCCCATGTTGGGAAGGAGCAGCACTGGGATTTAGAAGCCCCTGGAGCACCAGGAAAAAGAGTCTCTTACTTCCTCAGGGAAACTAGCCAGTCACCCAGTCGCCGCGAGGACTGAGGCTGACCCAGGGAGGAGTCGAAGGGAGGTCTGTCTACAGCAACACCATCCCCGGGACCTCAGCCCGTGCAGTCCTGTGCTCTCCACTTAGCTAAAGACGGGGGTGGGATCAAGCCGACTTACCCGAGGCCCAGAAATGCCTTGTTCACCGATCAGGCCTGGAGGACCGGTGGGACCAGGTGGGCCCTGAAAAGTAAAAGGCCAACGTAAGTGCTCTGTGAAGGTGGCACTCCATGAGGAACCTCAGGACCCAGAGGCCAGAGCCTCGCTTCTGCCAGCCAAAAAGCCTGCTAGAGGCCACGCTTCTGTCTCCACTCTAACAGTAGCCCCAACCCAGGACACAAATGGGGAAGTCAGTTTAAAAAAAATGCAAGGAATGAGGGGCGCTTGGGTGACTCAGTCGGTTAAGCGACTGACTCTTGATTTCAGCTCAGGTCATGATCTCAGGGTTGTGAGATCGAGCCCCATGTCAGGCTCCGTGCTCAGTGGGGAGTCTGCTTGAGCTTCCCTCCTTCTCCCCTCTCCCCCGACCCCCCCCCCCCGCCATCTCTCTCTCTCTCTCTTTAAAATAAATTGAATTTTTTTTTAAAAATTACAGAACAGGAGTTCGAACAAAAGCTTGTCTGCAGATGTCCACGGTAGCACTATTCACCGTCCCCAAAAGGTGGAAAGAGCCCAAGTGTCCACCAGCTGATGCCTGGGTAAACAAATGGTTGTCTGTCCACACTGTGGAATATGACTCAGCCACGAAGAAAAAGGAAGCATAGACACACTACTACATGGAGGAACCTCAAAAACATGATGCCCAGTGAAAGAAGCCAGACAGAAAAGGCCATATAGCATATGATTCCATTTCCATGAAATTTCCAGAAGACACAAACCCACAGAGACAGAAGGGAAATGAGTGGTTTCCAGGAGCTAGGGGAGGGGAGATGGGAGTGACGGCTTAACGGGGAGCGGGCTGCTCTGGGGACGGTGAAAATGCTTTCTAACTACATAGAGCTGATGGTTGTACAACACTGTGAATGTACCATCCGCCAATGAATTGTTCACTTCGCAATGATTAGTCTCGCGTTCAATTTTGTAAAACTGACGGTCACCTCAGTGAAATTAAAAAAAAAATACCAGAGCATCCGGGAAAGCATCACAAGGCACGCAGCCTTGCCGGGGATACTGACCTGTGCGCCTCGGGTCCCCTGCTCTCCCACGGAGCCCGGCTGGCCGGGGCCGCCCTTGTTGCCCTTGGAAACAGAAGAAGACGGAGGGGGAGGGTCAGGGTGTTTATGCCAATGTCAGCTGTGTGTTCCACGGTCATATCTGGACAGGGGGACAGGGGAACAGCCCCACGTGGGGGCGGGGGCCACCGGCATCGTGCCTCCAGACTGAGACATGACCCCATGCAGCGGGGGTCACTCTGCACTCTTATGATGGTTTCTCACTCTTTTCACCTTCTGCTCAGGATGCCTTTGTGAGACGGGGAGTTTTTAATCCAAACCTGCCTTGTGCAGGTGAGTAGACGCTGAGACGGGCCAAGGCCCAGATAAGCAAGCACGTCGGGGCTGAGGTATGCCCGGACATCGCCTCCTCCACCTCTCGCCTTTGCTTCTGCCCCTCGTCCCCACGGCCCCTCGGTTTCACGAGCCCTTCAGAAGAGGCTCGAGTTAAGGAGTTGGCGGAGAAGGTGGGGCCAGCTGTCTGAGCTTCACGCCTTGCTGGCCGAGGGACAGTGCTTTTGGCTCCCGGGCGGGATTGCATCCCTGCCCTCTGACAGCACACGGTGAGTCCCGACGTGATGGCAGAAAAGAGGCGCCAAGGGGGAGACCTACCTTAGCTCCCACGGGTCCCCTTCGGCCGAAGCCACCCTGTGGGGAAGTCACAGAAACTCAGAGGGAGCCTGGGGACAGAGCCCGGGGCTCTCTGCGACGGGAGCCACCGAGCACCAGACGCCGCGCCTAGCGGGCCCCGAGCAGACGCACGCGAGACCCCCTTCCTCCTGCTCTCATCTCTTCGAGCTCTTGCTTCCGTGCTGCCCTGTTAACCACCCAAATCCAAGCTTTCAGAGTTAACTTCAGACCTGCCAAGCAAAATAATGACTCGCTCTCGCTGCACGATCCCAGCCAGTTTCAAACAAGGATGTGAAATGGTAATGTCGACCCATCTGCTTTACGACCATTTTCCTAACTGCGGGGAGAGGTAGTGAAATATGTTCATTCTAATGGAAGAGAGTCCCAAACTCTCCAGATGCTCCTGGCCAAATAAAACACATACTCCGTTAAGTAAAGCATCGGGAGTGCACGTATATGTGAACCTAAAAGCCCAACTGTACTTAGTCTGGGCTCGTGACTTGGCAACATCTTCCTCGATGTTCCAGAAGTGACCCCTAGTTCAAATACATGTGGGCCCGCAGCGCTAAGTAATCCTTTAATCCCGATTTTGTGATGCTTCTTCTCTAATGCCAACGGTTAAGATGGGAATGCATGAAGGTCCTGTCCTGGGTGTATCTTTGCGAGATTAAGCGTCGGTATTCTGGATTCTGTAACACACCAGCTCTGTTACAGGGCTTCGTGCATCTGCGGCATCAACCAAAGAAAGGCATTCTCCGCTCCCAGTGGATTTTCTGGGGGGATTGTTT
Source organism: Mirounga leonina (assembly GCF_011800145.1). Classification (NCBI taxonomy): domain Eukaryota; kingdom Metazoa; phylum Chordata; class Mammalia; order Carnivora; family Phocidae; genus Mirounga; species Mirounga leonina. The sequence goes on along the minus strand of NW_023270377.1, from coordinate 3,335,851 downwards.
TGCCATTATTCACTGTGGTGGCAGCATCTTTAATGCAAGATTTTGGTCTCCTTCCACGGACGACACATGGACCAGTGGAGGAGGAGGAGACAGGCCGGACTCCTCGAGAGTGACAATCTGGCTGGCCTCCCCCAAAGGGGACACCCTGGAGCATGGCCAGAGGCCACCAGTGCTCAAAGACGCACGGCTCATGCCAGAGGCAGCCTGCAAAAGCCTGCAGTGGTGGCCTGAGGCGTGAGGTAACCCAGGGGGAAGGACACGAGTCACCCTGGCATGAGCCTGGTGCAGCGAGGTCGTAAGGGAAGGAGGAGGCCAACAGCCAGGCTTCGCCCAGCTTCAAGGGTGAGGTAAGAGCCCTTGACCATATCAAATTCAAACCCAAGTTTCTACCTTGCCCACAGAAATCAAACAAATGGTATGCCAGGCTCTGTTTTAAGTCCTTTCACGAAAACAAGTTTCGGCTCTGCTCGCCCACAGAGCCGACAGCCCGTTATGACAGTCGAGTATTTCCGCAGTCGCTGTTCATTATACAGCCCCTCAGCGTTATCCAGGACTCTCTCCTACTTCCAGAGCCCCGAGCTCTGGGTTCCCAGGAAACCTCCTCAAGATTGTACACATAACTTCGGCTTTAGCAGCACTTTAACAAGACTCAAAGAGCCGGCTCGCAATGAGCTATCCTGCAACAGACATTCGTGGAATGTCTTGGAAAGCCAGCTGCAAGATACCATTCGCGAGGAGCCAGGATCTGCTTGCATCCTTGAATTACAGCAGTACAATCACTTAACCAACCAGGATACGACCCGTCAGCCTTCCCGCCCCTCACGCCCTCGCTCCCCCTCTATTCCTGCTTCTGTCTGGATTTTTAAAATATTTAGCAGGATAAAACCAAGCCAAATATTTGAAAGCAGCAAAGATACTACTTTTAAAAGCATCTGTTGGATGTGGTTTTTTTGGACGGGCAGGAGGCAGAACCGGGGGGGTGGGGGAAGAGAGGGAGCACAGAGCAAACTATAAGAATGAAAAATTCCTATAAGCAGCAAGGTCTGGGTGACAACAGTTTCAGAAATCCCCTTAAAGTCCCTAAGTATAAAGCTGCTGAGTAGCTCTGCTAAATCTTCCCAAGGAGCCCCCCAAGCCCCAAGAGGCACTCACGTCTTTCCCGATTTCTCCAGGGCTTCCAGATACCCCGTCTCTCCCAGGGAGACCCTGAGGTGGAGAAAACATCGGCCTAAGAGTCTCATCTGCAAAGAAGACTGTCTAACTCTGGCACACTGGGCCAGACACTACGGGAAAAGGGGCACACACCCAGGGTGGTGGGCTGCTTGGTGGGGCCCCTTAGACGTGGGTCGGGCCCGTCTCCACAAGCCTCTGGCTTGACAAGCACTTTCCATTAATATCCAAGGGGCACAAATCTGCAGAAAAGAAGCCCCTCTTGGTGGCAGCTGCTATTGCTCCCTGTTGGGGAGACCCCTTCACCTGCACACACAGTCCGCTCCTAGCCTCGTGTGCCCCACGGCCCCGAAGACCACTTCCGTGGCCTCTGTGGCTGGGCAAGCCGTCGGCAAGGGGGGCCTGGGAATGCAGAGCGCCGTACCATGGGGCCGATGTCTCCAGTTTCTCCTTTGGGTCCTCTCTGCTGACTGTCCTGTCCTGAGTTACCCTGTGAACAACACGGGTCAGGGACATGAGCCGCATATGCCAGAAAGGGACGCTTGAAATTCACGTGAGGAAAAGAAATGGGGAGAAAAAGGGGGTTTGCAGCTTTTCTGGTTCCATGGTTCTACAAAAGCCCTCTCAGGCCAGCCTCCTCTCCTCCTGGCCAGAACAAGGCGAGAGGGACCCCGGGCCACTGCCCTCCCCAGAGCCAAGAGCGGTCCGTGACCCCACAGTCAGGCTGTCCGAGTGGGGTAGGTGGGCTCCGCAGGACGTGGCTGAGGGGTGGTGGCTCAGGGTCTTAACGTTTTTGCCACCCCTAATAGCTTTCTAACCACCTGATCCTCTGGATTAAAGTGCCTGAGACCAGCTTTTAGGGAAATTTCTGAGGTCTTCGTATGCTAGGCCTTGCAAACGCTGGTCTTTGCAGGTAAGAGAGCAAATGCATCTCCAAAATTGTAGGAAAAGGACAAACCACGTATGTTATTGACACATTTAAAGGCAATTTCAAAATTCTGGTTTAAAATTCTTCCTTTCAACCCACTTTCCTGCAACCCTCTTCCCCAGATGTGGGTCTCAAACTGCGGATGAGGAAGCTCCCTTACCGGGTCACCTCGAATTCCAATGTCCCCTCTCTCTCCCTTGTCCCCTTTAGGTCCTTTGTCCCCCTAAATAAAAAGCACAAGCAGAGACAAAAATTAGATAGAGTTTCAAATTTGTAGCTCACCCTTAAAAGCACGTTCTTCAGTTCATAAATCTTAAACAGAACAGCATTTCCCATTTGCTCATTTACATGAAGGTAAAATGACTTCCAGATGTTTCTGATTTGTTCAAGTAATCCCAAATATTTACTGGGACCTATTCTGTACCAGGCACCAGGGAGTTGTTTAAACAGAACACACTCAGTCCCTGCCCTATGAGACATAACTCTTCAAACAAACAAACAAACAAAAAATCTGATGTAATTGTCCCAGCTGACAGAGGACCGAGGCGACGCCAAGGATGCACCCCTAGAGGACATCAGGGAAGGCTGCCTGGAGGAAGCAGGGATGAATAAAAAAATACATTCCTTAAGGAAAATGTTTTTTGTTTTCCCACAATGGCAACACTATGGAAACATACTGACCCTTCTACCGGGATTCCCTTTTTCTCCAGAAGAACCAGGCAATCCTTTGTCTCCCTGTCAAAGACAATAAGAAAACGTCACTCCTGGCACAATTTCCAGATCTGAGGGATGAGTGGCCGGGATGTTCAGGACTGGACGCGGTGTGGACTCAGAGTGTGAAATCGCTTACATCTTCACCGTCGAGACCATCTAGCCCGATTTCTCCTAATTCACCCTGCGAGGGGACAAGACACAGAGTGAGGATAGAAAGCCATTCTGGCAGAGGAGAAATGACAGATACTGGGAATGCTTTAAATTTAAAAAACGGAAACAAGCGTAGGTACCTTCTCTCCTGGGAATCCGCGAGAGCCCTGGAAGGTAGGGGAAAAGGGAGACATTAGCTCCTCCCTGGAGGCCAAAGAGAAGAGGCTAGAACAGGCTGGGGGAGCCCCACCCCACCTGAGCACCCCGAATCCGAAATTCAGGGTTGGGCACTCATCTGTCTGTGCTGCCCTCTCTCCATCACATGGAGGATCCTAAGGCTAATCTGCCAGAACCTTGACTCCCTGAGCAGAAGGGGGCCAGGCTCCAAGATCCCTTTGTGACTTTGCCCCTCGTTGGCCCCTTCCCTTCAGCAGCTGTTTTCAAACTTCAGCACACGGAGGAGAAAACAAATCCAAGTATTTCACACAAGGAATCTTCTAGCGCTTGCCATCCACTCTGCCCCAACACTTTCCTGGCTTCTCTCGGGGTCCGGGGCTGGAGCCGCTGGCCCCCAGCCCTCCCTCCGCCCTGGCCCGTGCGTTCTCTGTCCTTGTGACTGCCTCCTGACTTGCCCATAGGAAACTATTCCACTATCCTCAGGCTCCCTTCCCACCGTTGCCAGGGCTTCTGAGCCCGCCAGACTTCGGAGCCGCCCTCCAATGAGAGGCTGCTGGCCGCTGGGGCCCCCGGGGGCCTTCCTCCCCAAGGAGGCATTTGGGGAAACTCTCTCACTTCTGCAGGTGCCACTGAATGCCCTCCACCTACCAGGGCCCTGGGGCTGTGGGTCCCCCCACACTCTCAGGGGCCAACACACGGTACCTTTACTCCTCTCTGCCCGGGGCAGCCCTGGAAACCTTGAGTGCCGTTCACGCCAGGAGGACCGCGCTCACCCTGCCCGAGAGACAAAGTCATTTACAGGTTGGAGCTCCTCCTTGTCACATGCCTCCACTGAGTTTGCTTTGCAGGGAAAGGCGTGTCCTAGAAAGTGGATTTTGCTGGCAGGGATGCTGTTCGATCCCGGTGAAGCCTCCAGCACCCTGCACCCCCAGCCCTGGGCAGTTCCCGCCTCTGGAGGGAGTGGGGCCTGGAAGGGTCTGCAGCTCAGAGGGTACCTCCCTGGAGGACCAAGGGTGGGCAGACTTCTGGGTACTGGGTGCTGGGAGAATCCTCGGCCTGACGTCTCCTCTGTGCCATCCCTGGTTCTCAGCTCTCCAAAGGGTCCTGGGGTCAGCCCTGACACCCAGCACTTCCAGCTGGGAGCCCGTGACTTCACCTACTCCCCACCGGGCCCTTTATCCCCATCCCAGGGCTGGGCTTCCTGCTGGTGTCTCAAAGCCTCTCAGACCTCATTGGTCCCAGGAACTGCTTCCTGAGCCCCCAGCTGGACCCTCCGGTGGCCCCAAGTCTCAGAGGCCATCAAGTGTCTCCCTCGGAAACAGGACCAGGAAAACCCCCGCACCGCATGCCCACGTGGGTCCTGTCCGGGGGCATCACGCTGTGCTCCACAGTTAGAGGTCGGAGGGCAGTCGTGGAGGAGGTCAGAAATTAATGTTTTCCCAGTAGGAAAGTCACTGGAAATGTGACGGATTATGAAGCCCACAATTCAACCCCAACGTGTGAGGAATAAGGACGGAATGAAAGCTTCAAGAACAAATTATCTTGTACTTACGGGTCCACCCTCGTCACCGGGATAACCTCGATAGCCATCTTCCCCGGGAATACCCTAGAACAGAGCAAATCAGTTCCTCAGTTAAGGCCCATAGTTTCCTTTGTTCCACATTCAAGTGTCTCCCCGACCCCCTTCCTTTGACAGAGCAGTGCCACCGATCAGCATGGCTTTAGCTGTCCCCTTGAACTTGGGCTTCTGCTCATTATTCCAGCGTAATTAATCCAGCGGGATCTTAAAGACTCTGATCTACTGAGAAATCCTGTCCGTTTCCTGTAACTTAGACGCATTTGCTAAGAATCCCTGTTGACCATCCACAGCAAGGTTGCTAGTGACGCCCACCGATTTTAACAGTATTTTATAAAACGAAGAACCAGATGCCCTCACCCCGAGGAAAGAGAGAAGGTGGCGGGCATCCAGCGCCCCTCGGGCCTCCTGTTGAGCCCCTGGGACTCTGCTGAGATCTAGCTCCAGGTGTAAGGGAAGGGCAAAGCCACCTTACCTTTGGCCCAATGCTGCCAAGGGGCCCACGGTCTCCCCTTTGTCCGGAGCATTTGCAGGGAACTCCGCAGCAAGCTTTCTCGGCAATGTTGTCCTACCAAAAGGAAAAGAAAGTTCAGGTCTCAACAATGTCTAGGGGAAAAAAAAAAAAAGCATAAATATGCCGTGAAGGTCAAAATCTGATGTGCGTGGATTTCGCAGTGAGAGATGAAGTTCTGCTCGCGCGGCATTCTCTCCGAGACTGGCTGAGCAGTCAGGACAGCGGTGGCGAGTCACAAATGGGAGCGCAAAGAGCGACCAAAGTTGGATTTTATTCACAGTGTCACCTCAGTCTGGGCCTTACTTCTACAAGTTTCCAACACACATCTTCAAATCTCAAAGGTTAAGCATAACTTACATAGTCTTAAACTCCAAAGAGCAAGACCTAAGAAACAAACTGCATACGGCCCGGACAGAAGGATCTCCAAAATGGAGATCCATACACCCTTCCTCACAGCCATGGTCAGGGCACAGATTATGGGGCCCGCCCGCAGGAGGCCTCGGGGACAGCCGCCGCGTGGGGGGCAGACACAAGTGGCCTGTGTCTTAGCCACCAGCACCACACTCTGGGTCACCAGTGGGGCCCACACTCAGCAGACACCCTCGACGTTCCCTTCCCATCCTAGCCCCTGGCTTGACGGGGAAGCGCACGCCCAAGAAACAGTTCCAACTGCTAAACTCATGGTGGTCCGATGCTTTTCTTGCGCTGGGCTTCTTAGAGTTTTCACTTTCTTCCATGTCCCGGATGCGTCAACTAACACGACCTCCTTCCACCCAGTAACAAAATAAAGTCCTAATTCCAGCCCCGGGAAGAAGGAACAGTCAATCTGTCCCACCGCCCACTCTTGCCTCCAGCAAACAATCCCTAAATTGACCACTCAGCCCCACATCCCCCGAAGGCCCGCCTCACTCCCACCCGGGAGCCGGCACCTCCAGCCGAGAGAGGCTGAACTCAAGCACTGGGAAGCCTCGGGGGGCACCTTTATTTGCTCCAGAGGAAACTAGGAGAGAAGGCAATGGAGATGCATCTCGGCCCAGAAAGGGTCTTTCTTTTCCTGCATAGCCTTGTTTTCGCGTGCAAGCTTTCTGATGCTTACAACACTGTTTCCTGTTTGGGGACAGTCTGATGTTTTGCCTTTGCGGCAATCTTATGAAGGGCAAGACGCTCACGAAAGGGAGCAGAGGAAACCACCAGCAGCCTGCCTAGAGACCCACCGTCCCCCTGGCTGTTTTCCCAGCTCTTGGATACCTCCGTTTCCAGGACTCACGCTGGGGGTGGCAACAAGGCAGGTCCCTCCCAAGTGAATTAAATTAACTGAATTTTGAATTACCCATCCAAAGAGCCCCTCTGCCACTCATCTGGCAAAAAAAAAAAACCTTGATTATCTTAAGATGACAAAGAATTTGGTATCCGGACCGGTTTGTGGGTAGAGACATAAAAACTCACGAGCTGCTCTGCTAGCTCATAATCGAGGTCCAGCAAGTTGAGCTGCAGCGGCCTGTTGTACAGGAAGCCTCGCCCGAACTCCAGCTGCATCAGTTGCTCCAAGTTGGCTACGCGCTCCAGGCCCACCAGGATCAGAGCCTGGACCCCTGCAAGGAGAGACATCCACCGTGGCTCGCCCGGCCTTCCAAACCACAACCTCGTCGCCCTCCTGACTTTTTATTTTAAAAGAAAACTTCAGTGTAAAATGTGGCTTTTACCTGAAACGTATGGACTCAAACTAGTTAGCTACCCTGAAGAGTTAACATACTGGAACCTTGGACGCCTCTGGGCAACCGTTCCAGTCGTAGAACTAAGCTGATCAGGAGAAACACAGGAAGTGACATCACGAAACATATTCATACATAAATTCGTAAACTCTGGCCTGACCGGACAGAACACAGGGATGCTGTGGAAAGAGCTGCAAGGCCCCACCCCCAAAACTAGATTAACAAGTCTCGTCTTCTTGCTCAGGAAAAGCCAGCTAAGAAATAGAACATCCTCATGGTAAATTTTGCTTCTCTAAGCTTCTGGTGTTGGCATTCGCTTTCTGATAGTCAGTGCTACAAACTCCAAAGCAGACAGTCAGATATTATATAATAGGCATCCCTGTTTATCTAATCACCTTAAATTTGGAAAACGTGTGTTCACTATTTGTTTGTCTAATGAGCATCTTTTTGCTTAAAATGGTATTTTTGAGCTGTGATCAAAGTGTCATGTTCTTTTGCAAAAGCATCATGCTTTCTAGATGTTCTGCCGCCTGAATGAGTCTGAGAACCTGAGTCCTGTGTCAGGACTTGGTGATAAAGCCATCTGTGGTATGAGGGGAACTCTGACAGCCCCAGGCAGGTGACAGAGGGCCAGACTGTGGGGAGGAACCCCCGAGGGTCCCCCAGAGGACTCCTGGCTCTCACCCAAGCCAACTTCTCACGTTTAGAAAACCCACAACCCACCTTCTTGTCGGAGTTCCTCAGACGCCTTTTGTAAATCAGCCAGACTTCCATCCACTCCATCCGTAAAATGAATGACCACCTGAAAATAAAGGATCAGTCAAACCCCAGCCACAATTAGAAAGAAACATTACAGACTTCCAGAGGGGAGACTGGACCATTCAAACCCTCCATCTTACAGTTGAGGACACTGGGGCCAACGCTGAGAAACGATCATCCCCCGGGCATAGCTCTTTGATACCGTGCAATAAATGAGGGATAAAATAAATGAGTCTATTGTGGTGCTTGGTTAACTTACAAAATCACAATAAAAATAAAGACAGTTTATCTCATTTTCCTATTTATGTGATATAGTTTCTAGAAATTGTGTGTGTGTGTGTATGTTTGTTATGGGCTGAACTATGTCCCTCCAAATATCATATGTTGATGCCTTAGCCTTCAGTACCTCAGAGTATTACTGTATTTGGTGATAGGGCTTTTAAAGGGTCCTTAAATTTAGGGAGATCATTGGGGTGGGCTCTCATCCAGTGTGACTCGTCTCCTTCTAAGAAGAGGAGATTGGGACACAGACACACAGAGGGAAGACCGTACGGAGACCGAAGGAGAAGGTGGCCTTCTGGAGGCCAAGGACAGAGGCCTCCGAAGACCAACCCAGCAGACACTCTGATCTCAGACTTGCAGCGTCTCCTGGATTGTGAGAATAAATTTCTGTTGTTTCAGCCGTCCAGTCTGTGTAATCTGTTACGGCATCTGAGCAGACTAGTAGTGTGTGTGTGTGTTCACATTATATCTATATATGTATACGTGTATGTATCTATACATCACACTGAGAGAAAGAGAGAGAAACAGAGCATGATGTCCTTAATGGATAGGACTACAATTAAACATGAATTAATCATCACTTCAACTCAGTCAATCTTAATTACTGATTTCCAGGAATTTTTTTTAGAGTATAAGTAAAACTACTGAAATGAGGCAGATAATACATTTCAGACTATTGTGATCAGTTGACGACAAAGCACCTCCATGATCAGGCACTGCCAACCCCGTCAAACATGAAGAGTGTTTATAGATGAAGAACACTTTGGGGAAAGGGGCATCTGGACATAGAGGTGTCCCTCCTGACCAACAGAAGTCCAGAAACTGCACAGGAAGCTGGAAGAAGGAGGCACCCACGCTCACCTTTACACTCTCTGGTGAGGACTGTCTGAACTTGTTCTGATAGACCTTCAGTGCGTCCGCAGTGAGGACATAGGGCTGCTGGCTACGCATGTTCCGGAACTTCTCAAACAGCTCCGGCTGGTACTCGGCAAAGTCAAAGGCCTCCACAGGACCTGAGGGCGTGCTGGCCACCACCGACACTCGCACGGTGGGCATCTGGTCCCCGCTGCAGCTGATTCTTTGCATCTGGCTGATTCTATTCAAAACGGCGTCCACCTTGGACTCAAGGCCCTTCTGGGTCACAAATACGTTCTGGTCTCTTGATCCATCAAACCCCAGAATCACATCCAGATTACAGGCTGCAAAAGCAAAGTAGGCAATGAGCTCTAAGTCAAGGTGGCCGAAATGAGTCTAATACACAGGCACAGCCCCAGGACGGGTACCGGGCATCAAGCTCAAGGGCAAAACGAGATCCTTATGTGTGAGCTTTGAGAAGCAATCCGTCTGCCTCTCAGGGAACACCAGTGCTGACTCTTAGGAACTGAGAGTGTAGGTCATTTTAATGGGTTTGCTTTTCTGGGGTGTTAATCAATTTTGGCCTGCTATCCAGTCGGTGTTCACGTACATCCCCAGATTGTGCTTTAAATTAAATGCACTTGAGAACTCAGATACTCTGATCTCAAATAGTTGATCTAATAAAACCTATAAACACAAACAGGTATCAATAAGTCTGAATTATTTGGGAGATCCAGGAATAGAGGGAAAAAGCAAATCTTAGAAGAACAACAAAATACAGACTTCCAGCCTTACCCTGAAAGATGATAATGTAGCTTTGTCGATAACAGGGGCCAGGTGGTTGCCAGGACCCAACCCACCTGGATATAGGGAAAATGGCTAAAGAAGCCAAAGGCTCAAGGAAGCCATGGGCCAGCACCAGGCACCTAAATAACTCAACAAGTCCTAAACATTGGCATGACAGAATGAAAATGTACACATAAAGGGGATCGGTTACCTTTGGAAATATCAGTCACACCCGGACATAAGGTCTCATGCATTGCATCATGCAGAGTTTCCAGAACTTGCTCGCTCAATTCAGACAGCTCCTGAACATTCCCCACTCGGAACGCTGTAGCACTGTTGGACGCTATTTTCCCAACCTCCTCTGAGTCGATGTTCTTCACGCCGACGGCAAACACTTTGACACCCTTCTGGGTGAGTGCCAGGCTGGCCTCCTGGGCATCCTCCACTGACTTTCCACCCGTGATCACAAATGCTATCTGAGGGACCCTCTGATCCAGGCGGCTGCCTGCCTCTGGCACGAAGTGATTCTGCCGCAGGTGCTCGATGCCCACCTTGGTGTTTGCATGTCTCCCCCCTTTGTAGACCACTTTGTTGATGGCGTCAATAATCTGCTCCTTGGTGGAAAAGTCCTTCAGGAAGAACTCATCAGTGGGGTCAGAGTTGTACTGGACCAGCCCCACCTGGATGGAGTCACCCCCCTCATACAGCGTGTCCACAATTTCAGACACGAAACGGAGCACTTCCTGGAAACTGTCCCTCCTGAAATTGATGGAGCCATCCAACAGGAACACAACATCTGCTTTCTTTTTCTCTAAAAATGATTAAAATGGAAATGAGGAGAAATTTGGTTTCCATATCCATACCAAATATACAAAGTGTAAAGTAAATGGAATAAGACATTCCTGGAGCTTATTCACAGTAAACACATTTGCTTTATTCCATGCCTCTATAGTTCCCAAATTCATAGCCTCTATTATGCTAAAGACAAGAAGATAAATGATAAATCATCTGAATAAGAAGATAGGAGGCAGAAGGACTCAGGGAAACTGAGAACTGAGTCTGATTATCCCATGCAAAATGGTATCCTGTCACAGATTCAACTGTCCATAAACTCAGATGTTTTAGGAAATGCCACTAACCACTTTCCTTCTGGCCAAAAATAAACAATGATGTCTGACAGGAGTCGAGGGGATGTACTAGAGGCAGATCAAAAAAGGGCTGGGAGAAACAGATTGGAAAATGGGAAGCAGACTCCATACACCTGTGGAGGATTGCCTGCCAACATGCTAAGAGCTTCAGGGAAGCCTGCCAAAAATCAAGGGCATTTGGGGGTACTTTCCTAATTATAATCAAGCCATCAAGACTGGAGTAAAAGAGGGGCATCCACTAGCCAACCTCAAAAGATTCTGTCCTATTCTGAGAGCCAATGAATCTGTGGCTAATCCTCAATGCACCTTCATAGAACTTTTCAATGGGTCTCTGACTAGCCTTAGAGAAGCCTCATGGAAGAATCATTGGCCATGTTTTCTGGGATATGTTTCCTTCTACAGTTCAACTGAATCATTTTTCCAGTGTTTGGTTTTTACTTATATGTGCAGCCACAACCCTAACAGATGAAAATTATTAAAATAAATGCTAATTATATTTTTCAATTAAAAGGTAATTGATGACATGCTCTGTAGTTACAGGTCCCATGGATCGTACCTGGCCGTGAGGGAGAAGGTATGTCCACTCCTGGAGGTGCAGGTGTGACCCCGGAGGGTCGAAAGGCATGCATGACCCTGTCTTCTATGCTGGGGAGCTCTCTGAACTCTCGCACCGTGAATATCAGCCTGGGGTCGTTGGTGATGGTCTGTAGCTCTGTTCTGTCTATATTTCGGTCTCCCACTCCTAAACTCACAATCCCTGAGGAGCTAATCACCTGCGAAAACCTGGAAATATCATCCTGTGATTTTCCACCCAGAAAGAGAACCAGGTGTTGGGGCACCCCGTCTTCTATCCGGCTCCCAGCAGACTTGACAAAGAGGTTTCTTGCCACAAATTCCAGAGCTTTGCCAGCGTTCAGTGGGGACCCCCCTCTGAACCTCAGGCGACGTAAGGCATCGAGCACAGCAGCCTGGGATTTATGGGTCTTCAGGAAGAATTCTGGGAAGACCTCATTGCTGAACTGTGCAACCCCAATCCTCACTTTATTGGGGCCAATGTTGAGTCTGCGGACGATCTTGATAATAAAGTCCCGAATATGTGCAACGTCATCAGGCTCGATGCTGTCAGAGGTATCAATTAGGAAGACAATGTCTGCAGCATCACTCTCAATAGCTGTGCATAGAAAGAAAAGAAAAGGAAAACTCAGTACATGACTGGTTATTTATCTGGTTTTGTTTCTGCTTTCATTTCTGAACTTTGCCTTATGTTGCACCACAATATTAATTAACATTAAAATTATAAGCTGATGTACATGCGTTTATCTCTTGAGCTTTTTAAAATTAATCTCTAAAAATTGGGCCTTTTTCACCAAAACAATTTCTGCTTTTTGAATTATTGGAAGTTCTCCAAAACTTTCTCTAAGTTTACTCTATTTTAATTTTGGCTTTGCGGTCTGGGTTACAACTAGTTTTAAAAAATGTAAACAGTATTTAGAAACTGGATTATCAGAATCTACAGAATCACGAGCTGTTACTACCTGAAGGGATCAAGATCACCCGGAACAACATCTTTGGTATACAAGAAGAGAGAGACAAATGAGGTTAAATGTCCTCTCTGTTCGAGGCCACCACTTAAATAGTGATGGGTGAAGAATGCCAACTCTCTCCCACTCTGCCACAACAGGTCACCAGGTGTTTGACTCATGGGATTTCCTCCTGCCCACATACCCCTAGCATTTATAAAAATTTTTTTTTGTTTTCATTGTTATTTTCCCTATTTTCTTTATATGAATCCATTTTTAAATACAAAATTAATCAAAAAGTCCTGGGAAAGATGAGCCACGTTTTCCTTTTAGTTAGAATTCTAGGTCCTTCTTGGATGCCATTTTATTGAGCTACTCATACATTGCCACTCAACAAATTCAGCCTCTTTTGCCTCATAAATCAGTAGGCTACTTATAATGGAAACATAGCACAGCAAAAGCTGAACAAGTCATGGAATTTAGCCATCAATATTGAGAAAGAGAAAAGCTGGCCCAGTACACACAGCCAGGCTTTGGGTTCTCCTGTAGAACACATTAAGATTTCACAGAACACAAACATCAGAGTCCTGAGTACACACTGACAAAAAGAAGACAAAAATAACCAAACACCTGCCATCCTGGCTAATAGGAATGCCTGCTGCCTCTTTACCAATTATAGCTTTAGCTCTAAGTGTAGAAAGATACCTAATCACAGAATTATTTTCATTTCTTGACAATATCCGATCCAGGCCAAACTGCCATTTGGCAGCCTTCCACAAAATTGCTTACCATGAGCTCAAATCCTATCCTAAATCCTTTCTAACACCCTCTTACTGAGATGCTCCATGGTTCCCCATCATGTGCATCCTCCCTCCTTGCAATGAGCAAAGGACATAACTAGTTCAATATCAGGTGTCCCTTTATTTTATTTTAACTTATCATGAATACCATGGATCTATGAACTTGTTATTTTTTTATATTAAAAAAAAAATACTCAGAGAACAACAACAAATACCCCATCTTACCTGGAGAAGGATAGCGAGTGCTGGCCAGGATCTTCTGTATCTGCTCTGAAGTTAGGGTTGTGATGGGGGTCAGTAGTTTCTGCTCCAGGCTGGGCAGCTCCCGGAATGTGCTCACTGAGAACACATATTCAGGGCTCAGAGAGATCTTAACCAACTCTTCCTGGTCTGCATTCCTTGCAATGGTAAATGGTGCCACACCAGACTGCTTGAGCTCGGCTGCAGAATCGTCTACCACATCATCAGACTTCCCAGATGAAATGAGGACCAGGAACTGAGGGACCCCCTCTTCAATCCGGCTCCCCAGTGGCCTCTTGAAGATATTCCTTGACACGTACTCCAGGGCACCACCAATGTTGATCTGCCTCCCACCTTTGGGCCTCAGCCGCCTCACTGCATTCTGCACTTCATCCTTACTGGAATGGGCATTCAGCAGGAATTCCACCCTGGGATCCTCGCTGAACTGGATGACTGCCACCCGAGTCGTGTCGAAGCCCACGTCCAGGTAGTCAACCAGCCTCTCAATGAGGGCGCGGATGTACTGAAATTCAGGACCAGCACTTTGGGACCCATCAATGAGAAAGACCACATCCTTCTTGCTTCCAACACCTGTGAATCACATGTTATCATGGGCTTCACCTTTGCTGGCACCAAATTCTTAGTGTTAATGAACCACCTCCCAGTTTGTCTTGGAATCACCACCTGACAGACAAAATATCCTCATTCTGACTCTTCTAGTTAAAATACAAGTCCCAGGAGTGAATTCTGGCATTACAGTGGATTACAAGTCTGGGGGAAGAGAAGGAACCAGCAAAAGACAAAGAAGAGTAACTCTGAGGGAGGCAGAGAGTAGACACACAAGAGCCATGTCTAGACCACATAGGGATGGTGTTTCAGGAAGGAGATGATCTCAACTGTGACATGCATCAGCTTCTTATGGACCAAGCAAGATGACATCTGAGAATTGATCATGGAGGGACCTTGACAAGAGCTATTTCTGTGGAATGGTGAGAGTGAAAGACAGATCAGGGTGGATTCAGAAGGGAATTGTAAAGATTTAGAGAACTCTTTAAAAGGGAGATGGGAGCATGACTGGAGGGGGGAAGCAGGCATCGAGAGTCTTTAAGAAAGAAGAAAAAGTGATGTGTTTGTATTGTGAAGGGAATCATCCTTCCTTTCCTCAGTGGAGAAGCAATGAGGCAGGAGAGAGAATGGTGAATGGCACCCTTGCGTAGGTGAGAGGGGCAGGTGCCCAGGAGGCAGAGACCGCTCACCTGGGAACAGGTGGGGGCTGAGATATGGACAGCGGTGCTGGGAAGAAGGAGAGTGTAAAGGAAACAAGACAGGAACAAGGCAAAGGTAGAAAATAGTTATTTTGAAGAGTCAGACAGCAAATATGTTGTAGAAACATATGCTTGTATTTAAAATAAAGAAGAAGCATATGCACTATGACAAGATTTCCAAACTGCATTCTTGAGAACCCTGGTACCTCAGGATGCACCATATAAAAGGACCCTGCAATCAAATAAATTTTGGAAATGTGGCATTCTCTTATTGAATTGTAGATGTGCAATACACATCAATTGGTGTGGGGGACTTCTTTTGCTTTGTTTATCCCACTGTTTCCCAGATTTATTTGATCACAAACCCTTTAGAGCATTCCATAGAAGCCTGTGGGGCATGCTGTACTCTGTCCCAGACACCAGCAAGGAAAAGCCAGTCCTTCTCAACTGTACCATGTCAGTCACCCTCACCTCCTTCGTTCACCCAAAGGGTACCATATCCAACATCTGACCTTTTTCTCATTTGCTTCTACTTTTCCCTTCCTTTTGTTCCCCTCTGCCTTTCCTTTTTTTCCCTCTCCACACCGTGAGGCTTCAGAGGGCACTCTGTAGAATGGAAGCCACAAGGGAGCAAGGATGCTGCTGCCTATTCACTACTGTGACCCTCCCCACCGGAGTGCCCAGGGCGGGCAGGCCCTCGGTGCTACTGTGAAAGGGATGGATGTATCTCAGCCCCCTTCATTCTCAGCAGCCAGGCTCCCACTGTTTCTAGCTTATTGTAACCAGGCCCACAAAAGGGAAACAGGAAAGATGAAATAGAATGAACTACAGTATAAGAGCAAGGTGGACTCCTGCCAATTAAGACATTTACTTCTCAGCACCAGCCACATTCAAAAGCAATCATCACACTTTGGCTCTGGAAATACCAATATTTCAGAGACTGTGCCCCAGCTTGGGGGACCCTGTGGTCAATTTCCCTCCCTTATCACAGAAGGCTGCCAGCTGGACCTGCCAGGGGCAGCTTAGAATTGATATTGAGCTGGTGCCACCAATGAGATGGTCCCATCCCTTCCGATATTATGCAGAAGCCTCTACACAGACTCAGGGATCCGCACTAAAGCCGAGCACATGCACCTCTTTGAAAATTTAATTTGGCCCAAAATATTGAATCATAGCATGTCCCCAGGCCTCTGCCACTGCTGGCCACTGAGACCAAAGGCACATGGCCCCTAATTCTTCATGAAAGGCCAGTTTTCACCCCACAAGTGTGAAGATATGGTAGAGAAAACCAACAAAGAACACTTCTGAGCCCACAGTCCGAATAAGTAGCCCCAGAGGTTTCTAGGAACAATGACCCAAGGACTCCCTTCCTTACCTGGGCTCGTTGGGAGGAGCAAAACTGGCTGCAACCTGCTTAGCTCTTCCCGGCTGAGCTGGATGACTCTGTTGGAGATCACCTGCTGGATGGTCCCCAGCTGCTGGAAGGTGGGAATGGCCACGGCAAAGTCGGGGATGAAGGAGATGGTCTGCATCTCCGTGATGTCAGCATTCCCAATGCCGATGCCAATGGGTACTGCCCCTCCCCTCTTCAGGACCACTGAGGGGCCCCTCACATCATCCCCAGACCTGTCCGCTGTCAGGACGATCAGCAGCTGGGGTACACCTTCTGTTATCCTGCTTCCGGCAGAGCTGATCAGAATATTCCTCAGGACAAAGTCCAGGGCAGCCCCAGTGTTGGGGGTTGGCCCTCCCAGTAGGGTCAGCCTGCGTACGGCGTTGACCACACTCTGCTGGTCCATGTAGGAATTCAGGTAGAACTCGGGTCTGTTCCGGTCACTGTACTGCACCAGAGCCACACGAACCCGGTCCGGGCCCACATCCAGGCTCTCCACCACTCTCTGGACAAATTCTTTCAGCAGAGGGAAGCCGCTCCTGACGCCCTCAGAGCCATCAATCAGAAACACCACATCCTTTTCACCTGAAACTGGGAGGGAGACAGCCTCAATGACACATGTGACCCAAAGGGGACCATCTGCTATGGGTCGAGGTTGGACTGAATAGTGGCCCCACACAGGTATCCAATTCAGAATCCCCAGAACTTGTGGAGGGGACTTTGCAGGTACAATTACATGAAGTGTTTGGGGGATGAGGAAATTATCCTGGATTATCCGGGTAGGCCCAGTATAATCAATCATGTGTCCTTCTAAGAGGGAGATAAGACGATGAGAGGCCAAGGAAGAGCTCTGAGGGAGGAGGCAGAGGCCAGAGAAGAGAGAAGATGCTCTGTTGCTGCTTTGCAGATGCAGGAAGGGGCCCCAAGCCAAGGAGTGCAGGCCGAACAAGACAAGGGAATGCATAATGCACGAGAACCTCCAAAAGGAGTGCAATCTGGTTGACACCTTGCTTTTAGCCCAGTGGAACTGGTTTTGGATTGCTGACCTCTAAAACTGGAAGACAATGAATCCATTTTGTCTTAAGCCACTAAATTTATGGCAATTTGCTACAGAAATAGAAAATGAATGCAGCAATATAGATAAATAGATGATAGATAGATAGATAGATGATAGATAGATAGATAGATAGATAGATAGATAGATAGATAGATAGAT